>NC_134105.1:25191363-25494393 GCF_040939455.1 Microcebus murinus | reverse complement strand
TGGAAAGGTTTCAAAGATAATAGAGTTTCCATATAACCCCATTCAATTTCCTATAATAACATCTTGTATACCATGCTGTATTTGTCAGAACTAAGAAATTAACATTGGTTGGTACATTTGTATCAACTAAGCTCTAGCCTTTATTCAGATTTCACCAATTTTCCCTCTAGTGCCCTTTTTCTGTTCTAAGATACAATCCAAGATACTACATTGCATTTAACTGGGCATTTTTTATGCAGTTCTTTATCTCTTCATGTAGTCACTAAGTTCTGGCATTTCTACTTTCTAAATCTCTTTTTAAATCATCCCAGTTATTCTGGTTCATTCCCTGTCTTTCTTGGACTATTTTAATAGCTTCCTAACATCACTCTACTTTTAATCTCTTCCTTCTCCAGTTCTTTCTCCATGCTCTAAAATTTGTTTGATCATCCGCTCTCGCTTAAAACTTTCTGATGGTTTACCATAGCTTAGAAAATAAAGCCCAATTATTTGGTTTGACATGCTGGGGCATTTCATAATACCCTCCCAACCTAACTCCCCTGTTTCCTTTCCCTCTTCTATATTTCATAAAGCCTATGATCCAACTAGATTTGCATGGCCTCAGTCGTACATTCATGACTCACACCTATATATTTACCTACTGTAAAAAGGGAAAGCATTCTTTTGTGGAACTTTTCTTATGGTTCTATGTATGTATGTGTGTGTTGAGTCATGATGCAGTGCACTCTGGTATCTTCTGTTTTCTGCTGGATTTTATTTTTTTAAATGTCAGCTGTGTCCTTTAAATCAATTTCCTGAAGTTTGAAAAACATTGGTAAATGTACCCATACTTTAACACTCCTGGCCAAACACTGTTCAGAATGGTCTTCCAATTAGTTCCCATCTGCTTTCAGGTGATTAATACACAGAAAACAATTTATTCCTTCCTGGGTTTAGGGTGGCAGGCAGATAAGTTGGAGAAGAGAGCAGCTGTTTTGCCTAAGGGTAGGGAAGCTCAGTCCTGACTAGTGAAGAGATAGGAAGGTTGACAAGGGACCTCTGAGAGAGATGGAAGAGGGCGCTGAAGTGGCTAGAGAAGCTCTTGGTGTTGCCAGCTGAGTGACAGCGGCTGGGCCTGCTCTGCCTGAAGTCTAGAGTCCTTTTACTCTCTGACCTTGGCCCTTTGACTGAAGCAGCTGCAGTGACCAAGGAAGAAAAGGAGGTGCATTCTCCAATTCTGAGTGTCTGCTGCTCACTTAGCTCCTATGTGTATATTATGAGTAAGTGTATTTGGGAGGAGAATCGCCTGCACTTCAGCCTCATTTACCTTTCTTCATGAGTATCAAAGGAGGGAAGGTTTTCAAAGCCTGTACTTTTCTTATTTCTCCTGGAATACTATGATCCTTTGAAAGAAAACAGGAATCTTTTGTTTAAACCCCTACAGTGTGAAAATTGGAATGCTTACCCAGTCTAAATAGTCTCCACTTAATTTGCAGCTACTTGCTTTGCAAAAAAGAAGCCATGTAAACTATCCATGTATACTTTTTCTTTAATCATCATCTACTTTTCCTTACGGCAAAACCCAGCTAGTCAGAGGCTAAAACAATTTGTTTTGCTATGGGAAAAAAATTAAAAACAACTTAATGGGAAGAATCAAATGCTGAGACCTCATTAGAAGCTTCTTATGCCACTTCTACAGTCTCCACACTGTCCTGCTTCCTCTGCACTGTTAATGATCCTGGCCATATGCTGGCATAGCAGGGCCTTGGGGCATGAGGGGCTGGGAAGACCTGCCTCCCCTCGCTGGGGTCAAGCCTGTGAGCCTCTCTGCAGCGGGGCATGTGGTGCAGTAGAAATGAAGGGAGGGTTGGATCAGACAGATGTGTGAGTCCCACATACTTGCTCTGTGACCTTGGGCAAATTGCTGTGATTACAGTTTTCTTATTCCTAAAGTAGGACTTTGTGAAGACTACATGGTCCTTTCCTTGGAGAAAGTTGTCCAACCCTGAAAAGTTTTTGATGAACTAATTTATTCCTTGTTTACCCTCTGGATATTTACAACCTCTTATTGATTTGTTACTATATTCCAGGCATTGTTTAAGTGTTACATGCCTGTTATTTAATCGCCTCAACCTTCCATAGTCTAAGATAATTTTAGTAATATAATGTCTTTTCCCAGGCCCTGGGCTTCAGTTAAAGCAAAGCGTACATTCAGCCTTCTCCTTCCATTCCTCCTCTCATATTGGTGAGTTGAGGCATTAAAACTTCTTGGGAAAAGAAATCTTTGGGCCCCTATTCTGAGAAATGATGCCTAGACTCTGTGTTCCTAGAACACCCTTCACTTCTGCAAAGCAGCCCAACACCTATCCCTGATGCACACCTGCAAAGACATGGGGGACAGCATGCCAGGCAAACAATAGTGAGACCCTGAGGCATGAAACAAAGTGATAGTTTGAGGGATAGAAAGGAAACCAGTGTGGTTGGAGCAAAGTGAGTGACAGAGAGAATAGTTTAAGATGAGGTTGGAGAAGGTGGTAAAGTCCAGATCATTGCAGGGCCTTAGTATCAAGGTGTACCAGAGAAAACAGGCCAGCTGGGAGACTATTGCAGTAGTCCAGAAAACTAGGGTGGTGGCAGGAGAGGAAAGAGGATAGACTCAGAATTCATAGGACTCTGAAGGATTGAGTGTAGGGGAAGAATCAAATATACTCCCTAGTTTCTGGCTTGAGCAACTAATAGGGTAGAAGGTGGAGCCATTTACTTAAGGGTGGGGGGACAGTCTAGGAGAGGTCAACTGAGTACTTAAGCCAAGTATTCCATTTTGGACGTAGTTTTAGATGCCTGTTAGACAATTTAGCAGAGACATCAGGCAGACAGTTATACATCAAAGCCTGGTGTTCAGGGAACAGTCTGGGCTGAAGATACAAATTCAGGAGGTAGCAGCATATAGATGACATTGAAACCCATGGGATTGAATGAGACCATCTAGGGAGAGTAGATAGAAAAGAGAAGGCCAGCACTTAGAGGTCAAGGAGAAAAGGAGCCAGTAAAGAAGATAATTAGAACCAGTGAGGTCAGAGGAAACCAGAAGTTGGGAATCACAGAGAAGAGAGTGTTTCAGAAAAGTGCAAGTGGGCAATTGTGTCAAATACTGCTGTTGAAACCAGAAAAAAAAAGCCTTTTGGATTTGACATTGTGATCATTGATGACTGTGCGGAATGTGTTTCAATAGACTGGTAGGGATAGAAGCCAGATTGAAGTGGGCTGAAGGGTGAATTGAGGGTGAAGGGGAGGTGGCGGTATAGCAATCTTTCAAAAACTTTAACTGCAAAGGAAGTAAAGAAATGGGGAAAGATTTATGTTTTGTAAGATAAGAGAGGCTAGAACATGTGTGCTTTGAGGAATGATCTAGTAGACAATTAAGTAGAGAGGGAGAGACTGATGATACAGGAAAGAAAATATGCCCGAAAGGTGAAATCCTCAAGAAGACAGGACAGCTGGATTAGCATTTGCCTGATATACACACACACGTGCATACACACTCACACAGAGTTCACCAGCATTCACACTGACACATACCCACCAGTGGTCATGATAACTAATCACCTAACAGCCAAACTGACACATTCATCCACAGTCCCCCTAGCCCACCAAGTCATAATAATGCACATACAGTAGTCACTTGACACACACAAACAGCCACACTGACAATCCAGATGGACCCACCAACCTCAGTACTCCCCACCCACAGAGGTGCCCACACCTCCCTTCCATGGTCCCCCCTTAGGGACCCCTGCCCACCCAATCCCCACTCCTAATTTCCAGGCCCTTCCTCTTCCTGGTGACCTTGCCCTCATAGGAGGCAAATCCAGACCAGGGCTCAAGAACAGGGAAGACTTCATATCCATTGGAAGGCTTTATTAGAAGAATAAGAGATGACGAGGTGGGGAGGTGCATCAATTGCAGGGCCAAGAGAGACAATTGCAAATACAAAATCCCAGCAACAACCTCAGCGTTCCTGACACAGCTTTCTTCCCTCCCAGCCCACCCACAGCCCTTTGTGAGCAAAATCACCCTCTCCATCCTAGTCCAGCTGGACATCTTGGTGCATGAGCAAGTGCATGAAAACAGTGAAATGAATCCCCAACTCATTGGGATAAATAAATTGCACTGGACATTTTTAAATGTTCAAATTTAAGTACAAGATAAATAAATAGGACAGACAGCAACAGGACTGTGAAGTGCAGCCTGGATTCAAGTTCTGCAGTTTGTGCTTTAATCTTTGTTCCTTGAGCGCCCCTCCTGCCCACTTCTCTCTAAGAGTGTGGGAATGGTCCATACAGCCCACTGGGGCTTCCTGCCAGCACCCCTATTCTAGGGGTAAGAGATTCTGGGATGAGGGGCACCGACTCCTCAGTAGCACCTGTGATTTCTTAACAACTAGGAGTGCCCACTGCTGCCTAGGCACTCTAATGAGAAGAGCTCTGCTCTCACCCCATGAGCCAGACTTTTCCATGCCAATTTTCTACCCAAGCCCTTCCCAGCAATCAAAGGTCAGAAAATTGCACATGTGAGACAGATACATGGGCCCTTAACTTACCAACAAACCACCACAGAGAGATCACCCTCCCTTACCAACCCAGATCCCTAATTCTGGGGTTTCTGGATGAATGTTCTTTTTCTGGCCTCACTCTAATCCCACCTTTCAGTCCTTTCAGGCCCACCCCCAGGAGCTAAGGCCTCATTTTAGGCCTTGGGAGCCCCCTTGGGCTGGAGCTGGAGAAGTGGTTATTTCCGATGCTTGGCATCCTTCTCTGAAGCCTTGGTGTCGCCATGCCCACTGCCTGCACTGCTTAGAAACATCTTGTCCAGCCCTTTGAGTGACTCCAGCAGGTAGTTCTGGAAGGCAGTGAGGGCGGCACAGATGGCAGGCCCGCCAAAACCATGGGTGATGAGGCTAAAGTGCGTCAGGCAACTCTGCACTCCAGGCTCCAGAATGAGTGCTGGGCGGCTGTTGCCCAGTGGCGAGCGGTCCTGAGCCATCAAGTCCGCAAATTCCTTGCAGATCTGCCTGGTGGGGAAAGAGGGTCACAGGTTAGAGAAAAAAGGTCTGAGCCCAGAGAAGGACCTCTTATCTGCTAGGCACTTCATATACATTGTCTATATGACAGCTGACCCTGCCAACAGTGTTCAAATGACGATCAAACCCATTTTGCAGAAAAGAGAACTAAGGTTCAGAGAAGTTAACTGACTAGTCTAACATCACACAGCTAGGAAATAGCACATGTCAGTACCCTATGGTCTCTCTCCTTTGGATGTCCTGCTAAATTCAAAGTACAGCTCAACTACTTACCACCTTATCTAGGAAAATGTTTTGAGCCCCTCTCCTGCCCCAAACACCCAATGCTTCACAGAACTTTGTCTTTGAAATTATTAGGGAACAATCCAGAATCTGCTTTGTGTAACCGAATCGCTAGCAGTGAATATTGAGGCCTAGACGCTGTGCCAAATACACTGTATGCATCATTTCACTTAATCCTCTCCACAAATCTATTATTATCCTCGTGGTATGAATGAGGAAACTGGTTTCAGACAGGTTAGATGACCAAACAAAGTGACCTAGGTGGGACCTGAATCCAGCTCTAGTCAGCCATTATTCATTCCTTTGTGTATCCTGTGTGTGGCTCGGGCAAGAGAATCACTCATCACTCATCTTTGTGTCACCGAGGAACCTAGCCAGCATCTTAGATGTGACTGGGACCCAGAACGTACTTGCTGAGTGCGCTGACTACTGAATGAGGTGAGCCCCGCCCCGATGTGTTTCTCCAGCTACAATGTGAGCAGCCTCAGAGGTTTCTCCATGGGCCTGGTGAGTCTGTGCTTCCTCTTTGCCTAGGGGACTGGAGGGAAGCCTCACAGGAGAGAGTGTGGGGGTGCCATTTGAAGGCCCACGTTAGGTGGGAGGACTGGATGGTGTTCTAAGCAGGAGACGGGCAAGCCCAAGGATGTGAGGTCAGGAGAGTGGGTGGAGTCTATGCAGGCCAATTTGTGGGGCCCTCAAAGGACTTTGGACTTAAGTCCACAGATTGATGGTTCTCAATTTCTCTCTCTTTTGCTCCCTCTTTCTCTCCCCTTCTCTGTCTTTTCTTGCAATGGGATTGTTATGGTCTGAATGCTTATGTCCCCCCAGAATTCATATGTTGAAATCTTATACCTCCAGGTGATAGTATTGGGAGGTAGAACCTTTGGGAGGTGATTAGGTCATAGGTGTGAAGGCCTTATAAATAGGATTAGATAAGAAGCCAGAGAGAGACCTCCTGTCCGTTCTATAATGTGAGGACACACAACAAGTTGCAATCTGTGAGCCAGAAAGCAGGCAGACAGGGATTCTGCCTTGATCTTGAGCTTCCCAGCCTCCATAACTCTGAGAAATAAATTTCTATTATTTATAAGCTACCCAGTTTATGATATTTCATTATAGTAGCCCAAATGGACTAAGACAAGGGCCCTTTCTGAAAAACTAAATCTTTTTTTTTTTTGAGACAGAGTCTCACTCTGTTGCCTGGGCTAGAATGCCGTGGCGCCAACCTAGCTCACAGCAATCTCAAACTCCTGGGCTCAAGCAATCCTGCCTCAGCCTCCCAAGTAGCTGGGACTACAGGCATGCACCACCATGCCTGGCTAATTTTTTCTATATATTTTTAGTTGTCCAGCTAATATCTTTCTATTCTTTTAGTAGAGATGGGGTCTTGCTCTTGCTCAGGCTGGGAAAAACTAAATCTTAATGGAATACTAGTTTCTTAAATAGGCCTTGTTTGAGTTCAACTGGCAACAAATAAATAAAAATAAAATAAAATAAATAAATGAATGAATGAATAGGCCCTGAGATGTCCCCACAGACCTAGTTTGAAATTCAATGCAGCAACAGTGGGAGTCATTGAACATTCTTGTGCAGGAGGGCAGTGCATGAGCAGGGAGTTGAGGGAATGGGGACTCTGGGGTGAAGGTCCAGGAGTGAGATGAGACCTGAGTTGAGGTGGCAGCATGTGAACGGTGGTGAGGAAAGCACCAAGGGGACTTGCAGAGGGTCAGGTGTGACCTGGTGGCCTGATGGACATCACTGGAACAGTGGGGCTGACGGGTAAGGCTTGAAGAGGCACCTCAGACCCACAACAGGGCCTGGGGCTGGTGGTGCCATGGGTCAAGGTATATGAACCTAGCACCCACACATGGGCCTGTGTAAGCCAGTATGTGACATAGTTTTTACCAATGCATAGCACCCAGATATGTTCATATGTAGTGTTCATGTGCACCCCTAGGTGCTCGTGAGGAATGATCATGTTTGTCTGAATGTAATGAACATGATGGCCAAATATGCCCACATGTGGTGCCCAAGTGTGCCCCTGTGAGCCTAAGCAGGGAGCCTAGATGTGTCTCTGGTGCCATGTAGGCTATATGCGCAGGTGTGTGCTCATGAGTGGTGTCCATCGTGCTCATATGATGCTATGATGACTGCCTGTGCATTGCACCTGTGTGTGTCCGTGCATGGCACCAGTGACAGCCTGTGCGTGGTATCCTCACTCACTTGGCGGCCAGCAGCATGCTCTTGCGGCTGTGCAGTTCCCCAGGGTCTGCATGCTGTCGGCACAGGTACTCGGCGGCCGCTTTGGCTGGGAACTCCGTCTCACAGACATAGCCGAAGTCTCGGGCCAAGTGCACGGCCTCGCCTAGGGGGAGGAGAGCTGTCACTTGCTGCCAACTTGTGCCACTCTGAGCCTGGGGCACAGCCTTAAAGCACCAAACCCCTGGCAAGGGGGCACTCTGCCCCACACTGCTTCTGTAGATGCCCCCTCTGGCTTTCCTTCCAGCCTCCACTCCATTGCCCACCCTTGGGGCCACCAGGGATGGGCTCTGAGCTCAGAGATGAGAGCTGGGCCCACCATGTAGCCCAGAGCCAGAGCCCAGAGCCACTAACATCCAGGGAAGGGGTTCTCATTCCCTTCATTCCTTTACCACATCCAGATACTGGCCACTACTTCCCCTATACACACACACACATGCTGCAGGTAGTTCTCTGCTGCACCTGCATGCATACATGCACAAAGACTATACACAGATATCATACACACTCCATACTTATGCATGACACATAGAGAGTATGCACACAGATACAGCAACATGTATGCAAATATACATAACACCTGAATAAACACAGCCTCCTGCATTAGATATGGTCACATCAGATGACACGCGTTCCCTCGAATTCACTCTCATGCCCACATTCAGGCCTCCCTCACCCTCCACCAGTGAAGTCAGCAGCGTCACATTGGCAGCCTTGCGTCGGCCAGCTGGCAAGTTGAGCCCGATCTTCTCCAGCCGTTCCCGCAAGCACCGGCCTCCATTTTTGGACTTGGCCCTTGACATGCACAGAGAGAGACAGACACACAACTATGAAGACAAGAGAGAAGCATGTAGGCTAAGTGACCCCAAAAGAGCTTTGTTGCCCCCACCAACCCCTGCTGAGGCTTGGGTCTGGCCCTGGGAATGCCCTGGGGTCTCTTACAGCAAGGTCCCAACCTCTTGCTAGCCTCACTAGTTTTACAGCCAAGACAGAGGCAGGGGGCCCAGCACCCAGCTCCAGGGGCCCTTCGATCCTCCCCAGTCTCTCAACAGCAGGGGCAGCCTAGGGTGGAGCATGATAAGCCAGCATCATGGGGTCCTTAGCACACCAGCTGGGCCATACACAGCCACCCAGGGATGCACAGATACACAGGGAGCTGGGGAGAAAGGTATGCACGCAGCCACCCCGGGACTCACAGACACACACACAGACACACACACACCCCCACAGATGGGTACACACTGAGGGCCCAGAATACGGAGACACATAGACACCAACAGAGACAGACATATGCAAAGACCCCCAGACTCAGAGACACAGGATCACAGCCTGTCAGTATCCCAGGGACATATGTAGACACTCAGGGATTCATAGAGACCCTCAAAGAGATGCTCAAAAATACCAGGAATAAGGAGATGCCCCCTACAACTGCACCAGTGCAGGTCCCACACAGAGGTACAGACATGTAAACATACATAATTCTAGCTCAAGATGCACTTGCAATTACACACACATGCACAAATGCACACAGCAGGACACACTCCAGCCCAACACCACACAAGAAGTAACACAGGACACTCACACTCATGGAAACAGAGTCCTGGCCATCCCCTGCTACACACATACACACACGTATACACTGTCCTTGGACTCATCAAAACTCACAACCCCTAGGCTGGGCAAGGTGGCTCACGCCTGTAATCCTAACTCTCTGGGAGGCCGAGGTGGGTGGATTGCTCAAGGTCAGGAGTTCGAAACCAGCCTGAGCAAGAGCGAGACCCCGTCTCTACTAAAAATAGAAAGAAATTAATTGGCCAACTAAAAATATATAGAAAAAATTAGCCAGGCATGGTGGCGCATGCCTGTAGTCCCAGCTACTTGGGAGGCTGAGGCAGAAGGATTGCTTAAGCCCAAGAGTTTGAGGTTGCTGTGAGCTAGGCTGACACCACAGCACCCTAGCCCTGGCAACAGAAACTGTCTCAAAAACAAAAAAAACAAAAAACAACTCATAGCCTTGAAGCAGACACGCCCTTCCCAGGCACAAGGACATGCACAGAGAGAGACAAACACATGACTATGAACACAAACCATGGACTACCAGGCTCCCCACCCCAAAACACACACAGGTGAAGCCTATGCTGCCACAGGGAATGGGCCTTGGGTCCCGGGGGTCCCTTTCCTGGGGGAGGGGGTAAAGATGGCACTCTTTTCCCCAGACCCAGCCTTGTCCATCTTGCCCAACGTGGGTGAGTCCTGCATCCCTTCCCTGTGCCCCGACTTCTTCCTCTTCCCCCCTCCCTACCCGCAAGCCACAGACCTGTAAGAGCTGCTGGGGACCTGGGCCAGTCTGCAGAGCATGCACAATCTAGAGTCCCTGGGGCCTCTTATCCCAGGGAGACTGAGACAAATGACACTGTGGCCAGGGGTGGGCTGGCTCCCTCTCTCTGCTGCCCTGAGCAGGGCTGAGGACACCGGGGATTTCAGCCAGAGCGCTGTGCAGGGGACATGGGCTGGCCTTCCTACCTGCGGAGGACGCCCCCCAGGAGGGAGGCGTTGAGGCACTCTGGAGGCGAGAGTCGCCGCTGCACCTCCCCCACCGTCACCTTGTACTTGGACGTTGAGCTGAGTAGCGAGAGCCGGCCGGGCACGGAGCAGAAGACCTCACCGGGGTTCGTGATGCCACCAACCAGGCTGTCTTTAGCCACCACCAGGGCTGAGAGGCTGCTGCCTTTAGAGGGGACGGGCACTGTGGAGCCGGGGCAAGAGCAGGGAGAGAGGGAAGCACTGAGGCAGTGGCCACAGCACACGGCACCTGCTGCCAACCCTGTACATGGGAACATCCAGCACCTTTTGAAGGAAGATTCTATTATTTACTTGCTTTACAGAGGGAGAAACTGAGGCATGGTGAGATTAAAGTGACTCACCCAAGTTCACTGAGATAACAGGTGAGGAAACTGAACTGAGAGCTGTCTGGCTCTTGAACCCCTCACTGAGCCAGGCTGGTCCCCTCTTAAAACTCAGTTTCAGCAGAGTCTTGGTGTTTTGGCAGTGCCATCAGAGAGGGAGCTTGCCGTGAGGACGTGGGGTCTGAGCTGGAGGCAGGATTCCTGGGTCACTGCAGCAGGGCCTGGCCAGGGAGTCCCCAGCTTCTCTTCCCACCTATGATTCCACGTCTTTCTTCCCTCCCCCACAGATCAGCGAGGAGCCTGGGGCCGTTGGACTCCACATCCTGAGGACAGGCAGGTTATTGCCCTATTAGGCTTCCAGCCCTGGCCCCTTCCTGCCAAGTCACTCTGTGATGCCCAGGAGACCAGGAATAAGGAGATACGCCCTACAGCCCCCTCCCCCAAATACTCCTTAATTATCTACTAATTATTTCTGAAGGGCAGAGAAGGGAATCTGAGAAGTTAATTTTCTAAAACTCACTTAGATACTCTTGGCTAGAAAGTTCTTTCTGCAGTCTACCTCCATCCTCCTGCCTAGCCTGAGGAGGAAGGGAGAATATTAAGGCACCTGCTTCTTCAGAGGAACCCTTGGCCTTCTCTGCTTTCAAGGAAGTGGGAGTCTTGGTGGACAAGGCCCTGTGTGTGTGTGTTGGGCGTGGGGACAAGTTGGAGTCTGGGGCTAACACTTACTGAGCACTCACTAGGCTGTGTTCTCTTAGATCACCTCACTGAATCCTCAGGACAGCCCACAAGGGCCTATTTTTATTCCTGCTTTACAGAGTAGACTGACGCTCAGGGAGACGACGTAGTATGCCTGAGATCACACACCTGGTGGGCTGAGAAGCAGTAGCAAACCCAGGGCTGTGATCACAAAGGCAGTGCTCTTAGTCTGCCAGCCATTCGGCAAGTATTTGCTGAGTGCCTGTGTGCCAAGACCTGTGCTAGACCTTGGGAATACTGCAGTAAACAAGGCTAATAACTGTCCCTAACCTGGTAGAACCTCCTACTCTTTTCCTTCTCTGAGCATTTCTACCCTCCACCTGGCCACCTAGCCAGAAACCTAAATGTTTCCCCCACCACATACCATCGATCACCACGTCCTACGGCTTTCATTTCTTTACGTGACCCACATGTGGCCACGTCTCTGCATGCACACAGACGCTAGCTCCCTTCTAGCCTGAATTTCTGCACAGTCCCTACTCTGGTCTCCCTACCCTTCTCCAGAGGGATCTTTCCCTCTGGATGCATCACTCCGCAGCCTGAAACTCATCAGTGCCCAATCAGTTCCCTGAGAGTCCAATACCAGCTCCATAGCTGGGCAGAATGATGTCCCCTACCTGCCAATGAGTGCCAACTGTATACCAAGCACTTTATATGAACAGCTCTGAGGAGCAGATGCTATTATCCCAACCCCCTTTCAAAATAAAGACACTGAAAGTTCAAAGAGGTTCCAGTGGCAAAGCAAGTAAGCAGCAGGAATGGGCCTTGAACTCTGACCGTTGACCCCAAAGTCCACGTCCTTAACCATCATGGCCTCCTTCACCCTCTCCCGTGTTCTGGCTCCTGCCTGCCCCTCTTGCCTGGTTCCCATTTGTCCTCTAGCTCTAGACTCATGCTGACCAATAGAAACATAATGTGAGCCACATATATAAATCTATATTTTTCCAAGTATCTACACTTTTAAAAAGTAAAAAGAAATGTGAGACTAATTTTAATTAATATAATATTAAATAATGTATTTGATATATTTTATTTATCCCATATATAAAAATATAATTATTTCTATCTCCAACAAACAAAAAAAAAGAAAAAATACAAAAATAAAAAGAGAAAAAATTTATATTATAAAAAATATATATATATTAATTATTTCAAAATGTAATCAGGGCTGGGTGTGGTGGCTCACACCTGTAATCCTGGCACTCTGGGAGGCCGAGGCGGGCGGATTGCTCAAGGTCAGGAGTTCAAAACCAGCCTGAGCAAGAGCGAGACCCCGTCTCTACTATAAATAGAAAGAAATTAATTGGCCAACTAATATATATAGAAAAAAATTAGCTGGGCATGGTGGTGCACATGCCTGTAGTCTCAGCTACTCGGGAGGCTTAGGCAGTAGGATTGCTTGAGCCCAGGAGTTTGAGGTTGCTGTGAGCTAGGCTGACGCCACGGCACTCAGTCTAGCCTGGGCAACAAAGCGAGACTCTATCTCAAAAAAAAAAAAAAAAAAAAATGTAATCAGTAAAAATTATTACAGAGATGTTTCACTTTTTTATACTTAGTCTTAAGAATCCAATGCATTTTACACTTAAGGTCAACTCAGTTCAGACTAGTCACATTTCAGGTGCTCAAGGGCCATACATGGCTAGTGGCCACCCTGGTGGCTCCAGACTTCAAGCAGGGGGGTGGGCACAACAGGTAACATAGTAAGTGAGCTGCGGAAGTGGGGACACTGGCAGGCTGGAGCAGACACTGTGTAAGTCCTGCCAGGCAGGACACAGACCCAACACTGCCAGAGCTCCTGAGGTTTTTTTGTTGATGGTTTTGAAACTATGATTCTGGATTCTTATGTGAAATCTCTGGATTTTTTTTTTTTTCTTGAGACAGGGTTTCACTGTGTCACCCAGGCTGGAGTGCAGTGGCATCATCATAGCTCACTGTAACCTCAAACTCCTGGGCTCAAGTGATCCACCTGCTTCAGCCTCCCAAGTAGCTGGGCCTACAGACATGTGCTACCATGCCTGGCCAATATTTTTACTTTTTTGTAGAAATGAGGTCTCACTGTGTTGCTCAGGCAGATCTGAACTCCTGGCCTCAAGCAACCCTCTGGCTTGGGCCTCCCAAAGTGCTGGGATTACAGGTGTTAGCTACCATGCCCAGCCGAAATCTCTGGATTTTTTTTTTTTTTTTTTTTGAGACAGAGTCTCACTTTGTTGTCCAGGCTAGAGTGAGTGCCGTGGCGTCAGCCTAGCTCACAGCAACCTCAAACTCCTGGGCTTGAGTGATCCTTCTGCCTCAGCCTCCCGAGTAGCTGGGACTACAGGCATGCGCCACCATGCCCGGCTAATTTTTTATATATATATCAGTTGGCCAATTAATTTCTTTCTATTTATAGTAGAGACGGGGTCTCGCTCTTGCTCAGGCTGGTTTTGAACTCCTGACCTTGAGCAATCCGCCCGCCTCGGCCTCCCAAGAGCTAGGATTACAGGCGGAAATCTCTGGATTTTTAAGCATTGGCAACTGATTCAAAGATTTTAAACCCAGTACAGACCAAAGGGAACCTGTGTGAAGTGTCCCCTGGGATGTGGGCCCTTTGGGTGTGACCTCCTTGAGCCCTACAGAGCTGCTCTGTCTGTCCCAGGGCCCTTCTCCCTGCTACTGAGCAGAGGGCCCTCCTTCCCAAGCCAAGTTTAGGCACCACTCCCAGCACAGAGCTTCCCTCAAGCTCTCTCTCACCCCATCCCTGGACTTGCCAAATGATGTCTCCCTTGTCTGCTCCCATAGCTGTCTTCCCCACCAGCTAGGAGTATGCTGAGAGCAGGGTTAGCTCAGGTGGCCATCCGTGAATGTGGAACAAGTAAGTGATGCAAGGGCCCAGGGATCCCACATGGGAAAAGGGTTATGGCCCACAGCCCAGATGTCGGGGGTAGTGACGGGAGCCTCATTCCTTTGCTAGCAATGGATAATAAACCTGCCCTTTCTCCTTGGGTCCCCATTCCGGCACCAGGGAGGGGCCAAAAGATCATGGATGAGGGGAAAGTGGGGAGTTGGGAGGATGTAGAGAGAATGAGCAGCACACTGCCCCACTGCCCGCCCCCTGCCCCAGTGAGTTTACTGTCCACAGGGCAGGGCCACAACTGTGCAGTACTTAATGAGGCACCAAAAAACACAGTAGTTAAGATATATGGTATTTTAATGCAATATTTTAAAAAAGAAAAATGTAAAAAAAAAAAAATCCATGGTGAACAAAATACCAAACTTTTGAATAAAGGTGGGTTCTGATCCTGCTCTCACACGACCTTGCCTCATTCGCCCTCCCCTAGTCCTGGCCCTGCCCCAGACTGAGCAGCCAGGACTGCCTGATTCAGCAGGACACAGCACTGGACATGTACTAGGAGCCAGCCTTGGCCCTGCCCTGTCCCTCCCACAGTATCTCCCAGGCCTATGCACATCTGAACCAAGCTTCTCTCTTCACCTGTGTCCGTCTGCCTGAAGGGGCGATGGAACTATTCTATAGCTCAATTGTTTTAGTGGTTACATAAGTATATGTATACATTTGTCAAAATTTGTAGAAATGTACATTTTAAAAATGTGAAGTATGCTGCATATAAATTATACCTCAAGCATGACCTTAAAAAAATAGGGGGGAGGGGGGCATGGGCAATATACATAACCTTAACATCTGTACCCCCATAATATGCTGAAATAAAAATAAATAAATAAATAAATAAAAATAAAACTACAAACTGATAAATTAAAAAGAAAGGAAAGTGACTGTCTTCCCTCCCATCACCCCTGGCCAGAAGGAGGGATTGGAAGAACAGGAAATTCTCTCTTCCAGCAGCCTCCTCCATCCAACTGCTGCTAAAACCTGGGCCCACTGAGGCCAGGCCCTGTGGGAGGGGAGAGAGACCAAGGGTGCGTGAAGCTGTTTGTGCATGTGCAAATGTGGACGTGTGTCACCAAGTGACTGTACATAAAAACTGTACGCCCTTGTCATAGAAACAGCAACGAGGATAAGATTGTGTATGTATACACTTGCTCATTCAACAAATACTGAGCCACAGCTACATACCCAGACATAGTCCCTGCCCTCCTCCAGTGTGTAGGGGCGTGGCAGCCTGCATATGGGTACCCGCAAGTGCTCTCCTGTTGATGCCAGATTTATGCAAACATAGGTATGACTAAATGTAAGTGCCCGGCATGACATGTGGACATGTGTTTGTGTATTTGAGTGATAGACCTTGCTACTTCCTCCATCTGTTCCCTTTTTCCTCAAAGCCTCTTTCCTCAAAAATGGCAAGAGGGGCCGGGCGCTGTGGCTCACGCCTGTAATCCTAGCTCTTGGGAGGCCGAGGCGGGTGGATTGCTCAAGGTCAGGAGTTCAAAACCAGCCTGAGCAAGAGCGAGACCCCGTCTCTACTATAAATAGAAAGAAATTAATTGGCCAACTGATATATATATAAAAAAATTAGCCGGGCATGGTGGCGCATGCCTGTAGTCCCAGCTACTCGGGAGGCTGAGGCAGGAGGATCGCTTGAGCCCAGGAGTTTGAGGTTGCTGTGAGCTAGGCTGACGCCACGGCACTCACTCTAGCCTGGAAAACAAAGCGAGACTCTGTCTCAAAAAAAAAAAAAAAAAAAAAAAAAAAATGGCAAGAGGGATGGAGTCCAAGGTTAGAAAAGCAGGTGGGCCTGGGAAGAGGCAGTCATGGAGGTGGGATCAAACTAGCACAGATTGCAAAGCAGAGACACTGGCCTTTGTCCCCCATACCCACAGGACAGGCCCCACCTTGGTGACTCCCGAAGCTGAAATGGTCTACTCATGGTGTCGCCCTGGTCACACATATAGAAGCCATTCACACACACATGCTCCTGCAAATACCGGAGTTCCCAGTTTTTCAACCTGTCAGATGAGACACACACACATGTGTCTACATAGTCTACCCACAGGTGGTAGATATGGTCTGACTAATAAATCTTGGGAGCGTGCAACAGATTCTCCCAGAAAGCTTGTTAGAATTGCAATTTCTTCTAGAAGAAAACATAGTAGAGAAATCTTCATGCCCTTGGGCTGGGCAAAAAGTTCCTATACACAAAGTTCCATGACCCATAAAAGGAAATGATGATATTCTGACATCACTTTCCCCACTAAAAGAAAAAAAAAAAAAAAAAAAAAAAAAAAAAAGGAAATGATGATAAATTGAACTTCATCAAAATTTAAAACTTTTGCACATCAGAAGACATTAAAATAGCCAGGTGTGTTTGACATGACAAGAAAATAGCCAGGTGTGTTTGACATGACCATATACTCCCAGCTACTCAGGAGGCTGGAGCAGGAGGATTGCTTGAGCCCAGGCTGTAGTGCTCTACTATTGTGCCTGTGACTAGCCACTGCACTTCAGCCTAGCCAACACAGGGAGACACGATGAAAAGAAAAGAAAGAAAACAAAAAGACAAACCATGAACTGGAAGAAAATATTTGCAGGTCATATATCCAATAAAGGATGTGTATGCAGAACATATAAAGAACTCTTACATGGGCTGGGCGCAGTGGCTCACGCCTATAATCCCAGCACTCTGGGAGACCGCAGCGGGCGAATTGCTCAAAGTCCAGGAGTTTGAGACCAGCCTGAGCAAGAGCGAGACCCGTCTCTACTATAAATACAAAGAAATTAATTGGCCAACTAATATATATAGAAAAAATTAGCCGGGCATGGTGGCCCATGCCTGTAGTCCCAGCTACTCGGGAGGCTAAGGCAGGAGGATCGCTTGAGTCCAGGAGTTTGAGGTTGCTGTGAGCTAGGCTGACACCATGGCACTCACTCTAGCCTGGGCAACAAAGCAAGACTCTGTCTCCAAAAATAAATAAATAAATAAAATAAAATAAATAAAATAACTCTTACAACTCAATAATAAGATAACAACTGAATGAGAATATGGTCTCTCTTTCCTGCTGTGACAAGGGCTCTGGTCATTATCTATGGAGTATGTACCTTGCTCTTAAACCTATATCTTGCTCTTGCATTATAATCCCATCTTGTTCCTTTTCCTCAATAAATTTCACCTCATGCTTGCCTTAAAAAAAGAAAAAAAAAGAATATGGTCCAAATATGTGAACAGATATTTCATTAAAAATGGTAGATGAATGGTTAATAAACACATGAAAAAGTGCTCAATAGCATTAGTCATTAAGGAAACACATATTAAAACTATGTTGAGGCCGGGCGCGGTGGCTCACGCCTGTAATCCTAGCACTCTGGGAGGCCAAGGCAGGAGGATCACTCAAGGTCAGGAGATTGAGAACAGCCTGAGCAAAAGCGAGACCCCATCTCTACTATAAATAGAAAGAAATTAATCGGCCAACTAAAAATATATGGAAAAAATTAGCCGGGCATGGTGGCGTATGCTTATAGTTCCAGCTACTCAGGAGGCTGAGGCAGAAGGATTGCTTGAGCCCAGGAATTTGAGGTTGCTGTGAGCTAGGCTGACGCCACAGCACTCTAGCTTGGGCAACAGAGTGAGACTCTGTCTCAAAAAAAAAAAAAAAAACAAACTATATTGAGATACTTGTAGATAGTTGTAATCAAAATTCCAAGTGTAGCTGAGGATATGGAGAAACTGGAACCCTCACACATTGCTGGTAGGAATGTCAAACAGTATAGCCATGTTAGAAAACAGCTTCAGTTTCTTAAAAATTAAACATCAACTTACCATACAATCCAGCAATTCCACTCCTAGGAATTTACCCAAGAGCAATGAAAACATGTCTACACAAAGGCATGTATATGAATGTTCATAGCAACATTATTCATAATAGCACAAAAGTGAAACAACCCAAGTGCCCATCTCCTGGACCAATGAATAAACAAAATATGTTACATCCCTACCATGGCATACTACTCAGCAATAAAAAGAAACAAACTACTGATATATGCTATAACAGGGACGAGTCTGGAAAACATTATGCTAAGTAAAAGAAGCTAGATGCAAAAGCCTGCGTATTTATACATCCTACTTATATAACATGTCCAGAATATGCAAATTTAGGGACAGAAAGCAGATCAGTGGTTGCCTAAGAGTTGGGGTGAGTATAGCGATTAACTACAAATGGGAATGAAGGAATTTGGGGGGTTGACAGAAATATCTCAAAATGGATTGTGGTAATGGTTATACAAATTCTGTACATTTAATAAAAATCATCAAATTATATTCTTACCATGGGGGAATTTTAGGTATATAAATTTTATCTCAATAAATCCATTTAAAAAATGCAAGTTCCAGGGTCATACTTCCAGGGATTCTCATTTAGTAGATATGGGGTGGGGCCCAGAAATCCGAATTTTTAACAAGCATCCCCAGAGAATTCTGATGCATATGATTCCCTAGACCGCACTTATGGCAGCACTGTCCAAAGCTTGGGTGGTGGGAACAGCTGGAATAAGGCAGACAGGAGGGGTGGTGACCTTCCCCCAAGCCCACTTGAGTCTTCTCATCTCCCCCAGTGGAACCTGCTGGTTAAGTTTCCTTCTTATTAAATTCCAGAAGGTTTCTTTTAAATATTGCTCCTACCCTTCACTCCCCTGCTCCTTGCTCTTCCATGGCTCCCACTGTCCTCATAAAGTCCAAGCTCTATCTGCATGGGGACTGCTTTTTTAGTTGCTTTCTGGGGCAGACAGTAGGCTAGGAGGCAAGTGAGGAAGGATTGTGGAAGTGCAAGATCAGATTTGTTTTCATGTATATTCTTGATATTTTGTCATGGATTTTTTGCAATTTTTTTATTTTAAAATATTGCATTAAGATATTATTCATCTTGATTACTGAGTTTTTTGACACCCTCTTAAATTCTGCCCCAGAGGTGAATACCTCATTCAACTTCACCCAGGTCTGGGACTGCTTGGAGATTCACTTGGAAGCCCAGACCCTTCCCACCTCCCTCCTTCCCCAGGGCCAAGGACAGCAGGAGAGAGGGTGATTGTTTACATCGGCTCCTGTCCTGGAAAGCCCCTGAGATTGGGCAAAGGAGCCTGTGGAGAAGGGTTCACGACCCCCAGGTAGGCAACCACCCACTCTCCTCCCGAGGGAAGGAGGGATACATCTCAATTCTCATCCCTGAATAAACTCCCCTCCAGCACTGTCTGTATAACCTGAAACTCACACAACTTTTTAAGCTTTTTAACCTGTCTAGCTTTTCCGCAGGGAGGGCATCGGCACATGTTGTGCCTAGTGTGATGACAGTAGCCCTTGCTACACACTCCTCCTCCCAAAGCATTCAGACTGCAAAATCCATCACTCATTCATTCGGCAAACACCCACTGAGCACCTACTGAGCCTGGTTCAAATCTCTGTCCTGTAGGAGGGGTCAGGCACTCACCGCTCCTCCTCTGAGCTCCACCGTGTCCCCTACAGACCCTGCTCACCAGTCCCGCCTACTTCCTGTGTGTCTGGGACAGGCTGTAAAACTGAAGGTGACAAATGTGGGCAGAAAACGGCGCCCCACTTACCCCGGGCGGCCTCAGGCCTGTCTGCTGCGCTCCGCCCCACACGCGGCCGCAGCGAGCGGGCGACCCGGAGGCGAGTGGTGGGCGCGGGCGGTGCCTCCCGCTCTGTCCCGGGCAGGGGCCCGCAGGCAGCGAAGACTTCACACCCCAGGTCTGGGCCCCAGAGCTCCCAGGCTCCTCTCCTGGGGGCCGGGGCTGCCTGGGTGCCCGCCCGCCCGCCAGGCCGTCCGAAGCCGGGAGGAGCGGGAGAACCGCGCGCTTCCGCTGGCGCCGGGCGACTGTCTGCATCCCGGGCCTGGGGGCGGGTGCCGCGCTCACCCGCGGGCGCCGGAGGCCTTCGGGGCACCACCCGGGCTCCGACGCCGTCGGAACGGCCTGAGGCGAAGACGGGCGCTAATCATCGCCAGCCGCCAAGGGGACCCCGCGGGCCGGCACGAGGCCGCAGTCCCGCTGCGACGGCGCGGGCCGAGGGAGACGGCCGCCCGCGCGGCGGGGAGCGGGGTGCCAGCCGGCCACCTGCCCGGCCGCGGCGGCTCCCCTGCGCCTGCCGCCCGCGCCGCCCGCGAGGTTGGGACGGCGGATCCAGCTCCGCGTCTGCGAAGCCGGAAAGCGCCCGCAGCAGGGCCGCGCTCGCGGCTCGCAACCCGCGCTTCCTTCCGCGGGCGGCCCGCGGCTCCCGCCCCTTCCCCCTTCGCCGCAGCGCCTCGGGCTGCAACTCAGGGGCGCCCGGGGCTCATCCCCAGCTCAGGTCGCTCCCCTCGGCCACCGGCGGGCGGGCGGTCGTGGGGTCCCGCCGCTGTGCACGCCCGAGTCCGCGCCGCCCCACACCCGCCCCAGGCAGCCAGTGCGCCGCACCCGGGACAGTCCGGGCCTCGCTCCTTGAGTTGTTTGGACTGCCTTTGGGAGTTCTGGCGCACACCTAGGACTCCTGGAGTTTGGAAAGCTCGTGTCCTTTGAGAGAAAACCAACTCCTGGGCAATTACAGTCCCTCCTGGCATCCTGTCTGTTGTCTCAGCTCTGGCCCAAGAGAGGTTTCTGGGTGAAGGTGCTCAGAGCAACAGCTGATCCTTCTATCCTTTCCCAGGGCAGAGGTCCCCAAAGCCCTTCCCAAAACGCAGGGTCTTGGCCTTCCTCAGAGAGTCAATGAATCTAGGCCCTCAGCCCCTTGAGTCCTGGCAGGAGTAGGGAACTGGGGACTGCCACCATGGTCATGTTTCCAGCGAACAAAGCCCAATGGCAGGCTCTTGCCAACTGCGGAGCAAGCTCTCCCTTCCTTTGAGTTCAAGAAGGGTACTTACTGTCCACTAAGCCAATGAACTGCTGGCCAGCTGGGTCCAGTGTGCAGCCAGATTCCCAGAGTCCTTCCCACCCCCGCTCCAGGTGACACAGCCCCAATTCCTGCCCCCACCCCACCAAGTTCTGAGAGGCTTGTCCCCTCAACTCCCCTCTACATACTCCCAGCCACCCAGCCAACTCCCGGCTTCTGGTAGCCCAGCCCCAGTTCCTGGAGGTCCAGCCCCTGTCCCCTAGTCCCACTTCCACCCCAGCCTCAGCTGAGAACGTGTGGAGGACAAATAGAGCCCAGGCTTAAATTCATTCCTTTGAAAAACAACTTGAGCCAAACCGGAAGGAGCTTCTGCCCCAGCACTGAGGGGCTCAAGTGCGCCTCCAAATTTGGGACCAGCCACAAATGTATGGATCTGGCTCAACACCTGGGCCCCTCTGAATCTCTGTTTCTGTGTGTTTTTCTCTTTCCCTCTGTCTGTCTGCCTTTCCCTGGCACTGCCAGAACTCGATCCAGTCCTCAGGCTCGAAAATCCACTCTGAGATGGGTCTCACTGCGAAGACACACAAATACTCCCATATACACAGGGAGGGAACTTCGCATGCTTAGAAATCCTCAGACACCAAATAAAAATTCCAGGACCCAACAGAGATACTGTCACACACATTGAGACCCCAAACGCAGAGAAATGTACAATATACATAAACACACATCACAAATACACTCGCAGAAACAGAGATACACATGCCAAGAAATACTGAGACACTCAGGAAAGGACCTTATTAGACAAGCACAGGACGATGACCTCACACGGACAAAGACACCCAGGCCCTTACCTGCACACACACAGCCTAACACACGGTATGGTATTCACACACTAGCTCTCCTAAGCCTAAATGCGGGGAAAAGGCTCCCACAAAGAAAATTCCCCCGGAGGAAAGGAGAGGCCCCCAACGCCCTGCTGGGAAGGCAGGGGCAGAAAGGACCAACAAGGCTCCAAAATGCTAAGGCTGTGTAAAGTGAAAATCATTTACCGAAATCTGTGGGAA
This sequence comes from Microcebus murinus, assembly GCF_040939455.1. NCBI lineage: Eukaryota > Metazoa > Chordata > Mammalia > Primates > Cheirogaleidae > Microcebus > Microcebus murinus. The sequence goes on along the minus strand of NC_134105.1, from coordinate 25,472,300 downwards.
CAACACTTCCATTCCCACCCCTGAGGAAACAGGGAAGTGGTTTAACTTGTTCTGCAAATCAACTCCAGATCCACAAGAGCGCTCTCCCCTCGGCCGAGAGAGGCCAGGCCCCGGCGCGCTCACCCCAGGCCCCGGCGCGCTCACCCCAGGCCGCAGGGTCCCGGGCCAGCTCTGCAAGCCCGTGCCGCTGCCCAGCCTCTGGACAGGCCCGCTGCCTTCGCTGCCCCTCTACCGGGCCAGGAAGAGTGCCTGCGGGACACTGAGCCTGGCGACACACAGGAGACACAGGATGTGCTGCAGAAAATGGGTCTGTGCGCCTAGGGCCTGCACGATCTCGCCCGACTCTGCCCTGGCAGATGCACGCCATTCCTTACCTTTCTTGATCACGGACTGGTCCAAGAGGCTCATTCCCGGCTCATCCATGGCCTGCAAATAGGAGAGCACGGCGGTGAGGGCTCGTGTGGACCCAGCCACCAGTCATTTCCCAAGCTCCTGCTGCCCCCGTCTCTGTCGGCCCCGCCCAACGCGCACCACCATCGCCGGGGGCGGCGACGGGCGGGACCAGGAGTCGCCAGACTCGGCACCATCCGCGGCCGAGCTGGAGCCCTGGGTATCTCGCCGAGCCGTGCTTAAAGGAAAATTTGAACCTTAGACGGGAAACTACCGTGCCTCTCTTTGCCCCAGGGGCAGGCTGCCCCGTGTATGCCCTACGTGGCTCAGCCGTGGGGGAAAAGAAGTGATTCGGTCCGGCCCAGGGTTGCCGCCATCCAGGCACCACGCACGGACTCAGTGCCGGCCGCCGTAATGGCCAGGCAGCGTTGAAGCCAGGAGGTGGGACGCATCCTCCGAGTCACCAGTGAGAAGCGGTGGGCTGGGAGAAAAGTCAGGTTCCTGCATTTATCATTTTTTGCCTCCAGCCAACCGAGCTAAATCACCGCGGCCAGTCCTGGCCCATCCCGGCCCCCCGGGGCCTCACCTGCAGGTCCTCCAGGCCGGGCGGCGCCGCCAGCCCGGGAAGGCCGAGGGGTCCGTCCGCCAGGCCGTGCGCGCCGTCGGCCAGGCCGTGCAGGAGCCGGGGCACCGCGGCGGCGTAGTCACGGCGCGGGTCAAGGCCCAGGGCGCGGGCGGGCGGTGCCAGCAGACTGGGCGGCTCGTCGTGGGTGCGGGCGGCGGCGCGGGGCGCGGCCCACGCGGCCTGCGGAGGCTGCGGCTGCGCCAAGGGCGCCAGGCCCCCGTATGGGTCCCCAGCCAGGTGGGGAAAGGCGGCAGCGGCGTCGGGCGCCTGGCCATAGGGCAGTGGCGGCTGCGGGTAGGGCGGCGGGAAGTAGGGGGGCTGGAAGTCGGCGGCGGCGGCAGCGGCGGCCGGCGTGTGGCAGAGAGGTGCTGCCGGCCCATAGGCCGCCTGGGGCAGGGACGACAGGCGGGCCCCGCCGGCCGCGGCGCCCAGCCCGTCGGGGCGCTCCTGGGGAAGGAGAGGGGAGCGTTAGGCGACACACTGGCAGCTGAAAGGACCTCACCCCGAAAGGATCCTCCTGAGCTCGCGAGTGTCCAGCTGCCGTCCCTCCCGCTTCCTGGGCCCCCAGGTCTATCTCCGAGTGACCCATAGGCGCGGGAGCCTCAGGCTGGGGACAGCGGTCTCCTGCGCCCGCTTTCTCCGCCGGCGGAGTCCCCGCGGCCCCCTCCCTCCGAGACTTCGTTGGCGCGAGGTCGGAGGATTGAAAGGTCCAGCACGCAGGCTCCGCGATGCCTGGCCGAGGATGCCCGGGTGCCCCGACGCGAGACTACTCACCATGGCGGAGTAAGCGTGCACCAGCATGGGGCGGGTGGCGCTGGGCGCGAGGCGTGGCGGCGGCCGAGCCTTCGCCCGACGGCGAGCGCTGCGGGAAAGGCGCGGGGGCCGGCACAGCCCGCGGGGTGCACAGCGCAGCAGCCGGGTGCAGCCCAGCCGGGATCCCAGCGAGCCTGGGGTCCTCAGCGGGGGATGTCCCCGGGCGGGTCCATGGAGCCGGGACGGACGGGTGCGGATCGCACTTGGAAAAGTCTGTCAACGGGTGCCCAGCGCCCGCCCTTCTCCCTCTGAGCGCAGCCTGCTCCATGCACTCCAGTTATAGTGGCGGGGGCGCGCCGGGCCTCCGGGGGCGCGCATTAAAGAGACAAGCTGTGGCCATGCTCTCCCTTTTCCCTGGCCGCCACCAAGGGGGAGGCGTGGCTTTGGCCGGACTGGGTAGGGTGGGTAGGGGGCGTGAATTAAACCCGCGTTGATCTGATCTGCCTTCTGGGCTCGCAGCTCGCAATTCGCAGCTGCGGTGAAACAGAGACGGATTCGAGGCTGCGACGTGGGGTCCCTACGTTTTCTCCGCTCTATCACATCCTTACTTTTGAGCAAAGCACCACTCTTCTCTGGCCTCAGCTTCCTCGTCTGTAAAATGGGTATCTGTCTTTTCTCTAACCACATCACCAGACTTTGGATGAGGTGGGCAATTGTGAACGTGGGAGAAGTTTGTGAGCTGCAGACTCGAGCTCATCGGCTCATGTGCACACGTGTCAGCGTGCGTGCATGTAGGGGGTCCGTCACAGTCTCTCCCCAATGGTTATGGATCAAAACCTTTATGGATCAAAACCCACTTCACTCAGACTTCCTGGGCTGGTAACCCTCAAGGCCAAGCCAGGGTCTGAGGAAGTTTAAGACACAAACTGGCCAGACAGTGGTGGTGGTGGTTGGGCCGTGGGCATGAGCTCCACCTGGGAAGGGGCCAAGATGTTTTTGAAGCCAGAGAGGCCTGGGTTGACTGAGTGTGGGCCTTTGAGTCCAGGGCCTGTGGAGTGAATCTGTGTGTAACTGACTCACGTGGAGGGGTGCGAGTGTCACACTAAGGTGCACAGGCTATGCGTTTGTGTGTTACCACGGCAGGCACTGGCCAGCTGTCAAGCATGTTCCGGCATCTGTGTCACTCCCTCTTTTTTCTCCAAAACTCAACCCTCCCCTCCTGACAAGCAGAGACAGGAATTAAAGACAGGCAAATGCTAAGGAGAATGACAATCAAGAAAGCAGAGGGAAGATGTTTAAAAAACCAAGCAGCACAGACCAGGGCATAGTAGAAATAATCACAGCAAACACTTATTCCGGACTGTGCTAGCCTCTGAGCAAAGTGCTTTATGAGTATTGAGTTATTCAACCCTCACAATGGCCCTATGTGATGGATACCCATATCACCCCCATTCTCAGGGGAGGAGTAAGGCACAGAGAGGTTAAATGACTTGCCCAAGGTCAAGCCGCTAGCTGAGTGGCAGAACTGGTCTCTCTCCGTGCTCAGAAGCACTGTTCTGTATTGCCTCAGACTCTGGGGCCTAGAATTTAGTCCTGACTCTGAGTGACTGTGTGATCCTGGGTGGTCCCTTTGCCTCTTTGTCTCAGTTTCTGCAACTTTAACAACAACAAAAAAGTGGGGCAAGGCAGGGGGGCTAGTTGTTTGCTTAGGTCCCTTTTTAGTGAAGTAGTAGAAGGTAAAGGTAAAAAAAATTGAGAGAATAGAAAAGAGGGGGAGGTGATGGTGATAACATTAATCCATGGAATGTATGATTCCAGCTGGGTGTCCCGAAGGCACATAGTGGGGGCAGAGCCCAGGCCTGGGTATCTCAGCCTGGGGTGCCGTGGGAAAAGGAGACTAGCAGTCAAGGACTCCTTGCTAGGAACTTTCCAGAGGCTGGAACCTCCAGTGAGGGTAGTGGATGAAGCAGAATTGGGCAGCTCTGCAACCTTCCTGCCTAGGACAGGTCAGAGGTCAGGAGTGTGTTTGTGTGTGTATCTACATATGTGGGTATGTGAGTCTGCGGTGTCAGTGCGTGGCATGCAAGTTGGGGGACCCCTTTGCAAGAGTCCAGGAGTAGCGAGGGGAATGATGTCTGCCCAGCTCTGAGGACCCATCTGCTCTCTCCAGCAGGCTGAGCAGCAGGCTGCTCTCTCTTGTCACCCTTTTGGGTGACAGGATGCGCTGCATATCTGGTGGCTTTCTTGGCTTTCCTCACCCAACTTCCCTGCAGCTTGAGATCCCTCCTTCTTGCCTTATTCTCCCCCTACTCTGACCATTTCTGTCTCCTTTTCTGTCTCCTCTCTTTTCACCTACCTTAATGACATTTATTCATTCTCAGAGTAGAAACTTTTGCCTTTTCTTCCTATCCACACTTCATGAGTGAGCTAGCCCCTTCTCAAGTCTTTAATGCCTACCTGTCCACTGTTATCTCCCAAACATGTTCTCTCTAGTCTGTGTGTCTCTCACTAGAGATCCAGACCCATAGTCACAACGTCCAGCTGGATCTGTTCCCCAGATAGCTTGTTGCAGCCATCTGAAATTTTCCAAGTCCCAAACTGAAATCAACATCTCCTCCATCTCCATCACCAACCCAACCTGCTTCTCCTACTGTGTTCTATGGTTCCGGAAATGGCACTACCATCCTCCAGTTCAAAACTTGCTAGTCATCCCAGAAGAGTCTGGGACATTTCCTTCATCCCCACAAGCTAATCCTCATGCTGTGTTGCCACTTCTGACCCATAAACATCTATCCATGGGAGTATATGCAGGAGACTTGAGGTGGGTATCCCAGAAGGCACATGGCACCTCTCTGTCAGCACCTTAAACTGCCTCACTCTTTGTCATACTCCTGTGGTTCTTAAAGTGTAGTCCCTGGGTCAGCATCACCAACAACATCTTGGAACTTTCTAGAAGTTGTAATTCTTGGATTCTACCTCAGACCTCCTGAATCAGTAATTCTGGAGGTGGAGCCCAGCAATCTGTGTTTTAGTGTCCTTAAGGTGACTCCAAAGCACACTAAAGTTTGAGAACCACTGCCTGGTGGTTCCCTCTAACTGGTCCCCTGAGTTTATTCATGTCTTCCGATTCCAACTCCAGCAATGAGAGAGACTAGACCATGTTACTTCCCTACCGAAAACTCTCCTGGGACTCTCTATGGCCCATCTTCAGGAAAAAAAGTTCAAACACTCTAACTAGCATTCCTGACACTTTGTAGTTATGATTAACTTTTTTCATGAACTACTTCACAAGATTAAAGGAGAAACAGAAAATGTGCCCAGCACTGCCCTTGGTGCATGGCAGGTGGTCAATGAATGCTTATTAAATACTGTAAATGATAAATGAATCAATGGATGACTTTATGAATTCCTCAGTCTATTAAGATCCTTTGGGAAGGCTCTATGTGAACATGACCCTGGCTAGCTAGATGTAGAACCCAGGTATCATCTGAGGAGATCATGTGATAAATGAGTGATTTTGCTTATGGCTACTGGGGAGAGGGATGTTTTCCTCTATAGTCTTTTGCCACTTTGGGGCCCCCCAAAATGTCAGAGTCCCATGGTTTCAGACTCAGGGTCCTCTTTCATGACCAAAGGACTCCTCACTTTCTGAGGAATGGAGGTGGGGGTTTCTGGTTGCCTGCCCTCTGGGACACAGGCACACATGTGGAGGCACAGGGGTGCACATGAAGACACTTCTGGGAACATGGGGCACACAACATGGACAGAGACTTTCATGGAAAATACAAGTGCACATAGGAACTAGGACATACATTGATACAGAGGTGTGCATGCTCAACCAACATGGACTCCCATTGGCATACTTGGCATATTGCTCTTTTCCCTCTCTTTTCAAAAAATGAGCTTATTGGCCAGGCACAGTAGCTCATGCCTGTAATCCTAGCACTCTGGAGTCAGAAGTTCAAGACCAGCCTGAGTAAGTGAGAAACTGTCTCTACCAAAAATACAAAAATTAGCTGGGCATGGTGGGATGTGTCTGTAGTCCCAGCTACTCGGGAAGGTAAGGCAGGAGGCTCCCTTGAGCCCAGGAGTTTGAAGTGGCAGTGAGCTTTGATGATGCCCCTGCACTCTACCTGGGGCCACAGAGTGAGACTCTGTCTCAAAAAAAAAAAAATGAGCTTGCATTTGGACTTAAGTAAAAACTCAGGTCTGCTTCCTTTATTGTTGACACAGCCACCCTCCCCCTCACAGCTTTTGACAACCTCCTGCTATCCGCCTGGCTGGGTGTTTGCAGGTGAGAAATGTGGCACAAGGAGATGCCAAGGTGCCACCTTGTGGTTAGATCTCACAACTGCAGCTCAGGTCTCCCTTTTCCCCTCAGCTGAATTAACCAGCAGCAAGCGTGGTCCCAGCAAGTTAGCCCTCACCGCTCCCCTCGCCAGAGCCCCGAACTCTCAGGCCATACCTCATTAAAATACAGAACTCAGTCTGCCTTGTATTATGGAGCTTCTCAGTGTTCGAAACCCCTCCTGCAGGGGGGACGGCACCTTGACAGCAGGAACCATGAGTGGTTATCACTTGCTTTGGGACCCTTTCCTTCCTTTTTCACTTCCCCAGATGATCTCAGTTGCTCCCATGACTTTAAGGACCCTCCTTGCTGACATCTGGATCTGTCACTTGCCAAGACCTCTCTCTGAGCCCAGACCATAGAAAGTAGCTACCCTTGGATATTCCACAAGCAGCACAAATTCACCATTCCTAGAACTGAGCTTGATTTTTTCCACACGTTTCTCTCCCAGTGCTCACAGTGACAATGAATGACCCCATTATACTCTCATGCACCCAGATCAGGAATCTGGGGGTCATCCTGGGCTCTTCCTCCCTTTTCCTTTATCCCTCCTCACTTCCTATTAATCACCAAGTCCTATGAACTCACTCCTACCTGTATCTTCCCCATCCTCCTTGCCACTGGCTGAGTACAGACTTTTTTTTTTTTTTTTTTTTTTTGAGACAGAGTCTCGCTTTGTTGCCCAGGCCAGAGTGAGTGCCTTGGCGTCAGACTAGCTCACAGCAACTTCAATCTCCTGGACTCAAGCGATCCTCCTGCCTCAGCCTCCCATGTAGCTGGGACTACAGGCATGCACCACCATGCCCAGCTAATTTTTTCTATATATATTAGTTGGCCAATTAATTTCTTTCTATTTATAGTAGAGACGGGGTCTTGCTCTTGCTCAGGCTGGTCTCGAACTCCTGACCTCGAGCAATCTGCCCGCCTCGGCCTCCCAGAGTGCTAGGATTACAGGCGTGAGCCACCGCGCCTGGCCTTGAGTACAGACTTATCACCTCCTCCGTAAGCTCCCTGCCTGTCATCCCTCTTGCAGCTCCATCATCTCCCCAAAATGCAAACTGAATCACATTCAATCTACTCAGAAATCTGCATTGATCTCTCAGCGTGACCCCCTATCTAAGCCTCTGACCATAGCTAACTCGTAGGATCTGAGGCTGGAAAAATCCAGCCTCATTTTTCACCACTTACCACTTCACACTCTACACTGTGGCAATAATAAACCATTGGCAGTTCTCGTCCTTGCATGTCTCTGATCCTCTGTCTGCCTGGCACACCCCCCTCACCCTTGGGCCTCTGAGCAAATAGTTGCTGTGTTTTCCTGGACTCATTCAGCCAGGCTGAGGGACTGTCATACTCCAGCTGTGCTTTGTTTGGACCTCCATAGAAGCTGTTGCTTACGTGTCTCAGTTGCCTTGTCTGTCTCCCCCCTAGATTTTAAGCTGCTTTGAGTGCAGGATCTATGTCTTTTCAAATTTACCCTGGAGAACTCGTGCTAAGAGCGCTTTCGGTATGTCTGGTAAATAAATATTCCTCTCTGTGCATAGCCAACCACAGGCAGGCATAGGACATGCTCAGTGGACGCTTGTAGGTTTGAGGGCTTAGGTGGAGGAGTCTGCAGAGGGTGTGGGCCTGGGGCTGGTCTGGGTCCAACCTGACAGCTTTGGCTGAGGCCTGGTGAGGCAGTGGGTGGTTGGCTCATTTCCTGCTGAAGCTCTCAGGCCCCTCCCCTTCTTGCCTGGCATAGAACAGAGGTCAACAGCCGGTAACCTGGGAGTTACAGCTGGCCTGCATGTTTCATTGAGTTAGTATTTAATTAAGAAAAATAGTTACCAACATTCAAAACTTGGGTTTCACATTAAAAAGTATTTCTGGCTTCTTTAAAAAATTCTAGGATGTAGCAGTGCTACTTGGCAACTTAGTGACATAGTGGGGTGACACAGTGCTTCATTTGTACCCAAGAGCACCAGAGCCCCTACCAGGCCCGGCCATGTTAGTATCTGAGTTTGGCAACCTGCTGTACTGATGAAAGGTGTGGGCTGGGGAGTTGATGGCCTGTGTGGAGTCCTGGCTCTGGCACCTACTAGCTGCAACACCTTGAACAAGTCACTTATCCATGACTAAGTTTCTTCATCTGTAAAACTGGGATTTTAGCGCCTTCTTCATAGGATTCTTGGGAGGGCGGAATGAGGTAACACTTGTGAAGTGTGCTTAGCAGGGTGTGTGTTCAGCAAACGGTAGTCGTGAGCTGATGGGGCCTGAAAGGGAGAGCAGGTGTGGGGCAGATCACGCAGGAGGCTTCTCGTCACCAATGAACATTTATTGAGTGTCCACATGTGCACAGCTTTGAACTTGGCGATCACAGAACGCACTGGGGGAGGGGGAAGGGGAAGGATGGAAGCAAGGGATCAGGTATGGGGGGAGTACCCCTGGGAAAGGTAGTCCCTGGTGGAGCCGCCAGTCGCGTCTCTCTGCAGAGAGGATTCATAGCGGGGGTGGGAGTTTAAAGCCAGGCACCACGGTGGCAGTGGGGTGCAATCACTGGGGAAACATGCGGATTTTAGGGAAGCGTCCCTCCTGTTCCTGGCTCCAGCCAGGCCAGGTGGCACCAGGGTGACAGGAATCAGATGCTCAGGTGTCTAAGCAAGGATAAGGACAGGCAAAATAAATACCCCCCCAACCCCTATTGTCACTCTGCTGCAACACGACACAAAGGCTTAGAGACCCAGGCCCAAGGACTCCTGGGTCCCTTCAAAGAAGTTTTGGTGGAAGGAGGTTTCCCCAGCCCCCACCAGGCCTGTCTGCCCCAGGCTGCCCTGGAAGGATGGGGGCAGTTGAGACCCTGGGTCACTGAAGTTGATAGGAAGAACTGCGATGTCAATGGCCTGAGCCTGCTCTCTGCCCAAGAGGACCAAGGGCAAAAGCCAAAGGGCCAATTTGAAGGACGTGGACCTGGGAGGCCAGAGGGGGCACCACAGCCTACAGGAGCCCACGCCCTGGCCGGCAGGGCACATGGGCCAAGGCAGTCAGTTCCTGCCAGCCCTGTCCTACCCTGGGGCCTCCCTCCTGTGGGGGAGCCAGACACTGGGCACAATGACACTTACTGCCCCCCTCCCTGGGGGCTGCTCCAACCTTCCCCGGCCTGGCGGGGACAACCACGTTGATTTCCAAGCCAATCCCTGCCCCCAAGGGGGCCTGGGGGACGGAACGCAGTTCCTTACACTTGAGGGGTGGGCACTATGCCCTTGTCCTCGGAAAAGCCAGAAAGCTGGGGTTTTGGGGGGGAAGTCTAGGGAGGGGTTCCAGTTTGGGGGCTTCAGGGAAGATGCCTCCTCCCTCCTTCCCTCGCTGCCCGCCCCTGGGTCTGTCCCCGGCGGACACCCCTCAGGGCTCTGACAGGCACTGCTCCAAGGCGGCCATGCGGTAGTGGCTGGCTGTCTCCTCGCCCGCTTGCAGCCTCATGGCCTCCCGGCACAGCCGGTTGGCCCGAGCCAACTCCACCAGGACACCCTGATAGGCGGCCACCATCTCGGGCTTGACGGAATTGGGGCTGACGCTGCTTAGCAGCTGCAGCAGCTCCTGAGGCCAGCGGGAGCGCAGGGCAGCGGGGGCCAGCCAGGGCAGGAGGGGCACACAGCCTGTGAAGGCCTGCATGCCCAGGAACCAGAGCTCCTGCAGGTCGGCCCAGATGCCCTCGTAGTCAGGGGACAGGGCCAGCACTGCCTGGTCTGAGCCAGGTGTGGCCCGCGCCACGTGGGACTGCGATAGGAAGAGGATGGCAGCTGCGAAGAACCCTCGGGACGCTGGCGTTCCCTGCAGAGCTGGAAGGCACGGAGGGAACGGGGCATGAACCGGATGGGCTGGCTACTGTGCCAGACCCTCACTTTCCCCTTCTGCGTGGACACACTTGGGGCTGAAACGTGGCCTGGGCTCAGCCAGCCTGCCTGGGCTCAAACCCCAGTTTTGACACTTACTCACTGTGCGACCTTGGATAATTCACCTTTTCTGGGTCTCAGTTTCTTCATTTGTAAAATGGGGCCAATAATGTCAATCTTAGACATTTGTTGTGAGACTCAAAAGCAATAATCTTGGTACACTCAACCACCAAGACCTCTATAGGCAATGCGAGGGGGCATGAGCCACGTGGTCAGGAAGCGGAAATAGCCCTCCCTGGGGTTCTTCCGGTACTGCCCTGGGCAGCTGCAGGGCCCAGCATTCGTCCACAGGCTAAGGAGGCTGCACCAGTTTGATTCTTGGGCTCAAGGAGGGTGCCAAAGGGGAACATCAGCAAGAGACCTGACTTCTGCTTACCTGCCATGCAGGGGTTCACCCCGACCCTGCAGGTGCACTCCAGTAGGCTGTTAGCCTAACCTGGTGGCATTTGTGGGTGAGCCAGCACTGGGACTGTGACAGTGGGGGCTGTGGAGGTGCAGGCTGGGACTGAGAGTACAGAGGAGGCTGCTGGTCCACAGGGACATGCTCCCCTTCCCACTGCTAGGTACCCTGCTGGGATCCCCACACAGGGAACAGAGAGGCAGCTGAGGGGACGGGCATGTTACACCCTGTTCCCAGGCATCTGCTCAGTTCCTCCAACCTGACAGATGGGGCAGAGGGAACAGGCAGGGACAGAGGGACCCAAGCAGACACCCACGGCCAAAGTGGGAGACACAGAGGGCTGCCAGGGGCTGGAGGGGGTGCCCCTCCCCCTGCTAACAGCCAGGGTGAGGCAGGGTTCAAGGGGAAGGTGTGCACAGAGGGGCACCGAGTGCTGAAGCCTGTCACTGAGGGAGGTGAAGTGCTGAGCAGAGAAAAACATCAATGAAGAGAATTCAGGTTTCTGACTCAAGGCTGGGGGTGGCTCCACCTTGAAAACACTGGATTCAGATTCCTTGGGCTGCCAGGAATCCCAGGTGCCTATGCCTGTGCCTCTGAGCAGGTCTGTACTTAACACCCACCAGACCTTGCCTTAAAAGTCTTCAGAAGAAAGAGAATGTTATCATTTTGGGAAGAAAGGTGGGAGTGGAGATGTGCTGCGAAGATTTCCTCTTGATTAGAAAATTGTGCAAAACCATTTTCTGAAAATGGTTAACTTTTGCCAAGGATACAGCAGGTCCATCCAGGTCTTCCACCCTCACCCATGAGCACTGGGTCCCCAGGGCTTACCTGGAGAGGTGCTAAGGAGCCGGGCCATGAGGAGGCCCAGGGTGGCCACGTTGGCAGCCAGAAGCAGCCTTCCCTGCTGCTGCACTAGCGCGGGCAGCGACGTCATCAGGGTGTTCATGAGAGATGTGAAGCAGGCATCACGCCTGGGGAGGAAAGGGAGGGAGAGATGGAGGCAGGTGGGCGGTTAGTAGAGCCAGGCCAAGCCCTTTGGAAAACCTGTGATTCAGGGCTCCTAGCTTCACCTGGCTAGGGTTTGGCAAGGAATTAGGAACAGGGTGAAGAGTTAACTTTGGACCCCAACCATGGCATCTGGGAGCAGAAACTGGGTTATGTCTGGAGCAGGTAGACATGCTGACATAGTATGTGTGGTATGGTATACCATAGTATGGTTCCAGACACACCACAGCTTTGTGGGGGGCTGGCTTTTTCTACTCTGAGACCCTTTCACTCTAACGCTAACACAAACCCACGAGCACAGGGGAGTAAAGTAGGAGATCAAGAGTCCAGGCAATTGGGTGTCCCCTTTCCCTCCTCTGGCCTCCCCACCAGCCTCTCTTGAGCCCCTCACTTGATCAGGCCTGGTGCGGTGACCACAAGGTTGAGGAAGATGTGGCAGCAGGTCTGCAGGCCAATCTCCACGCTGTCGGGCAGCACCGAGGTGTCATGGCCAGGGGATGTGAGCTCCCACTGCTGCAGGAAATACTTGCACAGGAGCGAGGGGGCCCCTTCCTTGATCAGGATCTCCCGGGGCCCATCTTCGACAGTCAGGTGGCACCAGCCGGGCAGAAGGAGCCTGGGGGTGGAAGGGACACACGTGTGTGGGGTTGGGAGAGATGAAGGTGCACAGATTTCCTTCTGAGGGCACCCTGCCTAAGAGAAATGACAGGCAGGGAGAAGGACCCATCTCGTAGGTTTCACAGAAAAAGCACCAGCTTGAGAGCCACACAGACCCAGGACCAAACTTGGGCTCTGCCATGTAGTGACTCTGGGCAAGTTGCTTTAACCTCTGTGAGGCCTCAGTTTCCTCATCTTTAAAATGTGGATGAGACTTATGTCAGATTTGCTGTGTGGACCAAACAAGATGGTTTTGGTATAGGCTAAGGCAAAATACCTGGCTTGTAGTAGATGCTCAGTAAGTATAAGTTCTCTCTTAATTGAAAAATCTGGGGTTGGCAAGTGACACTTGGCAGCTGAGGAGTCCTGTGGGAACAAGCCCCCGAAAACAAACAGAAATAACCCTGAGGGAAATCTCATGGTCCGACCAGGAAGCCTGGCACAGCCCAGTTTTTGGGGAAGGGGTGTCCACGTGTTACACTGCTCTTGAGAATGGTCTACGGGACAGACTGTAACTATAAACTCACCGGAGAGCATCTCCTGGCCAGGTGGGCCCTGGGGTGGTGGGGGAGATGGCCAGGGTGGCCACCTGCTGGGAAAGGTCATTGGCCTCCTCCGCTTCCTCGTAGAGGGTCTTGGCATAGCGGACGAGGAAGGGCAGCAGCTGGCACACCTCCTTACGCAAGGATGAGGTCTCCTCGGCCAGCCAGGCACCCAGGATCCGCACCGAGGCAAACACAAAGGGCTCCTTCTGCTTCTCCGGCCCCACCTGTTGCCACAGGACCCCCTTGAGATGGAGCAGGGCCAAAGACCCTTCCCTGCCTGGCCAGCCTGCCAGCCAGCCTAGGAATAGCACAGCTAGGGGGGGAATTCTGGCCTGTAAGCCCTTTAAACGCAGGCAAGAAGCCATATTCTACCTGTGTACCCAGCACTTGGCACAGGTAGGGACGTACCCAACAAAGGCCTGGTGCAGAGCAGGCCAGGCTCTCAGTGCAGCCCAGAGAACTGGATCTCGGACATGCCCCTGCACGGGTTGCATCCCCCTATCTCCCTACCTCTAAAGTATCTCAAGCCTGGAGGAAACTCACAGTAAACACTCCACCTACAGCACCTCTGACCTGGGGTGGGAGGGCAGGCTCCTGGCTACTGGGTAAATGCCCCCAGTGGTGGGAGTTGGGGGATCCTCCCTTTTGGGCTAATTCAGAGAAGAAGACGAGAGCTTAGAATAGTGCGTTGGATATATGGCCAGCGAGTTCAGTGGCTGGAGCAGGCCACTAAAGAGACCAGAGTCGTGACCAAATCCTTGTAGAACAGGATAGCTGGATTCTCAGGTGGGGAGGGACGAGGGGACATAGTGAAGGAAGTCAGATAGATTTAGCTGGACATTTATGAAGGCCAGAAACTAGGCAGCCAGCCCTCCTGCTCCTTTTCCCGGCACCGTCACAAGTTTGGGGTGTGTGTGTGTGTGTGTGTGTGTGTGTGTATGCACGCATGTAAAACAATGCTATACAGTGAGCAGAACAGACTGCTTCAATTTTGTGAGCGTGTGTTGGGGAGAGATGTGTGGCGTGTAGTGTGTGTGTACTGGGGAGCATTGTGTGAGTGGGAGGTTACTGTGTTGTGTGTGCGTGTGTACTGTGATGTGAGTGCACATATGGTGTGTGGTTCTGGTGCTTGTGTGGAGGTTCAGGGAGGGAGGGAGAAGGAGGGAGGCTCCCCCGCACACTACTCCCTGGTGTGCTTGCTACAGTATCAGCGCGTGTACATGCGGCTTTGTCTCTCCCCATCACACCCCTTTCCCTTGCCTTCCCACCCCTGCACTGGCCCCCCCCAATCCTGGGCGCCTTTTGTGGGTCACTACAGCCTTACCTGCAGCAGGTAGAGAATGACAGCCCCGATGGCCTCCTTCATGACGCTCACGAGCTGCACCTTCTGTGGCTCCTTAAGCAGTGACTGCTCACAGCGGGTGCACTCCTGGATCCCCAACTCCATGAGGGCATAGCAGGCGGTCACCACATCCTCTTTCACCTCCGTGCCTGTCTCTTCTAGTGCCAGCCGCACCTCCACGCACGCCAGATTCACCAGCAGGGCCAGGAACTTGCTCCCGGAGCTGCCCGCCGGGATCCAGTCGGAGCCGCAGGCGTGCGCCAGGCGGGCTGCCAGCTTTAGTGCTGGGTTGCGCTGCCAGGAGCTCAGCTTGCTCCCGAGGATGCGTGCCAGCCCGGCCTGCAGATCCCGGAGGCATTCAGGGGGCACGGTTGTTGGGGGCAGAAAGAGGGGCAGTAGCTGGCAGAGCTCAAACTTGCTGGCATCCTCAGCTTTCTGGAAATCCTCGCTGAGGCCCCGCAACACAGCCAGCAGGTCGGGCTCTGCCTCCTTCCAGCACTGTGTCTCGGCAGCAGCTAGCAGCCCCACCAGGAGTGCCAGAGCCTGGTCAAAGCCATAGCCATGCCCCAGGTATGCCTGACACAGGGCAGACACGGTACCACCAGCAATGAGGTGCCGGGGCCCTCGGGGTGTGCCTGCTACAGCCGTCAGGCACTGATAGGCATCATCAATCATGGAGCGGCGGGCAGCATCGTCTGGGTCCCCCCGGGCTGTGAGGAAGGTGCTAAGGATGGGAATCTTGTTCAGGACCTGGGGATGGGCGGCCAGTTCAGGGTCACTGCAGAAGCAGGCCAGCAGGGCCACACCCAGGGCACGGAGAACGTGGTCAGGGCAGCCATCTGGCGCCTCCTTGGTAGTCAAGAGACGATTAGGGAAGGTGAAGCCGACGGCATCGAAGATCCGCCTCCGAGTTTTGGCATCTATGTCACCTGCTTTGACTGCCTTGGTCACCTATAGGAGGTATGTGCTATCAGCAGGATGAAAGGAAGAAGGCAAAGACTGTTCCTTCCCTGCCCCTGGGGCATTAAGGACTAGCAGGATTAGGTTATGCAACTCGACTCACTCTGTGGTCATTTCATCTAGCAACTTCCTTCTCCTGGGAGACAGATAGGTGTGACCTCTGGGATCCCTCTTATCTGCTGTCCTGTGGAAAGGAGATCTAGTCCTCCTCAACTACTCATTTGGGCATTTCATCACCTGGTCAGTTAGGAAGTTCTTCCTGATGTGTAATCTAGATGCCCACAACCTGGGTTGAAAGGGGCTTAGCACTCAATGTTTAAAATCCCCCAAGGATTTACGTCCTTCCTTAATTGCTCCCTCCAGAGAAGTCCCCGATCCATTTCTGCCACTTTCTCAGGGGAAATGGCTCCTGTGTCTCGCCGCTCTGCCTGTCAAAACATTTCCCCTTACATTTCACCTAAACACCTCCTCTGCTGCAGTGTGAGCCCTTGACTCCAGAGCCTTCTCCCTGTTGCCATGGCAAACAAGCAGCGGCTGTACTCCCTCCTCCCTTCACTCCCCACACACCAATCCCCCCCCCCCAGCACTGCAGCTCCTGCTCTGCTGTCCCCAGCTTGGGTTCCTCCAACAGGGCTAAGCCCCGAACCAGCTCCCTTACCTTAATCTACCTACGGCCATCCTGGCCATCCCTAGGACCCCTCCCCAGCCACTTCCAGTCCTGTTACTCTCTCCAGGCCCAGAACAATCATCCCCAGCCCTCAAGTACTCTGCACTAGTTACTACCTGCTGCTGTTACCCTATGAGTCAGCTCCCATCTGCTCTGGGACGCCCAGAAAGCAGACCCAGGCAGCCTCCACCAAGGCTCCTAGTGCCACAGCCTTATTTACCCTTGTTCTCAGGGGAACAAAAAAGAGTACTAAGGTAGGAGTCTTGGGTCTCCTTTGGTGCATTCAGAGATGCCAGCAAAACCTACTTATCCTTGGGGACTTGCTGACCCCATTCCTTGGGGGCCCAACCACCCAGCCCTTCCCACCTCTCAATTTCCAGCCAGTTCCTTACTAGCAGCAGGGCTGCAAACTGCTCGCTGTCATTCTTGGCCTCACGGAGGGCTCCCAGGTAACGCTCCAGGGTGGGGTTTCGGCTCTCTGCCTGGTTCAGAGCTGGTTCACAATCCGAGGCCATGATGCCCGCCTTGCCCAACTGTGAACACAAGAGGGACTGAGCATCGCTCTGCAGAGGAGGAACGGGGGTGGGGTGGGGGTGAGACTGGAGGATGGAGGGAGTGGGGGAGGGATTAGCACAGAGGGAGGGAGGAGAGGACTTGGAGGGGGGCCCCTCAGAACTGACTTCCCTTGAGGGAGCCCTTTTAAGGGGCTGGACCTGCAAATCCTTTGGGATGAAGAAGGGACCCTGGTCCAAGGTCACCTCCAGAAAGCGGGAAAGGACCATGCACCCTGCTGTTCAGCTGGACAGCTCTCCTCACCAATCTCCTGGGGGTGGGCGGGGGCTAGCTTCACTGTTTGGCTGTCCCCCTAGCACCAGAGCCCAGGTTTTATCTTCCTCCACCAAGGCACAGAGGGAGTGAGTGGTGAGGACAGACAGGGAGGAATGGAGACATATAAGGGTGAAGTTCGATTATCCGGACTCAGGCTGACATAGGGGAAAGGACATCCTAGGCTTCCTTTCCCCTCCCTTCTTCAGAGGCAGGAGATGAGCTTCAGCAGAAGTGAGAATACAGGGTGCTCAGGAGGGAAGGCTTGGAGGCCCCTCTGGGGACCCCAACCCTCCAGCCAGGGCTCTCAGTCGCCCCCGCAGGCTCCTTGCCTCCTCTCCCTTCCCTCCCTTGGGCAGAGGCTGCAGCAGCAGCAGCAGCAGCAGCAGCAGCAGCAGCAGCAGCAGCAGCAGCAGCAAAATTAACCCTTTGCGTTCCCTCTCCTCGCTCTCCCCGTCCCGCTACAAGCCTGTGGATGCCAGCAGGGGCTGGAGAAGCAAGAAGGGGTCCCGGAGAGTTCCCAGGACAACGGAGAATCCAAAAGCCGGATAATCGAAGCGGGGCTGCTGAGATGGGGAGATGAGAATGGAAGGAGGGTTCCTGGCGGTCACCACCTGTCCCGCCGCAGCCAGGTCACAACACGACATTGATGAAGTCACGACAGGGCGGCGATGAGATCACACTTCACGATGGCGCGGTGATGTCACGGAGAGATCACGGCAAAATCACAACATGGGAGACAGCCCCCAAAGATGACAGGGCAAATTAAAAAAAAAAAAGATATATATTGAAAAGGGTTGTGACAAAATGGAGTCTCGACAGGGCGCGATGATGTCGCGATATGGCACGATGGAGTCGCGATAGGGTCTCCGGGGTGTGTCGGCATCGATCAGCGCCAGCTCGGAGAGGCCCCGGCTGGGATGCAGGGGAAGGCCTGAAGGGGGCTGAGCTCACCAGGCTGCGGCCCCGAGCGGCGAAGTCTTCTCCGAGCGCGATGCTCCGGGAACCTGGAGCCGCTGCTCACGCCGCGTTGCCCACTCCGTGCTCCAGGCTACTGCAGCTCCACCCCCACCCCCGCAACGCTCTCGGCCAATCCGCGGCCGCTTCACTCCCGCCTCTGGCCAATGGCATGTCTGGGCGCTAAGCCGTAGGGGGTGCCGCCGTTGACGCCATCTTGCTTGTGGGTATTGCCCGAGTCTGGGGCCTGGGGCTCGTGCAAAGGAGGCAAGGTGCAGACTGCCTCTGGAAAGCGGGAGGCGAGAGGCTGGGGGCCTAGATTCCTTCGCTTGTGCGTAGTTCTACCCACCCAGCACTGCCCCTCCTCCCCCTCGGGCTGGCAGCTGGAATTGCGCTTCCGGGGGGAGGGGCGGGAGGTCTTGGTTAGCAAAAGAGTGTGTTTCCGGGTTGAGCCTCGGGAGGTGGGAGGAGGCGGCGTTTCCGGTCGCTGTCGCTGTCCTGGGAGGCTGAGGCGAGAGGTAGCTGTTCGGGTGGGGAACCCGCACTACCTTCTTCCTCTTCCTCCTCCTCCGGGTGAGGGGAGCGAAGGTTGGGGCCCCCGAGCCCATGGACCAGGAGGAGGCGGAGGCCGCCAAGAGCCGGGGCCCTGCTATGTGGCCCTGAGCCCCGGTAGGTGGCCGGGGCGGCTGGCTGCCAGGCCGAGGACCATGAACTCAGGGGAGGGGCAGGCGGGACTAGGGGTGCGCTGGCCGGGTGTCGGGACCCGGAGGTGGCGCTCCTGGCCGGCCTGGGCAGCCAGCCCCTTCTGGCCTTGCAGGTGCGCAGCTTGGGTCCCAGACTGGACTCCGCTGCTTTCGGCCCAGGCCTGGTAGTGCAGCTCCCTCCATCCCCTGACAGGTGGACAGACTGGGTTTGGGGCGCTGTCGTCCTTCCACCCTTGACCTCTGCAGCTTTGCCCTTAGCTGCTGTCTCTGGTGTTTGGTTTCCTCACCAAGATATTGATAGAAAGCTGGTGCAGAATAAGGGGGGGCGGGGTTTAGCACGATGTGTAAATTATGATGTGAAACCTACTTCATTCAGGATTTTGAAAATTATGCCCCATAGAGGGTCCCGTGGTGGCTGCAGTGAGCACAAAGGTGAAGTGAAGGAAGTCAAAATAGAAAACATCAGGTGGAATTCAAGGAAAGCTTTGCATTCTGTCATCTCATGGTGGTTGTGCCCAACTGACAATAGTTGCAGTTAGTGAAGAGCATTAGCCACTCTCCTCGTGCTTGCTTATGTGAGCAACAGACTGAAAACTAGGAACAAATTGGAAAGACGACCTCCCAGAACAATCTGTTCATTTTTCCAGCTATTTGGAAAACAATGTCTGCAAATATAAGCAAAGCTATTCATGGCAGTCTGTTCTGTAACTTTCCCAAATATCTGAGACTTTTTTAAAAAGAGCTTTATTCTTGATTATTCATACCAGCTGAATAGGCTGTTTCAGTCGTGCTCTGTCGTTGTTCAAACATATCTTATCGCTGTGTACATAAATGGAGTTCCACGTATGTAGCTGACAGACTGAACTATGATACATCCCCCATCAACCTGAAGTATTAAGTAAACATTACCCCCTGCTCTGTCTGAACAGCTGCTGTAACAGAGTGCTTTTATTTTGGGTGTACTTGTAACGCCCTAAATGCCAGAACTATTGCAAGCTTTTCTACATTTTCATTTGTCAAGTATTGTGGGGGTGTGTGTTCTCTCCCTGGGTTGTTACCCTTTGATTCCACAACAAACTATTTGGATCCTGGTGCTGTGTTGTTCCTGCCTCTGGTCAGCAAGCCTTTAGCTGGACCCTAGCAGTGATTTGTGCCCTTGGGCAATTGTAGGTTTCAGAAGAATGACCGGTTGGGAGTTCAAATGAAAGTAATTCTGCTGGTCTATAATGCAGGGTTTGTAAGACATTGCACTTCTAATCAGCTTGCTAGTCCCATGGTGTTTATTACTCCTGTTTTCAAAACCTATTCATTTCTTTTCTGCTTCTCCCACCCACCTATAAGGCTATTAATGACAGGTGTTGAGTCACCTTGATTTTTAAATCCGTTTGTGGTAGGCAGAAATGTGTTGGGTAAGATTCTCACACACACAAACCACACGCATGCATACTTACCCATTCCATCTTGGGAGGCTAGAGAAGTTGCTGGATATACTTTCTAACTTAGGCTGCGTTTCATAATCTCTTGAACATGTCTCTGGCCCACACACCTCTTTTCTGTCCCCTGCTCCCATAAATACGATACAAAACAGCTAGAAATAGTAGTGGATGGAAGTGAATGAGAAAGATGAAGTCTTTCAGATGCTTATGGCACAGTGAAAGCCTTTTTTTTTTTTTTTTTTTTTTGGGTGGGCTGCCCCTCACATTTTTAGCTGTGTGTGCGTCTGTGTCTGTTTTCTGGCATTAGTCAGCATGGATATCCAGCCCAGATAGTGCGGATTTCCCTGTATGCTGGCTAGGGATGGGGGTCAGGTGTTGTCAGCTTGTATCATTTGCCAGATGTGATGCATAGTTAGGACAGAAGATTTTTGAGTTGCTTCTTCAGAATTCAGTTAACCCTCATAATGTTGCCAAGATTTATATAATAATTTATACAATATAGCAAGTTGTGTAAGAGGGAAGAAACATGGAAAATCTGTTTTTCTGCTGAAAGGGACCTAAATCATACAGCCTCTAGGTTCTACGGTAGCCAGCACAGTGCAGGGATGGGGATGGTTAGAAGTGAGGTGTAAATTGAACAGATTTTTTAAGGTATTAGTTGTGAGTGGAGATAGTAGCAAACTGGAAAATTGCATGTGCTGCTTAAAGATAATCGTATTAAAAAATTTAAATACACTGGGCCAGACGTAACCCTCAGGTTGGTTTACTTCTGAAGGTCCACCCTCCTCTTGTGATAGATAAGAAAGTATGTTTAGTGAAAGTCTTAAAGCTGTTAGTAGCAGAACTGTAACTGAAACTCAGATCTTATTTTCAGGCTGGTACTCTTTCAGTTCTATCACACAGATGATTTACTGTTAGATTAGAAAATAGTGGAATATAAAGTGTTTCAGTTTTTGGTGGATTCGTTTCATATCCATCTCTTGCCGTGTTGTTATCCTGATAATTATAGGCTATGTCAAAGCTCAGGTTTAAAATTTATAGGCAGGTATAAGCAGTAAAAGACAGACTCAAAATTTCTCTTTCCCCTAATCTGTCACATTCTCTAGCATTCCACATTTCCAGGAATCAATTATTAATTACTTGGCATACAAATTCTTCTCTTTCTGTCTTTCTAGTGTACTGGTTCCGCCTGTCTGGAAGGCCATGGAGAAGAGGCTGGGAGTCATGCCAAGTCCTGCTTCCTGGATTTTATCAGGATGTTGTTGGCAGACATCTGTGAAATGGTTGAGAAGCCTGTACCTGTTTTATACTTGCTTTTGCTTCAGTGCTCTGTGGTTGTCAACAGGTACCGTTTTCTTTATAGATTTAAGATTTTTAAAAAGGGAACCCTGTGTGATTTCCTCAGTTCATTTTAAGGGCTATTAGGAGGAAGGAAAGCAATCTGCTAATTGACAGAAATGGTCATTCTTTTGGTGGATACTCAGTTTGTTGTGTTTATTTGTTTGTTTTGGAACCAAAATTTACAATTTTTTTTTAGATTTTATTTTAGCGTATTATGGGGGTACAAGTGTTAAGGTTACATATATTGCCCATGCCCCCATCCCCCCTCGAGTAAGAGCTTCAAGCGTGTCCATCCCCCAAACGCTGCACATCTTACCCGTTGTGGTTGTATATACCCGTCCCTTCCTCCCCCCTCCCACCCTTCCGACACCCGATAACTGTTACTGCTATATGTCCACTTAGGTGTTGATCCGTTAATATCAATTTGCTGGTGAGTATATGTGGTGCTTGTTTTTCCATTCTTGAGATACTTCACTTAGTAGAATGGGTTCCAGCTGTATCCAGGAATATACAAGAGGTGCTATATCACCATTGTTTCTTAAAGCTGAGTGGTATTCCATGGTATACATATACCACATTTTATTAATCCACGCATGAATTGATGGGCACTTGGGTTGTTTCCACAGCTTTGCAATTGTGAATTGTGCTGCTATAAATATTCGAGTGCAGGTGTCTTTTTCATAAAGTGACTTTTGATCTTTTGAGTAGATGCCCAGTAGTGGAATTGCGGGATCAAATGGTAGATCTACTTGTATCGCTTTGAGTTATCTCCATATTGCTTTCCACAGAGGTTGAACTAGTTTGCAGTCCCACCAGCAGTGTAGGAGTGTTCCTCTCTCTCCGCATCCACGCCAGCATTTGTTGTTTGGGGACTTTTTGATAAAGGCCATTCTCACTGGAGTTAAGTGATATCTCATTGTGGTTTTGATTTGCATTTCCCTGATGATTAGAGATGTTGAACATTTTTTCATGTTTGTTGGCCATTATTCTGTCTTCTTTTGAGAAGTTTTTGTTCATGTCCTTTGCCCATTTTTTGATAGGGTTGTTTGATTTTTTCTTGCTGATTTTCCTGAGTTCTAAATAGATTCTAGTTATCAGCCCTTTATCAGATGTGTAGCTTGCAAAAATTTTCTCCCATTCTGTGGGTTGTCTGTTTCCTCTCTTGACAGTTTCTTTGGCTGTGCAGAAGCTTTTTAATTTGATCAGGTCCCATTTGTTTATTTTTGTTGCTGTTGTGATTGCCTTTGGGGTCTTCTTCATAAATTCTTTGCCTAGGCCAATGTCTAAAAGAGTATTGGAACCAAAATTTAAATTGGATTCTTTCTTATATGAGAGAATTGGCACAATCATTTTTAGATTTGATAAAACTGTATTGAAAACAAAAAGGTTTCAAAGTTGGACAGATTGGTGTGCTGGAGCTGAATGTTTCCACTTACAGACTATAAAACCTTGGGCAAGTTACTTAATGTCTTTGAGAAAGGATAATATCTACCTCATAGTTTGATTTGAGGGATATTATAATTAAAGCATATAGTACAGCACTCTGAACATAGATGCTTAGTACTTTGATACTTTAGATACTTTGATTCCTTTCCTTTCCTAAGGTAATCTACATTTACAGGGAGACTGTGTGTCTTGCTTTTTCCATAGAAAGGGGCTGTGTTGGTAGATTTTACAGAGTATGCATTCCTCCTAGAGATTATTTCACCAGGGTAAAGCCTCTTGCCAGGAATCATTACCAATAAGGCCAAATTTCAAAGGAGAATACCCTTTCTTTCTGTCTTTTTGCTTTCAGTTCTTTTGTTAACATTGTTCCTTTCAAAGTATGGGGTGTGAGAAAACAGCAGTTTGAGAAAGACTTCTGTGTATGCTGCCATTCTGGGCAGTGACCAAAGCCTTCTGTAGAGACCGTCGTCTGGGATAACTAATTAGCCTTTTGTTCCTTTAATTACAAAGATTTTTGTTGCTTTCTTATAGGAATTGGTGGTCATAATCTTGAGACCCAAGTAATTACTGAATTTAGCAATTTCAGCAACATCAACTTTGGAGTTTTTGTTGTCTTGCAGTAGCAGTTGATGATTACATAATTATAGTGGTAGAAATCACAGTTGACAGAAAGCTGACCTAAATGTTTTTACCCCAGATGATGCTTTGCTGGGACAGCAGACTATCAGGCCAACATTTTATGTAAGATCATTTGAATTAAATAAATAATTGTTTTAGCACCATCAGAGTGGAAAAATCACATTTTATTTTCCAGAGACAGACTTTAACTCTGTTGCCCGGGCTAGAGTGCAGTGGCGTCATCATAGCTCACTGCAGCCTCAGACTCCTGAGCTCAAGTGAAACTCCTGCCTCAGCCTCCTGAGTAGCTGGTACTACAGGTGCATAGTACCATGCCCCGCTAATGTTTTCTATTTTTAGTAAAGGTGGGGTCTTGCTCTTGCTCAGGCTGGTCTCAAACTCCTAAGCTCAAGCAATCCTCTTGCCTTGGCCTCCCAAGAGTGCTAGGGTTACAGGTGTGGGCCACCGTGCTTGGCCGGAAAATCACATTTTTTGAATTGTACCTACCACATACCAAATTCCTGATTATAAACATTACATACCTCATCCCATTTAATCTTCATGATAATCCTAAAACTGATAATTTTATTCTCATCATATAGATAAGGAATTTGTAGCCCAGAGGGGCAAAATGACTTGACCAAGTTCACACAGCAAGAACATGACAGGATTCATCTCAGGATTCTAAACCCAGGTTTGTCCACTCTAGAGCTCATATTTTTTGTCTTCTGCTACCCTGTGTACCCTCCACAAGTGAGCTTTTGGAGGACCAAAGACAATTTTTTTTTTTACCCAGAAGCATGTGATAAGCATCTTAGTATTTAAGTGATTCAAAGTACACTCAATTGGATGAAGAACCAATTCCAAGTTTTTCTATATTTTCCAGTCTAGCACTTGGGCCCAATAGCATTTTGGGCTCATTGGGCAAATCTTTAGTACCCCTTGAGCTTGGTGCTTAAATACAGCATCCCAGTGAACAGATTGAGAATAAAAGTGCAAAGGTGGTGTTGTTAGGAGTGGTTCTGGTGGGGATTAGATTGTTACCAGTTCCATTTTAGAAAAGTTTGGTGCTTTAACTATGGAAATTAAAGATCAAGAGCCAGGTGTGCTCTAACTGAGGGGACATGTAAACACATGACAGATATATTTGCTATATATTTCGATATATTGGAGCTTTTTCACATCAAATTTTAAAAAAATACAATATCCTGGTAGAGAATTAAAAGGCATAGAGTGCCATAAATAAGAAATGAAAATGAATGTATTTAAGACATTCATTCTCATTACTAACCAAAGAACTGCAGATTAAAATGAGAAGTCCTTTTTAATCTATCATATTGATGAAGATTAAAGTAAAAATATCTTGTGCTGCCAAGGGGTGATGTGGTTGCTCTGATAAAGTGCTGGGAAGTTTGAACCGAGGACTTTTTGTATAAATATCAAGAGCCCTAGAAAGTTCGTATCCTTTGACTTAATTCCCCTCTTAAGAGTTTATCACAAGGATATATTTAGAGAGTTATGAAGAAGGGTACTCATCAACACTCATTTATTCTGTTCTGCAAACAATGCTATAATCTGCCCAAAAATAAGAGGGTGGTGAAATTTTTGCAAAGCCACATAGTGGACTATTATCCAACCTTAAGATTCATGTTTTAAAAGAATGAGTACATTGGAAATGCTTCTAATATTAAATGATAAAAACACGATACACAACTGCCTATTCACTATGGTGTCAGTTTTGTGAAAAGAAAAAGAATTATATAATAGAAACATTCTGAAACAAGATATCTAACTGAATATTTATATAGTTTTTTGAGCAGTGGCATTATTATTGCGATACTTTTCTGTGCTTTCCAGATCTTTTTTTCAGTGTATTTTTATAATTTTTTTTTATAAGGGGGAAAAAAACTCCTACCTGAAATAACAAAATAATAGCAGCAAAAATCTATTGATGATAGCCTGACTCAGTGTTTATCTGTTCGTGATTTTATTCAGTTTTTACCTGAGCTCTAAAGTTTTTCTCAGATAAACTACATTTTTTGATTGTTTGCTGTTGTTATTTAGCTCATGGATTATATAGATTATTCCTAAAAAAATAACCAGAATAAGATAGCTCTCCAGTTATCCTCCGTTCCTGTTTACCACTTGGTAGTTTACCCCATCTTTGGTAGAGCCCCAGGTGCCCACTGACTTACACATAGTGGGCTTCTTTTTTATTTCTGCTTTTGGGTTCAGTGCTGAAGCCCCACTGCTGGAAAGCAGTGATTACAGTTTGTCTAATAATAGGTGCTCCGTCTTTTGCTTTCGGGCCATTGAATTACTGTTTTTCTATTTAAATTTACTGTTGGCTTGAAAAATAGCATTTTGGACTTAGGGGTTCTCTTCTGGAGACAAATGTGAAGTGACCCCAAGAATTTGGAAATTTCTACAATAGATTATCAGCTTCTTCAAAGCAGGAGTCTTGCCTCTTTTACTTATGCTAGGTATTTTATTTTTATTCATTTATTTATTTATTAATTTATTATTTTTTGAGACAGTCTCACTCTGTTGAATGGGCTAGAGTGCCATGGCATCATCCTAGCTCACAGCAGCCTCAAACTCCTGGACTCAACCAATCCTTCTGCCTCAGCCTCCTGAGTAGCTGGGACTACAGTCATGTGCCACCATGCCCGGCTAATTTTTTTTTCTATATATATGTTTTGTTGGCCAATTAATTTCTTTCTATTTTTAGTAGAGATGGGGTCTCGCTCTTGCTCAAGCTGGTTTCGAACTCCTGACCTCCAGCGATCTGCCCGCCTCGGCCTCCCAGAGTACTAGGATTACAGGCGTGAGCCACCCCACCCGGCCAGAGAATTAAACTTTAAAATCAACACAATCTTGAGCCTATTAGGATCTAGAAAAAAAAATCTACACAGAGCAGAGGTATGCAAAGGTACCTTAAGGAGACAGGGTGCCTTTGAGACCAAGAAGATTTGACTAAAACCATAATAAATATATTAACGTATCTAAAGAAAGAATGTGTACATTCAAGAGTTGTGTGTGTTTCTTTGTGGGGGATGTGAGGACTTACCTGGCCCTGGGCAACTCAAACAAGGAGAATCATTGAGGCTAATGTAGGTTTAAAGCTAACAATTGGCTGTGAAAACTTTTACTGACATTCCCCTCCTTCTGGAAGGAAGATTAATAAGTATTTTGAGTACAAAGAAAAATTATTCAAGTTAGAACTATTTTTTAAGAACTTACTAGGGGTCTGGTTCTAGACTAGGCACTAGGATAATAAAGATGAAAACAACACAATGCCTGCCCTGGAAGAACTTCCAGTTTAATTGGGGAAATAAATATATAAACACTATGATGTGGTAAGTGAAAAGATAGAGGGATGCAATGCACATGGTGCTGTTGGAACCAGAAAAGAAGCATTTTGCTTAGAGGCGAAGGGAGAGATCCCAAGAATTCTTTGCAGAGAAGCTGATGCCTGAACATAGTTTTGAAGGTTGAATTTGAAGGTTTACAAAGGGTTTTCCCAGGTAATGGAAATGCAAGAGTAAAGCCACAGAAGTGTAAAGAAGAAACTCTACAAGCAGTTTAGCACTGCTAGAGTGTGAAGAGCAAAGCTGGAATGGCAGCTCCTGAAGAGGTAGATGGTGGCAAGGTCACAAAGGTTCTCATATGCTATGCTAAGAAACTTCAGTTTTCATCTTTTTAGGCAGGTGGTCTATAAACTTTCTTCATTATGTACTCTAATCCATAAATATAATAGAGGTTGTATCCCAATATATTTATTTATACATTATGACAAGTAACATTGTACTAGTTAATGTCTTATATATGAGATGCCAAAAACAAAATTGTAAGGGGATTAACTAAAACAGTTTAAAGGGATCAACTCAAAAACAAATATGAAGCATTCTAATATTTTATTTTCATGCTCCAGTGATTTGTCTTGTGTACCTCTCATAGGCAAACACTCTATAATACTTTAATATTGTTATTAAATATAAAACTGTGGCTGGGTACAGTGGCTTATGGCTGTAATCCTCACCCTTTGGGAGCCTGAGGCAGGAGGATCACTTGAGCCCAGGAGTTTGAGACCAGCCTGAGCAACATAGCGAGACCTCATCTCTACAAAAAAAATGTTAAAAATTAGCAGGGTATGGTGGGTACCTGTGCCCCAGCTACTTGGGAGGCTGAGGCAGGTGATTGCTTGAACCCAGGAGTTTGAGGTTCCAGTGAGCTATGGTGAGGCCACTGCACTTTAGCCCGGGTAAGAGAGCAAGACCCTGTATCAAAAACCAAACCAAAACAAAACAAACTGTATTAATAATACTGTAATACTGGTAAATTTCTTGGTCATTTTTGCTGGAGTATAGAAGAATGATAATGGTGGAGATGGGAGGAGGATGGAAGGGGGAGGGAGGTCAGGGTTAGAGGTAAGAGTATTCATTAAGAAGCTAATGAAGTAGTCCAGGAGAAAGTTGATGAGGCTCTTTGTCTTCAAGGAGTCTGTCTTATTGAAGAGAGTAATTTTATTCACTATAAACCAGTAGATATAGTCCTAGGTAGATGGGTAGAATTTGGGTGAAGTAAGCAATTAGAGGAGGTTATTTATTTTTTAAATTGCAGTATGCCACTATCTAATTCTGAAACTTTTTCCTCCTCCCAAGAAAGAAAACCTGTACCCATTAATAGTCATTCCCTATCACCCACTACCCCAGCTCCTGAAAAACATTATTCTACTTTCTAACTCTGTACATTTGCCTATTCTGGACATTTCATGTACATGGAATCATATGTGGCCTTTTGTGTCTGGCTTATTTCACTTAGCATAATGTTTTCAAGGTTCACCCATGTTGTAGCAGGTATCGGTACTTCATTTCTTTTTATGGTTGAATAATATTCTGTTTTATGTTTATCTATTTATTAGTTGATGGACATTAGGTTGTTTCTACTTTTTAGTTATTATGAATAATGCCTCTCTGAACATTTGTGTACACATTTTTTGGATCATATGGTAACTCTTGGTTTAACTTTTTGAGAAACTGTTTTCTATAGCAGCTGCACCATTTTATATTCCCACCCGCAATGTATGAGAGTTCCAGTTTTTCCACATCTTTGCCAACGCTGTTTATTGTTTGTCTTTTGGATTATAGTAGAGAAGGTTATTGAAGGTTAGAAAAATCAAGAAAGGCTTCATGGAGGAAATAGAACTTGGCTTGGGCCTAATATATATCCAGTTTGCAGATAGACAAATTGACACAGTAAGAGACACAATGCCTTTGAGACCAACAAGGACTAGGGTACAGATTTCTTAGTTTATGCATTTGTTCACTTTTTAAATTACTCATGCAAAAAATACTCATTGAGGTAGGCATTGTTCTTTGTGAGAGAACTCTATCCACTTCCCTGATTTGATCTTTGTAGTCAGTGAAGCTTTCTGAAAGAGCAGACCATATTTACCGTTTCATTCTCCTACTTCTATCCTCTTCTGAATCCAGTGAGGTCTGGCTTCTGCCCAAACCTTGGCTTTTGCCAAGATAACCAGTGATCTTCCTAGTTGGTCACCTCTACTTTTTATGTTACTTAATATCTCTGCTGCATTCGACACCTTCGACTGCTTTCTTGAGACCCTTCCCTCACTTGCCTTGAGTTACACCATGCTTTGCTTTGTTCTTCTTCTGGTTGATGCACTGTACTTTCTAATTATTTTTATCTAATTTTTCTAATATTTTTATCTCTCACTCCATTTTCAGCTTGTCCCTTAAATGTTTTGTTCTTCAGGGTTATGTTTTACTCCTCTCTTGTCCCACTCTTGTGTGTTCTCCCTCGACAAGCTCATTCATTCCCACAGTTGTAACCTGTGTGCCCACTACTCCCAAGTCTAAAACTGTTCCTGAGCTCCAGACCACATAGCCACCTGTATGTTGTATCTCTCCAACTGGATGTCTCACAGCTACCTCTAACTTAATATTACCAAAACCGAACCTGTGATCTTTTACCCTTCTTTCTCCTATTTTATTCTGTATAACCGTGAAACAACCACCTCTACCCATATTCTGAGACAGAAATCCTTGAGCCGTTATCTACTCCTTTCTCTCCTCCACATACAAATCACTGCTCATCTGTTGTTTCTATGTAGAGGGCTGCATTCCTCTGCATATGTCATTACTGCTCTATTGATGTATTCTGATTCAGGTAAACATAAGCTCTTTTCTCAGGCTTTCCCTGAGACCCCCTGGTCTGCACTTCTTCTTTAATGTTTTCATAATGTCTACACATCTCTCTCTGATTTCACCATGTTATACTGTGTGGCTTTAGGCTTTGTGGGGAGAGGTTCAGGGTAGGTCTTGCTCGAGAATGTGGTCCTTACTCCTGAGGTGAGGACTTTCTGGTGTCTTTGCTGGTATGTGGTGTTAATGTGATTTCTTCCTCTGGCAGGGCCAGAGTTCCAACACGCTCCTACCTCCTACTCCTGGGATGCTTGATCTCTAGTGAGTTTGTTTCCCTCTCAGCCCTGTGGCATCTACCATCTACTAAACATCATGTGGCCTTGCTCTATGTCTTTATAGTCCCCCCTCAGCCACGGACTTGTAGGGTACCCTCTCACTGAACTTCTGGGGCCCCCTTACTTTACAGCTCCTTCCTCTCCCAATATCTCACCCCTCAGATTCTAGCCAAACACAGATCTCTGCTTCTTGGGTTCATTGAGACCCCTCTGTTCTGTTTGGGTGCTAGCTTTCTATGCCATGATTGGGAAATTGTCCCTTAAAACAGAAAGCTGGGCAATTATGGGGCACACTTCACGTTTACCTTCTCTCAGGGTTGCAGCCTTGTCCTGTCCATTATCTCCTAACTAAAAACAGTTGTCCAGTTTTATATTTGTTTGTGACAGAATGGTGAATCTGGTACCAGTTACTCCCTTAGGGCTTGGAGCAGAAGTCTGCTATGATTACTTGTTTGCGTGTCTGTCTGTTGATAGTTACATCCCTAGCATCTAGCACATAGTAGGTAGCAATAAAGGTTTGTTGGATTAACCTAAGTATAATGCTTGGAATAGCACCACTTTGTAATATACATATTAGAGAGAATCATTATTTCCTGCATTATCATTGAATCTCAGCCCATTAAGTGGGCACTTCCAGGAGGGAACAATATTTGGGAGGCAATTTTTGCTCTTTTCTCTACCCTTTCTTTTACTCACTCCATGAATAACAGAGTGATTTTTCTGACTGATGAGATTGGAAAAGAATCCTATTGTGTGGAATGGCCAGTCTTTAGGATTTGCATTTGTTCTCTCCCTGCCATACTCTAGCTGGTGTGTCCATGGCAGGACAGCCTGCATTTGTCCAGTGGGGTAAGTTTAATTCAGTATAGGAAACTTTAAGGTCATTTGTGATTATATATCTCAGCCATATTCTTCAGTCACCCTTATCACTTAACTATGAAGATTATATTTTGATTTCTATCTACCCCTAACTGCCATGTTTTATATAATTAGTCCCAAACTTGGGGTGAGAGAGATTAATTATCACCCTCAACCTTCCCACAGAGACTGTAGATGGGACAGAGACAGCAGATGGGACAGAGACAGCTCCTTACTGCCTTAGCAAGAGGTGTCTTCACCACTAGTTGCCATTCTCTTTTTGTTTTCATATACCTGATGGTATTCATGAACCCAAGGGTCCCTGGCAGACAGAAGGTACCTGTTGACCTTGGCCTCACTTTCCTCCTTTGCCCTTACCCTTTGGTTGTACTTTGAGGACTGTAGCCCCTGTTGTACTAGTCAGACCAACTGGTATCTTTTTCCTTTTAAAGAAGGATGTATTTTGAACATGTTTCGGTCTTCAGAGGAAAAGCATTTTCAGGAGACTTTAGGTATCATTGTATCCTTGCTCTTCATGTATTTGCTGGGCACCTAATTTGAAGCAGATGACTAATGGAATATATCTTACAGCAATGAGTCTTCAACAGGAACTTTCTCCTGCCAAACTGTCCTATATTCTTAACTACATTGCAGTATAGCAAGGTAATAAATTATTAATCCTAAATCTGTCTCTTCAGATTGTAGGATAATGACTTGAGTACATGGCAGCTGGAGAAAGGTAGAGTTTTCTGGTCGTTAGCACAAATCATGCAAGCTTTTTGATTCTAAAATTCAGCTAGCACTGAGCAAGTCTGTGGGATCTTGTTATATCACAATTTAATTGACATAAGTAAAATGTCAATTTTCAAAATCAGAATTTGCTAAAGTTAGCCCTCCCTCAATGAAATAAATAATTGTTTCTTACTTAAATGCTTCAATGAAAGATAGTCATCTTAAGTCCTTCTGTCTAAGAAACTATAATTTTGGTGGGTTCTTTTTGTCTTTTAGAAAAACTATGCAAATATAAACTCATTTCCTATTTGTGTGACAAAGTGAAGAGGGATGAGAAAATGGCATAATTGGGCAGTAAATCCAATTCAATTTAAAAGCTATCTTAGATTGACTCTCCTCAGGAATTCCTCAGGGAGGAAATAATAAGACAGCAGAAAAGTTTATGAAAACAAGATAACAATTGCAGAGCCAAAGCATAGCCCTTTGGCTTATTTTTCGAGATTTTATAAAAATCTCAGTAATTGGAACAGCTTCCAATTCAAGGAAGGCATTGTGTGGAATTGGCAGGAACATAGTCATGAACTGTGTGTGTGGTTAGTTTTTGGACCCCTATTTTCAGATGAGTAGCATTGAAGAGTTTGGGTCCAAATGAATAGTTCTTGATTTGAGAGCCTGCCTTTTGAAATCACTTTCTGATCCTTCATCCAAGAGTTTTCATAAGAAAAACCAGTCCATATGGTTAAGATCTTGTAGCTACTTTTGATTCCAGACAGTACTGGATAAGTTTCAGAGACAAGTTAGTTGTAAGAATTGGTCTTGACCACCTGCCTTTTCATCAGCTGAGCTGGAGATAGGAGACAGGTTGGCCAAGAGCATGGACTCAGGAGTCAGACAAGTCTGAATCTTAGTTTTATTATGTACTGGGTGGTGATACTAAAACCTGCCTTTCAATGCAGGTTCTTCATCTATAAAATGGGAATGACAGTACCTCTCACGGGATTGTTTTCAGGATTAAATATCCATACAAAAGGCCTAGCTTACTCTTAGGTGCATAAATAAAATTTAGCAAATGTAAGGAATAATTATAATAACATAAAGTTGAATTTGGCTAAATGTTTTTCTAACTCCAGGATGACTCACCAGGCAGCAGGCTTGAGTTCTCTGCTGGCTTCTTCACCTCTGTCCCATGGGATCTCAGTCCCCACATTATTGAGTATAATGTAGGCACCCGGTCTTTCTGCATTGCCAGGGAAAGTGTATAGCCATTCATATAGCTTACAGGCCTGAGGTTGATTGAAGCCCATGACAGAGTGAACTGTATTGTGCATTTTTCATGATTGTAGTATGCCACCAAGGAGCTTGGTGAGCCACTGTTTCCTCCTCCGGCTAAGGAGATATTTCCACTGGAAGAGGACTCTGTTCTGCTGCCATGACACCACCTTGCCCTCTGCCCTGGTTCACTTCCTACACTTAGCAAGGCCTTGTGCTAGGTCAGGTTGGCTCTGTGTTTTGGTCAGAACAGTGTTTTGCTTGGGGCTGATTGAATAGCATGTTTTAATTTTGTGTCAGAGGTAGCCTGCAGAGTTAGTCCTGTCCTTCCTTCCTTTAAAATATATTTATTGAGTGCTTAATATCCTAGGCATTACGAATACCAAGGTGAACAAGACAGATATGCTTCCTGCTTTCATGGAGCTTGCAGTCTGTCAATAGCTTTGCTGTTCTTAGCTAATAGAAATTCTCTTTGAGAGGGATGATGTTACTGGTGTCAAGATTCTCTTCAAAGAATCTGAGGCCTTACAGGGTCCCAAGGTAATATAATGATGATAGAGACCCAGTCTTCCTTGTGGAATCCTAAGACTGTAGGAGACTAGGCAATTTGATGTCTTAAGCTGGTCTCAATAGAATAACTTTCTGCTAAGAATTATGTAGGTGAAGCCCTTGTCCACAACATGGTGTGTCTTCAGCTTTCCTTTCAATTCAGCCCACTCTCACTTTTAATAATCCACATCCCTGAACAAGCAGTGAGGGTGGTTATCTGGGGGTGTGGAGAGAGTGCTATAGCTGCAGCCTTTGCCCCGATTTGGAAGTGTATATACTCTGGTGGTTTCATGGGTGTTAGATACACCTAGCCAGTCAGCACTTGAAAGTCTTTTCTGCATCAAGGTGCTCCTATTCTTTTGGCATCAGGTTTGTTAGGACCTCAGGTGAACAATTCTAATGCTCAGCATCAGGCAAGCACCAAATTATACAAATCCTGAACTTCCCTAGTCAATCACAAAAGGAAACTATAAAATAAGATAAGGAGTTATGAATTTCCCTGAATGGTGAGTTAACCATCACAGATGCTGTCCAAGGAGAAACAAAAGCAGAGAGGAATGCTGGCCAAGGCCTATCTGGAACTCTACCCACTGCAGACTCTGCCCCTAAAGATGGGTGCACAATATATTTCACTCCAATTCCCCTTTTTAAACTCTCCCAGCAGATGACAGGATTTTTAGGAATGCTCTCTTTCTTCCAACTGGCTTAACGATATGCTTTGATTTTAATCCAGCAGCACATTTAAGTTTGAAATAAATGTGTGCTCATGAATTCTCTCACTTTTAGGTAATAAGGAGAATGACAAATATTATCAGACCTGGGAGGTTGGAGTAGGGGGTGGGTTACTTTGATCTGGTTTCACTTCTGTGGCCTTAATTTCAGATTCAGCTATATGATTTTTTTTTTTTTTTTTTTTTTTGAGACGAGTCTCGTTTTGTTGCCCAGGCTAGAGTGAGTGCCGTGGTGTCAGCCTAGCTCACAGCAACTTCAAACTCCTGGGCTCAAGCAATCCTACTGCCTCAGCCTCCCAAGTAGCTGGGACTACAGGCATGTGCCACCATGCGTGGCTGATTTTTTCTATATATATTAGTTGGCCAATTAATTTCTTTCTATTTAGAGTAGAGACGGGGTTTCCCTCTTACTCAGGCTGGTTTCGAACTCCTGACCTCAAGCAATCTGCCTGCCTCGGCCTCCCAGAGTGCTAGGATTACAAGTGTGAGCTACCGCACCCGGCCTCAGGTATACAATTTTAAGAGGACTGCCATGCTGGCTGTTAAGAAATGGCTCCTCTGGTTTTTTGTTTTTTTTTTTTTTTAGGGGGGGTAGTGGCGGGTACATTTCAATGTTTATTGTCCTTAACTGAGGGCAACCTGAGTCAGCTGGAGGCTTATGGAAGTGGGCTGGCTACAGTGAATGAGTCTTAATCAGAACAAGTGAAGCATCCTTGTAGAGAGAAGCTGAAGAGCTATATTCCATTTCAGAAAGTTGGAGTAATCTGCATCCTGCTGGGCCAGTCTGTGGCATCTGGCCTGAAGCAGACAGCCCCACGTGCTGAAGCCGTGCCAAGCTCGCTTCTACCTGTGCATTCTATTGCATCAGCTTCTAACTGCTTGGTTTTCAAAATTGCTCTCAGCTATGCTCCCCAGGAAATGCTTATAAGCTGCACTCTGACATTTCTCACAGTGCACTTTTCAAATAATGGGGCAAATTTTCCTTTTACCCCTTCTCTGAAAGGTTGCCTCT
The DNA here is from genome assembly GCF_040939455.1 of Microcebus murinus. NCBI lineage: Eukaryota > Metazoa > Chordata > Mammalia > Primates > Cheirogaleidae > Microcebus > Microcebus murinus. The sequence goes on along the minus strand of NC_134105.1, from coordinate 25,437,696 downwards.
AAGCTTAGGTATGCAGACCTTGAACGGAGTTATTTGCCCAGGATAGTGAAGGCAGAAGCAGAAGTTTTCTGGCCTATCCCTGGAGACTGTCTCTGACAAGCGTACCCTCCTCTCCTTCCCCAAGCTGTTTTGATTGAGCTGTTCGCCTCCACTCTTTCATATTTCATGTGGGGGTTGCTGCCTTGGCAGCATGGCTGCCTCTGTCAGTGGGAAGGAAGTGGTAAAGAGTGAGGGCCCTCTGTATACGATGTGTTTCTAGGGGCTTTCTTGTGTGCCAGAGGGGAGTGTGTGTGTGTGTGTGTGTGTGTGTTCATATGTGTGCATATGAAAGAGAGAGAGAGACTGAGACACATTTGGGTGTTCTTAGTTACCCGCCTAGAATTAATGTCATTTTTGAAACAGCAGAGAAATGTTGCCATTTTACAGTAAGGATAAAGAAATTCCAGTTTGTCTGCAGTTAGAGAGAGTCCATAGTAGATCATTTGGTAGTCAGGAGTGTTGACCAGTTTGCCCAAATTTTTATTTTTGTCAGTAGAATGTGTGAATTATGATTAACTTGAAAATGGAGGTATACGAGAAAGATACATATGAGAACATGTCATAAAAATGAAGTCTATTAAAAGCCACATGTCTGCAATAAATAATACAAAATTATCTGAAGTCAGTGCTGCATTATGGTGATGACATGAATGAGATTACGCTTTTCTAATATTTGTGATCCCTGGTTCTTTATATGCGTTGTCTCACTTTCAATACCTTAAAATATGGTAACTGCATTTTTAATACCTTCTCTAGGATGCTTAATTCACATCATTAATGATAGTTAATATCTAGGTGTTATAAACATACTATAGATACATACATTTCAGGTCAGCAAATACTGTACCAGGTTAAATAAAACCCAGTTCCTGCCATCAGAGAGTACCACCAGAGAATTCACACTATGGAGGCAAAGATAGATGCAGAAACATAAAGAAGCATGATAAATTCCAAGATGTGCTGTGGGAGCACAAAGAATGGGGCAGAGAAGAGCTGAACCCTGTTCTATAGCAGTCTGGTGAGACATGGGATATTCTAATCCCTTTGAACCTCCTCCCCCCAGATTCATTTGAAGTGGTTTTTAACCTGCAGAGCTCTTTTTACTTCATCTCAGAGGGTGACATAGAGGGAAGAGTATATACAGCTCTGTAAAGTCTAGAGAATAAGAGCCCTAGGAAAATTATTTCTGTACAGATACAGATTGGCTTTGGTTTAATTTAAATAAACTGGCTCTCAGAAATTCTAAGAATACTAACTACTCACACAGTTTTGCTTTCATTTACACACAGATGAGAAAGCATCTGTAGCTCTGCATTTTATTTGCTATAAGCAAAAAGTGGTTCGAGATATTTAAGTATCTGAAGCTTGGTTGTATTGAGTCCTCGCATGTCCCAGTTCAGCCCACTGCAGTTTTTTTTATTTTTTAAATTTTTTATCACACTTACATAATGCTGCAAAAAGAAAGACTTTCAATGGATAAATTGATATAAATTTTTCCTCCATTGGGCATATCTGCTGAAATAGCACTTCATGGCTAGCTATATTATTTCCTTATTTCCTCCAAGCTTACTATTTTATTTAATTTACATATCTCTGCTGCAGCCCTCTAAATGACCTTCTCTTTAGAAACAACAAAACAAACCAGCAAAAAGAGAAAAGAAAGAAAAGAAAAAACCTTTGCAAAAAACAAAATAGTCCTTTGATTCAAGGTTCTTTGTGTGGGTTTCAGAAGTAGGTTGATATGGTTGTAATGAATGCAAATAATTTATCAGGCCATTATAGCTGCAGTGAGAGATGGCAGGTCTCAACTGCAGGTTCTTACAACAATAACATCTACAAGTGGGCTCTGCAGGGAACTGGTAGATTTATGACATCATATCTACGTGTTTTTCTTTTAAGAAAAAAAATTCTTTGTTTTAGAACCACTTTTATGTATAGGCCAAAGTTTATCTGCTATCATTTAATACCTGTGCTTTTTGAAGTACAAAGACAGTATTACATAGAGAGGTGTGGGCTCCTTCAAGCTGTGACTTGGAGGCGTGCTCTCCTTGCTGACAGCATTCTCCAGAGTCTTTTAGTCATAAGGTGGTGGGAGAAAAAGTGAAGCTGGAGATTCTGAGTACATCATATGCAGCAATGTAACCCCCTAGTTACAGGTTTTTTTTTTTTTTTAAGTGCATGGTTTAATCATTTGCCTTCAAAACTGCCTTGAAATATTATAAAGCCCTTGATGACTGGATTGTTCCTGAGCAGGTGACTTTATGGTGGGAGAGCTATTTTCAGTTACACCAGTGATTCGGTTAATACTTGGCTGTGAAAAATGGCTTTGGGCTAAACCTTGACAGATGGGTCTTTTGAAACATAATAGCAACTGTATCCAATTAATGCAAACTTTTTTTTTAAATTTTTTTATTTTTTATTTTGGCATATTATGGGGGTACAGATTTTAAGGTTTCAATAAATGCCCATTTCCCCCCTCCCCCCACAATTCTGAGTCTCCAGCATGACCATCCCCCGGATGGCGCACATCTCACTCATTATATATGTATATACCTGCCCCCCTCCCCCCTGCCCAATACCCTATTACTGTAGTACCTATGTGACCACTTAGGTGCTGTTCAGTTAATACCAATTTGCTGGTGAGTATATGTGGTGCTTGTTTTTCCATTCTTGGGAAACTTCTCTTAATAGTATGGGTTCCAGCTCTAACCAGGAAAATATAAGATGTGCTATGTCACCATTGTTTCTTAGAGCTGAATAGTACTCCATGGTATACATATACCACATTTTATTAATCCATTCTTGGATTGATGGGCACTTGGGCTGTTTCCAAAGCCTTGCAATTATGAATTGTGCTGCTATAAACATTCGAGTGCAGGTGTCTTTTTTGTAGAGTGTCATTGGATATTTTGGGTAGATGCCCAGCAATGGGATTGCTGGATCAAATGGTAGATTCACTTGTATCGCTTTAAGGTATGTCCATATTGCTTTCCACAGAGGTTGAACTAGTTTGCAGTCCCACCAGCAGTGTAGGAGTGTTCCTCTCTCTCCGCAACCACGCCAGCATTTATTGTTTGGAGACTTTTTGATAAAGGCCATTCTCACTGGAGTTAAGTGATATCTCATTGTGGTTTTGATTTGCTTTTCCCTGATGATTAGAGATGTTGAGCATTTTTTCATATGTTTGTTGGCCATTCTTCTGTCTTCTTTAGTAATGCAAACTTTTAATATTAATAAGTATCAGGTAGAAGCTAAAGGCATTAGAATTGGGATAGAATGGCTTCCATGTTTTCATCTAGGTGATCAGAACTTTGAGGTGTTTTTTTTTTCCCTTCCTTCTCATCATTACTCAGGTGAAGGGAAGGTGAATGGATCTAGATGTCATCAGTGATGGATGACTATTTGCCTGGGAAGCTATTCACTGTTGCTTTGTTCAGAAATTGCCATGGTGAAAGCCTATGTTGCCTTTCAGTGAAGCAGAATGGTCCAAAATATTAATAGATAGCTCAGGGAACTGAAATTTGGTTGGTCCTTCATGAGGATAGATTGCTTTATGATTTTAAAGGATTTTCTAGTTTACAATTGAGGCAAGAAAGGCTGTTTCCTAGCTGGTTATATTATTTAGTTATCTCTTCTTCATCCACTCTACTTTTCTTCAGTTTCTCTTTTTGCACATCTCTCCCCTTACTTCCCGTTCAGTGCTCTCCCCGATTTAATTTGAAAATCTCTTTCTAATTTCTTAGTGAACTGGGAATTTTGCTTTTCTCTCCTGCCTCTTCCTTCTTTCAGCCAGGAAATTAATTAACATTAAGGATCTGACTCAAATAACTAAAATTCGAGTCATTCCAAATCAGAGTTGACATCTTTTGCTTGATTTTGGTAGTTAAAAAAAAAGCCATAAATTTATTTATATATTGGGTGAACTTTTAAAATGAAGAAAAAACTCTTTGAATGTCTACTATGTGCCAAGCATCTTGCTGGTTCTATAAATAAAAAGGTCCAAGTTACAACCCCAGAAGCTAAAGAGGGCAGCGTGTGTAAGGTAGATAAGCCAACACGATCCAGTGAGAGAAATGCTGTGGTAGGGGTATATGTAGGATACAGAGGAGAGAGGCATCTTTGGGTGAAGGTTTCATTGGGGAAGACTTCCTGCAAAAAGTGTTGGCTAAGCTAAAATGAAGTATAATAACAACAACAAAAATAATGGCAACTAGTATATACTGAGCTTTTACTATGTGCCAGGCACGCCTTAAGTACTTTGCTTAGATTATCACCTTTAATATCTTTAATAACTCTGTTCATTAGTTAGTGTTAAAATCATTTCTGTTTTACACATGAAGAAATTTAGGAAATTTGACCTAAGATGACACAGGAAGTGACTGCATTGGCAGTCTTATTTTAGGAGCTAAAGCTTTATCCACAGATTTTTGGGGAGGGAGCTAGAGATGGAGTGTGAGCAGTTGTGGAGTAGGCTATTGATCTGGGTAAGGAATTTTCTTTGAAAACAAATTTCAACTCAGTTTTTTGTATGAACTTCACCTTGGGCACGGAACATATTTTCTCACTAAACCTAATTAAATGAGGGTGGTTTTCATATTTCTATCTAACCTGTGAGGTATAGTTATGCTGCCTTAAGTAGGTAGACTAAGAGGACTTTTCCCCACTCTTTTGCCTATAAATATTGCCCTCTTCTAGGGAGATGTGGTGATACTGTTTTTCTCTTCAGACCTTTGAGGCTTCTTGAGCAACAGTCTTATATGAGAGGATTTGCTTTTCTGAGCATTCTTAACCAGCAAAGTGCTGTAAGATTCAGGTTTTGTGATTGAGTCTTTGGAAGCTTGTTTTTCATCTAGCAGACAATGTGAATAGAAGCTGAGATGTTTCTGTTGGGCAGCTAGTTCCACAGGGGAGTTGGTCTTTGATCAGAATGATCTTTGGGAAAAGTGGAAACACTACAGTCAAGGGAAAGGAGTCAGAATATGGATACAAAGCCTATTTATTCTTGTTTAGCAGTTAGTTTAGTTTCAGCAAATCATCTACACCATAACATTTAACAAACTGTGCTCTTAACAAAGGTAGGCACACAGCAAAGCCAGTGAATAGTAATTATTTTCTTTTCAAAGGACTGCTTTGTGAGGCAACTGCCACCTTTCAATCCAACGTGTGTGCAGTTGAGGAAGAAAGTGTTGGCCCTTTTGAAAAGGAGAAGAGAAGGCAATGGTTATTACCCTGGCTTTTCTAAACTTCATAATACCTGATTGTGTCCTTCAAAAGATTTTGTTACCTCCTCTGCCTTGCTTTCTGAATATGCTAACCCCCGCACAGGAGAATTAGTGTGGAGAGTAACGTGGAACCATTTTTTGTATTTGTTTATTAGTGGGTGTGCAGGTGGTAGACATGCTGACAGAAGGAAGGTGGAAGGTGCCCCCTGAGAGGGTTTGTTTTTGCATGGTTCCTGTGAATTGTTTTTGGGATTGATAATGTGCTTGTTTATCTCATTTTCATATGGCAGCCATGTTGGCTGAGACCCACTGCTTCTTGGAGAGTGCATACTTTGGATGATAGCTGCAGGAAGACAGATGGTGTAGAGCCATAGTTCAATCACTGACTAAATCACTGAATTTAAGGCTTCTGCCTTACTGCTTGATAATAGTTCATTATAGGTATACTTCTCAAAGGAAAGCTTTGAATGAATTCATGAGCATATTATTAAAATTGTGACATTTCAAGAAAAGAATTTTAGCTTTGATGACTGTTAAAATCAAGTGCCAATTTTGCCTACAAAATGCCCTAACTGGTTAGGTATAGTGGCGCATACCTGTAGTTCTAGTTGCTTGGGAGGCTGGGGTAGGAGGATCACTTGATCTTAGGAGTTTGAGGCTACAGTGAGCTATGATTGTGCCACTGTGCTCCAGCCTGGGTGACAGAGCAAGACCCTGTCTCTTAAAACAAACAAACAAACAAACAAAGAACCCTAACCATGTATTGTTTCTGTGGAGAAACCTCCACCCAAGAAAAGAATTTATCAGCTGCTCTTTTTTTTTTTTTTCATTTTTGAAATAATATTGGCAGCTCATTCTCTCTACTCCCATTTCCACCACCACAGACTTTCCTTTGGGATATGATCTGATGAATTTGGTTGTAGTATAAATCTCTGGCCACTTAAACAGTATGGCTCCTAAGATAGGGGAGTTCTGTCTCTGCTCCCCACTTAGTTGCCAACCAGGGCAGTTTCCAAGTTTGCTCAAGAAGTCTTTCTTGTTACCTGAGATTTAAGAATGCCAGAGGCAACAGCACTGTCTCTAAATATTTCCAGAGTTGTTCACAGCTTCCCAAAAGTACCTAATGAATTTCCTCTGGCAATAATTCATTTATTCTGTAGACTTTTCCACTCTGCTGCTTGGAATTATGAAACCTGGTCTAGATTTTGTGCCAGATAGATTTGAAGTATGTCTTTTGAGAGGTGGTGATGTAAGTAAGTGTTGTTAGTTCCAGAGCCTCCTGTTTTGGTGATCCTCCAGGTAATACATATGGGAGCCCTGCCTTTCTGCTTTTTGCCATAGTTTTAGAAAGAAAGGGATTGGCTTTGCTCCACTGTTCTCACCCTGGATATGCTTTCTACATGCTCCTACCAACAGCGAGTTCCAGACTTTCCCAGAGGGTTTTCAGTCTGCGGTTCTACCAACTGTATACCTTTTTTGTAAGGATTTAATGTTGCTTTTGCTTAGACCCTGGGAGCAGAGCCAGGGTATGTCGGCGTGGGCAGGGAGAAGAACTGATCTAAAATTGGAGTTTATTTTCATCTTACCTTTTATCCCAGTTACTTCTAGAATCCAATATTGACTCTACCAATGCTTTCCTGCTTCCTCCTTTCATGAACTCTTTTTCTCAAGAGCAATAACAATGAAAATAATGAAAATTGAATCTTAGAGAAGTTAAATTATTCTTCAGAGGTTAAATTTCTAGTAAATGGTGGACCTATAGCTGAAACTAGAAACCATGCCTTTTAACCGCTTAAGATGGTTAATCATCTTTTAACTGTCTATGAGGAAGAATGGTGATCCAGTGAATGGAAGAAAAAAAAGCACTGTTTTTCTTTCTGTATTTTTATTATTGAACACATAATGCAACATTAAATAGCATTTAATTTTAAAAAATTCAGTCAAAATATTACTAATTAAACATGTGAGCTAAGAGATCAGAGTACCTCTCCCCTTATTGGAAACCATTGGGATTAATTTAACAAGTAACAAGATTGAATCAATAATAAAAAGTCTCCCCAAAAAGAAAAGTCCAGGATCTGATGGCTTTATTGCCAAATTCTACCAAACTTATAAAGAAGAACTAATACTAATTCTCCTCAAATCATTCAAAAAAATAGAAGAGGATGGAATTCTTCCTCATTCTTTGTATGAAGCCAGCATTACCCTGATACTAAAACTAGACAAGAACACACACACACACACACACACACACACACACAAACACAAACTACAGGCCAATATCCCTGATGTACATAAGTGCAAAAATCCTCAACAAAATACTGGCAAACTGAATCCAACAGCACATCAAAAAGATGATACCACGGTCAAGTGGGATTTCTCCCAGGGATGCAATGTTGGTTCAACATATGCAAATCAATAAACATATCAGCAGAATGGAGGACAAAAAGCATATGATCATTTTAATAAATGCAGAAAAAGCATTTGCTAAAATTCAACATGCCTTCATAATAAAACTGCTCAACAAACTAGGCATAGCAGGAACATACTGCAACACAACAAAGGCCATATACGACAAGCCCACAGCTACATCATACTGAATGGGGAAAAGCTGAAAGCCCAATTTCACCACTCCTATTTAAAATAGTCCTAGAAGCTCTAGCCAGAGCAATCAAGCAAGAGAAAAAAATAAAAGGCAAATTGGAAAAGAGAAAGTCAAATTGTTCCTCTTTGCAGATGACATGATCTTGTGTTTAGAAAAACCTAAAGACTCCACTAAAAACCTCTTAGATCTGATAAACAAGTTCAGTGAAGTTATAGGATATAAAATCAACATATAACAATCAGCATTTCTATATACCAATTATGTACTAGCTGAAAAAGAAACCAGGAATGCAATCCCTTTTACAATAGCTACCAAAAAAAGTACCGAGGTATAAATTTAACCAAGGAAGCAAAAGACCTCTACAAAGAAAACTACAAAACACCGATGAAGCAAATTAAAGAGGACACACCCACAAAATGGAAAGATATCCCATGCTCATGGATTAGAAGAATTAATATTGTTAAAATGACAATACCACCCAAAGCAGTCTATAGATTCAATGCAATCCCTACCAAAATACCAGACATTTTTCACAGAAATAGGAAAAGCAATCATGAAATTTGTGTGAAACTACAAAAGACCTCAAATAGCCAAAGTAATCCTGAGCAAAAAGAACAAAGCTGGAGTCATCACACTACCTGACTTTAAAATATATTACAAGACTATAGTCACCAAAACAGCATGGAATTGGTATAAAAACAGTCACATAGATCAGTGGAACAGAATAAAGAACCCAGAAATAAAATCACGTGTTTACAGCCAACTGATTTTCAACAAAGGTCCCAAGAACATACACTGGGGAAAGGACACCTTCTTTAATAAATGGTAGTGGAAAAACTGGATGTCCATATGCATAAGAATGAAACTAGACCTTATCTCTCACCACATACAAAAATCAACTCAAAATGGATTAAAGACTTAAATGTAAGACCTGAAATTATAAAGCCACCAGAAGAAAACATAGGGGAAACACTCCAGGACATTAGTCCAGGTAAAGATTTTATGGCTAAAACCCCAAAGCACAGGCAACAAAAATAAAAATAGACAAGTGGGATTATATTAAACTAAAAAGCTTTCTGGATGGCAAATGAAATAATCAACAGTATAAAGAGACAACCTGTTGAATGGGAGAGAATATTTGCAAAATATTCATCTGACAAGGAACTAATATCCAGAACTTGAACAACTTGACAGCAAAAATCCCAAACAATCCTATTAAAAAGTGGGCAAAGGATCTAAATAGACATTTCTCAAAAAAAAGACATGCAGATGGTCAACAGGTATGTGAAAAAATATTCAACATCACTAATAATCAGAGAAATAAAAATCAAAACCACAATGAAATATCATCTTACCCCAGTTAGAATGGCTGTTATCAAAAAGATACTGGCAAGGATGTGGAGAAAAGGGAACTCTCATACGTTGTGGGAATGTAAATTAGTATAGTCATTATGGAAAATGGTATGGAGATTTCTCAACAAACTTAAAACTAGGACTACCATATGATCCAGCAATCCCATCACTGGGTATCATTTATCCAAAGGAAAAGAAATCAGTATATTAAAGGGATACATGCATCCCCATGTTTTTTGTAGCACTGTTCACAATAGCAAAGATATGGAATCAACTGCAAGTGTCCATCAACAGATGACTGCATAAAGAAAATGTGATATATTTACATAATGGAATGGTATTAGGCCATAAAAAAGAATGAAATCATGTCATTTGCAGCAACATGGATGGAACTGGAGGTCATTATGTTAAGTGAAATAAGCCAGAAACAGAAAGACAAATATCACATGTTTTCACTGAGAATGTTTTCACTAAAAAAATTGATCTCATGGAGGTAGAGAGTAGAATGATAGTTACCAGAGGCTGGGAAGGATGTGGGTGTGTGTGGGGGTGGGGATGAAAGAGGTTGGTTAATGAGTACAAACATATAGTTAGATAGAAGGAATAAGTTCCTTTTAATGTTCAATAGTAGTGTAGGATGACTGTAGTTAACAACAATATATTGTACATTTCAAAATAGCTAGAAGTGAGGATTGACTGTTCTCGACACACAAATGATAAATGCTCATGGTGATAGATATCCTAAATACCCTGACTTGATCATTATACATTCTATACATGTAACAAAATATCACATGTACCCTATAAATATGTGCAAATATATATGTGCCAAAAATATTTTTTAAAAAGGTATAAACGTTTCTGATCATCTGTCCTTTCCTAGGCTCTACTCAATTGAGATCAGGACAAGGATCCAATTATCAGATATGAGTCAGAGATCTTACCCATTACTAAGTTTTAGTAATAATTTTAGTAATACATCAATCAAGAAATACAGCAAAGTTGGCCGGGCGCGGTGGCTCATGCCTGTAATCCTAGCACTCTGGGAGGCCAAGGCGGGTGGATTGCTCAAGGTCAGGAGTTCAAAACCAGCCTGAGCGAGACCCCGTCTCTACCATAAAAATAGAAAGAAATTAATTGGCCAACTAATATATATAATATAAAAATCAGCCGGGCATGGTGGCGCATGCCTGTAGTCCCAGCTACTCGGGAGGCTGAGGCAGGAGGATCGCTTGAGCCCAGGAGTTTGAGGTTGCTGTGAGTTAGGCTGACGCCACGGCACTCACTCTAGCCTAGGCAAGAAAGTGAGACTCTGTCTAAAAAAAAAAAAAAATATAGCAAAGTAGAGAGAGTTGGGGACATTCTGTATGACTCCCCAGATTCTTCCTTCCCTCATTGAACATATTTACTCTGGCCCAGAATAATGTATGAAGTCTCTAGGGTAGGCTTCCAGGTCAGCTCACAAAGCATGGACAGTGCTTGGGTTATGAAACATTTCCCTTTTATACCCCAGATAGTTGTGTAACTTAGGTGATATTCTTCAGGGAGTCATGGAAGCAAAAGAAGACCTTTGCAGGACAAACCAGTGTTACAGTTTTTCCGCCTGCTTTTATCTCCTCTTTCAAAGTTCTGGATTTTACCAGAGCTGCTAACAGTAATCAGGGAATACAATTTTTTGTTATCTTCCCTTTGACCTGGTAATCCTCATAAATCTCCTCGACTATTTTCCCTAAGTCTAAATCTGTTTCCTCCAAATTCCATTGGTAAGACTTGCCCCATAAATTGCCTCAAAGTTTTTGCCATTTTATACCAAGGATAAATAGGTAGTTATCCTGTCATCAGTTCCTCATGGTTTTCCATCCTCTTCTTTTTCTTGCTATAAAGTACCTTAACTGTTGTGATTTGTGTTAGTCTGATTTGACACTTCTGTATAACTTTGTGGTTTTTGACTCACTTGCACTTAACCACCCCCTCCCCTCAACTTTTTTTTTTTTTTTTTTTTTGAGACAGAGTCTCACTTTGTTGCCCAGGCTAGAGTGAGTGCCGTGGCGTCAGCCTAGCTCACAGCAACCTCAAACTCCTGGCTCAAGCAATCCTCTTGCCTCAGCCTCCCAAGTAGCTGGGACTACAGGCATTCGCCACCATGCCCGGCTAATTTTTTGTATATATATTAGTTGGCCAATTAATTTCTTTCTATTTATAGTAGAGACGGGGTCTCGCTCTTGCTCAGGCTGGTTTTGAACTCCTGAGCTCGAGCAATCCGCCCGCCTCGGCCTCCCAGAGAGCTAGGATTACAGGCATGAGCCACCGCGCCTGGCCTTTTTTTTTTTTTTTGAGACAGAGTCTCGCTTTGTTGCCTAGGCTAGAATGAGTGCTGTGGCATCAGCCTAGCTCACAGCAACCTCAAACTCCTGGGCTCAAGCAATCCTTCTGCCTCAGCCTCCCAAGTGGCTGGGACTACAGGCATGCGCCACCATGCCCGGCTAATTTTTTCTATATATATTATTTGGCCAATTAATTTCTTTCTATTTATAGTAGAGACGGGATCTCGCTCTTGCTCAGGCTGGTTTCGAACTCCTGACCTCGAGCAATCCGCCCGCCTCGGCCTCCCAGAGAGCTAGGATTACAGGCGTGAGCCACCACGCCCGGCCTTCAACTTTTAAACTATGACTAGAATCTATTGAGTTAATAAACCCCACCTGTACTCAGACTTGTTGGTTAGGACATTAGATAGAATGTTCTGATACTGGCTTTCTCTTGGAGAAACACACTATTTTCCTCTAGCCTACAGGTAATGGCTATTCATTCTCCCATATCCCATGTACCTCTGAGTTGGGAGGTAAAGTTGATGTCCTTATCACTCCTTACTGTCGCTTCTTGAATATTCGTTTCATGTAAAAATTTCTGCTCTTTGAGATTTATACCACTTTCTACCTCTAATCATTACTCATCTACCAAGCATCACTCACTCCCCTCATTTATTGTGCCATATGGGCCTTACCTCCTTTCAAAGTCCTGTCATCAACCTGGATGTCTTCAGTATGACCCACCTGATACCTGGCCACTTGGTTTCCTGAAATTTCATTTGTTCTTTTTTCCAATACTTTATTCATGCATATGCACACATGCATTTATTTATACATTCATTTAAAAAGATTTTTTGAGTACCTACAATGTAATATACCATGTCCTATGATAGAATTGGAGATACCATGGGTGAAAAAAAAAAAAAAACAAAAACCACACACAGTCCTAGAGGTTACAGTGTAGTGAGGAGAAAAGACATTCAACAAATAGAGACTTTTTTGAGGAAATTTAGTTGAGCTAATCCCTCATATGAGGATGGAGAAGGGAGTCAAAAGAGTTCCAGGCAGAGGGGCCAGCATATGCAAAGCCCCGGTAAGGGGAGGGAGAACGTTTCATTTAGGGAATGAAAGAAGGCTTGGTGGGTTTGAACAGATGGAGAAAAAGGAAGAGCATGATGCAAGATGGGGCCAGAAAGGTGGGCAGAGTCCAGGCCATGCAAGATCTTTCTAGGTTAAGGATTTTGATCTTCCTTCTAAAAGCCCTGAGAAGCCATTGACAATTTTGTTCATTTAAAATTTATTTTTCAAAAGATAATTCATGTACATTGTACAAATTCAAAAAATATAAAAGGGTATTTAAAGAACAAACAAATCTCCCATTTCTGTCTCCCAACCACCTAGTTTCTCTTCCTAAATTAAACCATGCCAATTTCTTGAATATCCTTCCAAAAATAGTCCATGCATATATATATACACACACATCCACTATGTATATGTATACTCTGTGCATATATGTATGTGTGTATATATATACACACACATATGCACTGTATTCTTTCCCCTACACATGCACAAATTGTAGCATATTATACACACTGCTCTGCACCTTTCTCTCCCCGCCTATATAATGTATACTGGATATCATTCCATATCAGAACTGTATAGGGTGGCCTTATCCTAGCAGCTGCATGGATCTTCCATAATTTATTTGACCAGCTCTTAATTGATGGATATATAAGTTGTTTCCAATTATTTTCTATTTCAAACAGTATACAGTTAATATTTTTGATATCTTGTCACACAGTGCTGGTATATCTATAATAAATTCCAAGTTTAGCTACCTTTGCTCTATAAATGCTGAATTTCTTTTCTACAGAGCACTTATATTAGTTTACAGTTCTACATTTATTTCTGTCTGTTTAATTTCTGTCTCCTCCATCTAAATTATAAACTTCATCAAAATAATGCCCCTAGCATGAAACAGTTGCTTAGTAATATTTGCTAAATGGATGGATGATTACAGATGTACCAAATATCTAAAAAAAAAAGAAAAAAAAAAATAAATGGATGGATGAATAAAGAGATAAGGATAATAGCTATGTGGGAAGTAAGGATGCCTGAATTTTGAAAGGAATGGAGAAGATTTGAAGTGGCTACTGCAGAAAATAAAATAAATGAAGGTAGGAACTCACAGAATGGCCAGGAAGCCCAATGCTGATGAGGATGGAGATCATTCACTTAGAGTGGGATCAATCTGTGCAGTTGAGACATTTTTTTCTAGTTGTTCTCAGGATATATCCACCCATCATTGCCATTTTCCCAGGCAGCTGGGTTAAAGGAATGGAGAATATCAATCTTGAGAGGTTGAGGTGATAGACTTTAGAATCTGAGCTGAATAAGGAGGGATATGAAGATGAATCCTGAAGATCTCTTCTCCTCTGCCTGGATAATCTCATCCATGCTTGTAGTTTTAGTTACCTGTGGGAGGAGAGAGCACAGTCCTTTTAAAAACTGAAAGGCCAGTATGGCTTGAGCACGTAGATCGAGGTCTGAAGAGTGACAAGAGATGAATCTGGAGAGAGAGGTCAGACCATGCAACACAGAACTTTGAAGGCCACTTCATTAGGTTCATGAAGGTCATCCAAGGACCATACTGTCTAACTAGAACTTTATCAGCTCTGACTTGATCTTGTGAACAACCAGATTTTGGTTTCATTGACTTTTCTCTATTGTTTTTTGCTTATTTTTCATTTCCTTGATTACTCTTATCTTTTTTTTTTTTTTTTTTGAGACAGAGTCTCACTTTGTTGCCCAGGCTAGAGTGAGTGCCGTGGCGTCAGCCTAGCTCACAGCAACCTCAAACTCCTGGGCTTGAGTGATCCTTCTGCCTCAGCCTCCCAGGTAGCTGGGACTACAGGCATGCGCCACCATGCCCGGCTAATTTTTTTTTTATATATATATCAGTTGGCCAATTAGTTTCTTTCTATTTATAGTAGAGACGGGGTCTCGCTCTTGCTCAGGCTGGTTTTGAACTCCTGACCTTGAGCAATCCGCCCGCCTCGGCCTCCCAAGAGCTAGGATTACAGGCGTGAGCCACAGCGCCCGGCCTACTCTTATCTTTATTATTTCCTTTCTCTACTTCTTTTGGGGTTTAATTTACTCTTTTTTTTTTTTAGGCTTTTATGATAGAAGCATAGATCATTGATTTTTTTTAACTGTAAACGTTTGTCCTTTATTTTCCCAAATCTCTTTGAATGCAAATAAATATATGTGGACATATAAAAATAGTTTCATTGTTAAATATATATATAAGACCATAATACATAGATTTTCTACAACTTGCTTTTTTAACTTAAGGTAACATGAAGGAGGGATATTTCTTTGGCTATGTATAAAGTTCTACCTCATTCTTTTTAAATGGTACATAATATTATATAGTAACTATTTCCATATTGACAGACATTTAGGTTCTTCAGATATTTCAGTAGTACAAACCATACTACAATGAACATCCTCACAAGTGAGAATGTTCTAGGATAGAGATGCACAGAATATTTTTGATAAATGTGTTATTTATTGAATATCTCCTCTTTGATGGTCAGAGCAAATATACTACTTGTGCATGATTTACGACACTAACTACTTTTGATGATTCTTTCTTTGTCATTAATTTTCTTAATATTGTTTAATGGCTGAACTCTGGGGAAAAGCCTTCCCACATTCATTACATTCATAAAGTATGGATTCTCTGATCTTCAGCAAGGCTTTAGTTGTGCCTGAAGGCTTTCCCACATTTCTTACAGTGATTTGAGTTTTCTTCCAATGTGAATTTCCTGAAGTCCAATAAGGATTGAGCTCTTCATAAAGGTTTTCCCATAGTCATTACCCTGATAGGGTTTATTTCCACTATGAGTTTTCTGACGTTCAGCAAAGGATAAGCTATACCTGAAAGATTTTCCACATTTACTACAGTAATAGGGTTTCTCTTGTGTGTGCAATCTTTGATGAATAATTACTAGTTGAGCTCTTCCTAAAAGCTTTTTTGTATTTATTACACTGATGTAGTTTTGTACCAGGATAGTTTTCTGATGCTCCAGCAGTTGAGTTATCTCTGAGAGCTTTCCCACGTTCCTTACATGTAAAAGGCTTCTCTCTACTCTGTATTCTCTCCTGACGAGTAAGGATTGCCTTCTCAACCAGGGCTTTCCCACAGTCATTACATTGGTAGGGTTTCTGACTCTTGTGAATTCTTAGATGAGTTGAAAGGTTAGTTTTTTTAAAGCTTTTCGCATTTATTGCACTTATGGGGTTTCTCTCTAGAAAAAATTCTCTGAAGAATAATAAATGTTGAGTACTTCTTGAAGAATTTCCCACATTCAATACATCTATAAAGTTGCTTGCCTGTGTGAATTTTATAGTGGTTTAAAAGGGGTGATAACGAAGTAGCTTGCTCATAAAGTCTATCCCACATTCTTTGCATTTGTGGTTTTTCTCACCAGTATGGTTTCTCTGGTGACAAATAAAGAAAGAATCATATCTGAAAACTTTCCCACATTCCTTGCATTTATAGTACTACATCTCTGTGTGGCTTCTGCCCTCTCAATCCAGGCCTCTTTCTGTCAGGCAACTCTCCCCGAACACATCCTGCAGAAGTATTTTGCTTTAAGGTTTGAAAGAGAGAAGCCCACAGACACCAGATTCTCTTAGTTTCCAACATCACATTGCTGTACAGTATCTGCTGTACAGGATCTGAGTGGCATCTAGTTGTCTCCATTCAATCTGGGTAAAGGCCATAGCCACATTCCCAAATGTCAGTGATCTCTGGATCTGGGATCTTGGTAGTTTTGGGACCATGTGTCTCCTAAATTGTTCTCCCAGACAAGGGAGAGAACCCCATGTAAGCTAATAGTTCTGGAGGCTAGAAATCCAAAATCAAGGTGTTAGAAGGGTTTGTTCCTTCTGAGACTCTAGGTGGAACCCTTCCTTGCCTATCCCTCGCTTCTGGTGGTTGCCATTAATCCCTGGCTTTTCTTGGTTTGCAGCTGTATCACTCCAATCTCTGCCTATGTCATCACATGGCATTTTCCCTGTGTGTCTCTCTAAGTCATTGATTTTAGACTTCTTTTTTGAAATAAGCATTTTAAATTTTAAATGTTTCTCTAAACATTGCTTTAACAGTATCTCACAAATTTTTATATACTGTATTTTCCTTTTCATTCAGTTTACAATATTTTCTAATTTCCCTCATGCAGTTTTAACCTACACTTTTGTAAATTAGTATTCAGCCAATACTGAAGGTGACCACTATCCAGGTATCTGGAGCTCTTTCTCTGTGTAGCTCTTTTCGGTACTTTGTTAAAAAATTCTAGCTATCACAGCCACCCTGAACTCTGTCAACTCAATTCAGCAACTGCCCTGTTCTGCTTGGCTCTTTCTCGCTGGTGCCACAGTTGGGAGCATGCCTCCAGCAGAAAGACGGGGGCTCACAGGGCTGACTTGCTTTGTTTCCTTTCTCTCAGTGATCACAGTCCTGTACTGCCTGTTGTCCAGTGTCTAAAAACAGTTGCTTTATATGTTCTATCTAGCTTTTCAGTTGTTCATGGTCAGAGGACAGTCCTATAGCAATTCCTCCTTCAAGTGCAGAAGTGGAAGTCTCAGTGCATTTTAAAAAATTAAATAAAATAGTAGCTTACAGAAAAGTGAAAGTTATTTTCATCTATGTTGACTTCTTTTTTTTTTTTTTTTTTTTTTTTTTGAGACAGAGTCTCACTTTGTTGCCCAGGCTAGAGTGAGTGCCGTGGCGTCAGCCTAGCTCACAGCAACCTCAAACTCCTGGGCTCGAGTGATCCTTCTGCCTCAGCCTCCTGGGTAGCTGGGACTACAGGCATGTGCCACCATGCCCGGCTAATTTTTTTTTTTTTTAATATATATATCAGTTGGCCAATTAATTTCTTTCTATTTATAGTAGAGACGGGGTCTCGCTCTTGCTCAGGCTGGTTTTGAACTCCTGACCTTGAGCAATCCGCCCGCCTCGGCCTCCCAAGAGCTAGGATTACAGGCGTGAGCCACAGCGCCCGGCCTTATGTTGACTTTTTTATTATGTTAAATATGAGACAATTGTTATAAGGAGAATAAGGGAAAGTTGTTATAAAGGTAACTGATAGTAGTTACTGATGTTAACACTTTTTTGATTTCAATAGTCTGTATACTTAACTGTTATCAAGATTCATACTATTGTGACTATGTAGGAAGGTGGATAAGAAAACGAGGGGTATTTCTGAAGTTCTCGGTAGTTTCATTTTTTTCATAGTTGCTATTTCTTCATCTTAAGGAAGTTCTGTTTTCTCTGGCCTTCAAAATTGTCTGGTGTTAGGTTGGTGCCGATGCTGGCTTCCAGAATGCTTCTGACTGCTTTCTCTTCCTTAAATCTCCCAGTTTATTAGTGTCCATGTTTAGTCTGTTGGACATTTAATAAATATTTCATGGGAGTCATGTTGGCTTTGGCTGATTTTCATGTGGTGCTTTAGTTAGAGACCTTTTTCAGTTATGTGTACATGCAGACATGGTTACCCATTTGATCTATGCTTTGATTCTATTGCATGTTTTCTCTATATAATTCTAATATGTATTTTATATTAACCCCCCCCCCCCCCAGGACCAAGACTAGGGTGAGGAAAGAGAGGCACCCAAGCATAAAATTAAAGAGGCACTCACTCTCAAGATTGTATAAGCCAACCCTGCACTCAGATGACCCTGAGAGTGAGTGCCTCCTTAAATTGTGTGTCCAAGGCACTTCTCTTACGTCACCCGGGGTTTTGTTCCTATATAAATGTGACAACAGCTAGTTATCAACACCTATATAACCAAGACCTTAAAATGAATTTGTATAACAACTTTCATTTAGAATGTACTTTGACTTTACTTCATCTAAGAAAACAGCGGTGATATAATATTTCAGGGAAATCAATGCCATGCCTGAGCTAATCGAACAGCTCAAAGTTTATCCATAAGCAACTTTAGCCAGAATTTTGGACCGTGTTATCTAGGTTACCCACAGTAGGTCACTGTTGTACTTCTGTTCCATTATTTCTTGTCATGACATGGCTTTTCATTGGGAAGTTCCTTTTAGCAGAATCCAATCATCATCAGAAGTTTTGGTAATCTTAACTACTACTCTGGCTGATACCATGATATGCAATAGCATGATATCCTGACTTTGGCAAATGATTGTTTAGAAAATGGGCCAGGTGCAGTGGCTTACGCCTATAATCCTATCACTTTGGGAGGCTGAGGCAGGAGGATCTCTTGAGGCCAGGAGTTTAAGACCAGCCTTAGCAATGTAGTGAGACCCTGTCTCTACCCACCCCCCCACACCAAAAAAAAAAAAAAAGGATGTGCCTGTAATCTGCATAAGGTCACAAGTGCTCAGTCTGTGTTGCTGCCAGTTCCGTGGGGGAAATATTCTAACTTATCTCACTACCTGTTTCTGGTCTAGTAGTCCTCACTTTGTCCCTGAGAAATAAATGCCTTGGAGGTTAGTGGGAAGTCAAGTGTTGAGACTCTGTCCTCCCCCGCTTCCCCTATACACTTTCACCAGAATACATCCTTTTCTTTTTTCTTTTTATTGTTGTTGTTTTCTGTTTCATGAATTGGAATTCTGTGGAAAAGTTCTGTGAGGCAGGAACTCAATGAGAAGGGGAACCATTGATGAATATGGAGCAGTACTTCTACAAGCTAAAATTTCCTGAGCCCAAAAACACTCTTTTGCTTCCTCTGTTCAACTCACTGGATAGCTTTCTCACCCTCTTAAAAACCTGTCTTCAGAATAGCCTCAAATGTTCGTGTTCAGGGCTCTTTATGGAGTAGTAGTCTCTTTTTATTTCATCTGAAAATGCTTTCATTCTTTGTTTTTAGATGCCAGTGAGAGCAGGTGCCAACAGGGGAAGACACAATTTGGAGTTGGCCTGAGATCTGGTGGAGAAACTCACCTCCAGCTTCTTGAAGGAACCCCCTCCCTCCAGTCATGTTGGACTGCCTGCTGCCAGGACTCTGCTTGCCATGCCTTTTGGTGGCTAGAAGGGATGTGCATTCAAGCAGATTGTAGCAGGCCCCAGAGCTGCCGAGCTTTTAGGACAGACTCTTCCAATTCCATGCTGGTGTTTTTTAAAAAGTTCCAAACTGCAGATATTTTGGGCTTTCCACCTGAAGATGATGTACCACATCTTCTGGGGCTAGGTTGGAGCAGGGCATCTTGGAGGAGGCAGAGCCCACCCAGAGCTCCATTCAGACCTGCTGTATCTTCCAGTGACCAGGAGAGCTTAATCAGGAAACTTCAGAAAAGAGAGAGTCCTCCTGAAGAAGTAGTTATACCTGTAGTGACACAGCATTCTAAAGTGAATGGCTCCAAGGAACTAGGTAATCTGACAACCAATGGCTCTGCAGAGGTAAGCATGTTATGAATGAGACAAACTGTTAAATCTGCTCTTAAATTTGGCATGCATGAGCAATGAAGCTGATGCTTGTGGGCAGTGTGCATAGGCTGAGGAGTGTGTGCATTAATATAAAGCTGCTTAGTGTCATCTTGTTGGTGCTGCCCAGATATAAAAGGGTCATTTGACCTTAGAGATGTTCACTGTGTGCAGGTCTTGTCTATTGTTTTGGTAGAAGCAGAAAGCTGCTCATTATTTAGTCTAAGCTGGTTCTTGGCTACAGGTAAGTGCAGTTGTGTGGGTATTAGTCTCCACCAACAGTTCTGCAGCATTTCTGCCAGATTGCAAAACAGTTGATTGATGTGGTTGCAGTCAAGTTCTCCTCCTCCTCTCCCGCCTGTAAACATGTTCTTGAGGAGGTAGTTTCTATTCCAGTTTAAATTAACTATGCCTGGTACTGCAGATTAAGATCTGACCTGCTGGGCTGGGGAGCCGGATGTGGCCATTAGCCAAGAGTTCTCTGGAGTGAATTCTCACCAAGTTGTGTTTGCCAAGGGAGATACCACCAATAGAGTTTATTCTGCTTATTATGTTTCTTCATTGTTGATCTTCCTGGGCAAATGATTAAAAGGAATGACTCACTCTATGCTCAGTCTCCCTTGATTGCTGTGATTTTTTTTGTATTTGTTTTGTTCTAGTTGTCTCTACCAAGTTGAAACCAGAGTGGGCTACTACATGCCAGGCACTGCATGTACTAATTGTTGTACTATGTCATTTTGTTTAATTTTCATAGCAATATTTCCAAGTAGGTAATATTAGCCCTGTTTTTGTGGTGAGAAAACTGAGGCCCAAAGAGGTTAAACAACTTGCCAGTGATCATGCAACTAATGATTAACATAGCTAGAATTGGAACCCATATTTAATATTAAGGGAAAAACTTTTCAGCTTAATATTAGAGAACAATCTTAATCTTAGATTTAATATGCTCATAAATACTTACGGAAACATACTATCAATATTAGGTACTTTCCTAAGCACTATAGAGATACAAAGGTGAAGAAGACATGGTTCATACCCTCAGGGAGTTTATAGTCTAGTGGAGACTGAGACAGTAAGCTAGGTATTTATAATAGTATATAATTATTGCATTAACAGGTTTATGTACACAATACAGTAAGACCACAAAGAGGAAGTGATTCACTTGAACAGTCAGGTGGTGTGTATGTGCAGGTAAGACTGGACAGAGATGTTTGACATTTCTTGAAGGATAGGATTTCACTAGGGTGGTTAAAGATAGTAAGAAAGCATTCTGAGCAGAGCTGCAGTGTATGCAAAGGCTCAGTCAGCAAGTATTTATTGTGTGTTTACTATGTGCAAAGTATTATACTAAGCTGGACACTGGGAATATTATAGTAAACAATATAAACCTGATTTCTGCCCTAATAAAGCTTAAACTCTGGTAAGGAAAACAGACATTACATTTCTAATAATTAAATAATTATAAACCCAGTGTGAGTTATAAGAGGATTAAGTACAGAGTGCTGTGAGAGCTAACAGAGATTAAGGTGTCAGGTGAGGTTACCCTAGGAAAGAAAGTTTAAGCTGATTTTTGAAGTAGGAGTTAGGAAAAGAAAGAGGGAAAGAATATTTCAGGCAGAGGAAATAACAATTTCAAAGGATGTTGGGTGCCCTAGAGCACAGCAAGATCAAGAAATTGAGACAGACTGGTCTTGCTGGGCAAACAGAGAAAGACAGCTAGTGGTGGAGGAACAGGCTGGAGAGCTGTGCAAAGCCTTGAGGCCTTCTTAAGATATTGGTCTTTATCTTAAGATCAGTGGGAAATCATTGAAGAGTTTTAAGTAGGGAATGACATAATCAGATAAATCACTGTGTGGTGAATAGACTAGAAAAGGGCAAAAATGCATAGTTGACCCCCTGACTGCACAGTTGAAAATCCACTTACGACTTTTCACTCTCCCCAGAGTTTAACCACTAATAGCTGACTGTTGACTAGAAGCTTTACTGATAACATAAACAGTCAATTAATACATATTTTGTACGTTATATGTATTATATGCTGTATTCTTACAATAAGCTAGAGAACAGAAAATGTTATTAAGAAAATAATAAGGAAGAGAAAATATATTTACTATTCACTAAGTGGAAGTGGATCATCATCAAGGTCTTCATCCTCATCGTCTTCATGTTGAGCAGGCTGAGGAGGAGGAAGAGAAAGGGTTGGTCTTGCCGTCTCAGGGGTGGCAGAGGTGGAAGAAAATTCACATATGAGTGGCCCTGTGTGTTTAAGGGTCAACTGTGTGTTTCCTGAGTCTCCAGAAACATTGCACCAAAGAAGGTGGTTACAGACACAGGAAAGGTGATAAACAACAAATAATTGCTTAGAGCTGTTGTTCTCAGATTTCAACAGGCATCAGACTCACTTGGAGACCTTTTTAAAAACAGATTGCTAGGCCCTAGCTCTGGGGTTTCTGACTTAGTAGATCTCAAGTAGGGCCTCATAATTTGCATTTCCAGCAAATTCCTGGAGAGAGTGCCAAAGGGCCACATTTTGACACCACCCACTGCCTCATGGATGGGGGAGTTTAGAATACCAAGCACAGAGCACAAGCTTAGCCTTATACAGGATGCCTCCTCCATTGTGATAGGGAGAAAGGGTCGGACAGGATGCATTCAAGTGGGTTTATAGGTTGGGTAGAAGGAAATTATGGTAGTTTTAATCTTGTTCTTGTTTTTTCTGAAATGTGATGATAGATCATTTATGGAGAGTAGAAGCAGAGGTATGTGAGGTAGGGATAGGTGGGTAATAGGCAGGAGAATCAGAGGTTTAGGGAGAGTGGTAAAGGTCTCAAATAGCCACTGTGAAGGACAAGAGATGGCACACTAGGTAAGGAAATAGGATTGCTGGGCAGCCTTGAAGGTGGAGACCATGTATTTGTAGCAGTGGTTACTGATCTTGGCAGCTGTGTGATTCTTCTCAGTAGCTCTCAACAACCCTGTCAAGAAAAGGCTGATAGTTTGATTCATCCAAGATAGAAACTCTGCTAGGTAGTTTGTATAGAAGAAAACTGGGGTGTGGAAAATGGAAGTTGTTGTCAAGAGAGCAGATAAAAGAGAGAGTGTAAGAAGATATGAAAATAGGTAAAGGATAGGAGGGGGATGACAGAGGTAAGACAGAGAAATTTGAGGCTGGGTGCAGTGGCTCTCACCTTAATCCTAGTACTCTGGGAGGCCGAGGCAGGAGGATTGCTTGAGCTCAGGAGTTCAAGACCAGCATGGGCAAGAGCGAGACCCCATCTCCACCCAAAATAGAAAAATTAGGCGGGCATGGTGGCGTGCGCCTATAGTCTCAGCTACTTGGGAGGCTGAGGCAGGAGGATCACTTGAGCCCAGGAGTTTGAGGTTGCAGTGAGCTGTGATGATGCCACTGAACTCTAGCCTGGGGCAACAGAATGAGACCCTGTCTCAAAAAAAAAAAAAAAAAAAGAGAAGTTTGGCATTTAGAAGTTTCCATGTTGGGAAGCAGATATAGAAGGGACAGGAGGTGGTGGTCAGAGTATGTGTTATGTGAATTGAAGATTTTGAAGGTGGAGGAGTTCTGGTGATGACAGGATCTAGGGTGTGGCTGTGGAAGAGGGTTGCTGGGGTAGAGTAGAGAAGATAATTGGCTACAAGGAGCTCAGAGAACATGTTAAATGAGTTATCTATGTGGATACTGAGATAGTCTTTGATGATGGTGATGGTGATGATGATCATAGTAACACTAGCTAATGTTTACTGAGCACTTACTATGTGCCAGGTGCCATTCTGAGCCCTTTACATGTATTAACTTATAATATATACAACAAATCCTATGAAGTACTATTACTATTCCTATTTCATAAATGAGGAAACTCAGGAAAAGGAAAATGACTAAGGCAACACAGCTAGTATATGATAGAACCAAGACTTGAACCCAGGCAGTCTGGTTCTATCTAGAGTCTGTCCTCCTAACCCTCTTATTCTTTAGGCAGGACTTGGGGTAAGAAGGGATTTTGAAAGTCAGGCATCAATGCCATCAGTAAAGTAGGGGGAGTGACGAGTGAGTTGGGAGATGACAGCTATGGTGAGAGCTGAAGTGTAGTGCAGCAAGATAGCAAAGGAGAAGAGGTTTTTACAAGGAGGTAGAAGAGTAATGGTTTACAAAGGGCATGGGGAAGGGGAGCAAAGAAAATGGCTCCAGCACACTATAGGATAATTATGGATAGGGAAATTAGAAATGGACCAGTAAAGTTAGAAATATGGTGGATATAGACCAGACAGTCTCCTGGAAGATGTTGAAAACTCAAACTCGGCCTTACAGAATTCAGGTGTATGCTGGCAGGAAGATCTTGAGTATGTGTTGGCCGGAGAGTTCACTTATTTGTTTACCAGCAGTGTGCAGTGGCAATAAATTGCTTTTAGTGAACAGGATTTCAAGAGCTTTGTGGTCGAACATGGAGTGGGTAGACCTGAGGGGAGCAATATCGAACTTAAACTATGAACCAAGGAGTGGTAATGGGCTTTTGCTGCAGGTAGTGTTGCACAGAAGCATTAACATAGTTTGGCATTGCATATTGGGACCTGCAAGCATTGCTAAAAAATGGGACAAAGTGAAGTCTTCAGATCCAGACAAGTATTATTTGACCTTATATGCCATGCTTAGGAGCTTGATTCTTACCCTCAAGGCCATGGATAGCTCTGGAAGGGTGGTAAGATTGCCTTGTGCATTCAGAATAGTAACTGGTAGGCATTTCTTTTGGGAGAGAACTTGGAGTTCAAACTTCTGCTTGATGCACTAGGGAAAGGAAGACAAATGTATGCACTGCAGATCTTCTCCTTCTAATTAGGGATGACTGGCTAGCAGCACTAGTTTCTAGTTTGTACTGTTTTCACTAAGGTAGGTCAAGCAACTCTGCATCCAAATGGGGAGAAATTGTATCATAAATTGTACTTGTCTTGCCTGAAATGCCTGTAGAGCTGCAAAGGCAATGGGTTGTCAGTATGCATTTTTCATTCTTTTGGAAGCATTCCTATATTGGATCCAAAAGCAGGTATTGTGGACCTTTTGCAGTTCCCAAAGTGGAAAGGAATGTCATCAGTTTATTCCCTTTTCTCAACTTAAAGATGGAGAAACTTGTCCTGCTTGGTTTAAGTACTGCACCCTTTCTGCACCATTAACCTCCAGACTGTTGGCAGGAGGAATATGTACAGTACCAGCAGTTCAGCCACTGGCAATTAATTGTTGCCAATCCTGCTTTGTGAGAGAGGAAGAAGTGCTTTTTTTGAGCCCAGGAAAAGTCCACTTAGGTAAGTTGTGGCTTTTGGAAGACTGAGGTGTTCCTCTCTCTACCATTATCATCTGCCTGTTCCCAGTCAATAATCACAGCATTTCAACCCCTAGCAAACCAGGGGTTTTCTGTGGAACAAATGTCTGAGGATAAATGAGCTATAAGCACCTGGACATCCCTCTGCTGCCTTCTTTCACTGGGAACTCTTGTGCTGGCTCCATGCAAGGCCTGATGATAGAGGCGTGGGGTGTGGGCAGCCACAGAGAATAACCTTACATAACCAATGACAGAAACCTAAGCAGTGCTGTTTCCCTTCATGTTTTTGTTTTGCTGATTTGTTTTTCAGGGGTTTTTGCTTGCTTGCTTGTTTTAGGTTTTTCGTTTTAAATGTTTCCTTTACATCCTTTAGACTTGTAACATTTTTGTCAAGGGTTCATTTATTCTTCTGGTTATTACTTCCTAACAAATCTGGGATCCTTTAGGGCTGTGGTCCTCAATCCCTGGCTGCAGCTTGTTAGTCTTCAGTGAAATTTAGGAAGTTGGGGAGGGGGTTACACAGCAGGAATTGAGCTGCGGGGTGTGTTCCCCATGCCCAACTCACCCCCTGCTCCTCCCCCCCATTTGTTGAATAATTGTCTTCCATGAAACCAATTCCTGGTGCCAAAAAGGTTGGAGTCAGACTGCTGCCTTAGGGTCAGGTTTTCCCCAGATTCTCATTCTCAGTTATCTGACAGACAGGCTAAAAACCTTTACCAAAAATGTTTTAGTTCCAGGCTCCCTCCCTTCTAGACCTCTGTCTGGTTTCAATAATCTATGTTTCTCATCCCTCATTGAGAAGGTTGGCGTTCCCACCAACCTTCCACTTACACAGGTGGTTTATCGCATTGAGAGAAAAACTGAGCAACCTGTTTCCTTGTTGCGTATGGACATGACAGCAATCCCTGTAACTGTAGTATTTCTGTTTCTGAAGTATTTGTTGTTGAAACACAACACCCTTTCCTTATTTTTTTCCATTATAACTATCCATTTTCTCCTTTAATCTCCTAAAAGTTCTGGTTCTTTTATCTACTTATTTGGTTTTTACTATGTACAATGGGTTTCAAATTGTGTTTGTTGGCTTTGTAAGCTAATTTATTGTCTTAGTCCATTTGGGCTGCTGTAAAAAATACTGTAAACTGGTTTATAAACAACAGAAATGTATTTCTCACAGTTCGGGAGGCTAGGAAATCCCAGATGAAGGGACTGGCAGATTTAACGTCTGGTGAAGGGCTGTTTGTTATAGATAGCTCCTAGCTATGTTCTATGGTAGAGAGGCTGACAAGCTCTCTTGGGCCTGGTTTTTTTTTTTTTGAGACAGAGTCTCGCTTTGTTGCCCAGGCTAGAGTGAGTGCCGTGGCGTCAGCCTAGCTCACAGCAACCTCAAACTCCTGGGCTCGAGTGATCCATCTGCCTCAGCCTCCCGGGTAGCTGGGACTACAGGCATGTGCCACCATGCCCGGCTAATTTTTTATATATATATCAGTTGGCCAATTAATTTCTTTCTATTTATAGTAGAGACGGGGTCTCGCTCTTGCTCAGGCTGGTTTTGAACTCCTGACCTTGAGCAATCCGCCCGCCTCGGCCTCCCAAGAGCTAGGATTACAGGCGTGAGCCACAGCGCCCGGCCTCTTGGGCCTGTTTTATAAGAGCACTAATCCCATTGAAGAGGACTCTACCTTCATGATCACAATCACCTTCCAAAGGCCCTACCACCTAATACCATCACCTTGGGGGTTAGGATTTCAACATATGAATTTTGAGGAGATACAAACATTCAGTCTATAGCACTTATGAAGCAAGAAATGATGGAGATTTTGGTGTGAGTCCATTAACAAATCCTTGCCAACTGGCAGAACTTGAGCCATATCCTAAAACTAGCCATCTCTTAGTTAATACCACAGGCTGTCTGTCATCCTTCTCCCTTTCCTCTTTCATGGGTGGTCTTAGTTACTCTAAGGAGACTCTTAGAAGAAATGACTTTGTAAATATTTACTACAAAGATAAACCCTGCCATGTTCTCCAGTTTTGGCTTTGGTTGCTGAGAATTGAGATGGGATATGTCCATAAACCCCACTGGCTTTGCTACTGAAAGAGAACATTGTCTTTCCTCTGATAGGATTTTTATTAGTGACAGTGGTGGGTTTTTGTTTTATTTCAGTACCACTGTGTCTCAAATCAAAGTGTGTTGGAAGCTGAGTTTTTGTCAATTGTTCTTTATATTGAGTAGACACTAGGATAGCATATGTCTTACTAAGGAGGGCCCTTACCTGGACTGTGAGGCTGTGACCTGACTTGTGTGAAGATCACGTGTGCATGCTTCAGGCTCCTACTCAAAATGGAATAGCTGATGTTGGAAGATTTTGTTTTGTTTTCTTGAATTATGGCATTGATTTGCTTGATTTGAAGAGGGTAGCCTCAGAGTGGCAAGGAGGAAGGGAGAAGGAAGAATAGAAGAGATAGAGAAAGAGAATATGAATTGAAACCTTTCATCATTCTAAATAAGGTTTCCTTGAAGAAGAAACAAGTGTATCCACTTGGGGTATGATTATATGACATACGGTTGTTCAGAATTGGGTTAGTTTTTATGAGTTTCTTTTTTTTTCTCTTTCTTTCTTTTTTTTTTTTTTAGAGACAGGGTCTTGCTCTGTCACCCAGGCTAGAGGACAGTGGCATGATCATAGCTCACTGCAGCCTTGAACTCCTGGGCTTACGTGATCTTTCTGCCTCAGCCTCCTGAGTAGCTGAGACTACTGGTACATGCCACCACACCCAGCTAATCTTTTATTTTTTAAATTTTTTGTAGAGACAGGGTCTTATGTTGTCCAGGCTGGTCTCAAAACGCCTGGCCTCAAGCATGCCTGCCTCAGCCTCCCAAAGCTTTGTGATTATAGGCATGAGCTACTGCACCCGGCCTACTTTATAGTTTCTAAAGTAAAATAATTTATTTTATGTTTCCTTTTCTTGTTTCCTTAGCAGTAAATACAGCACATAAGTTAAAAAAAAAGATAAACAAGATTTTCTTTAAAAATAAAAATATGTTTTCCTAATATTAAAATATTCATACTCTTCTTCTATTTCTGGTAATCTATTCTAAAGCAATAATCTCTAAAGAGCTTTGCACACAATGATGAGATGCTGTTTGTTAAATGGAAAAACTGGAAGCAGTCTGTCTGATAAGGGGAAATGGACATTGTGCAACTATTATAAAGACATTTTTGGGTGCATGAATAGTTCTTTTGTTACTCCCTTCTGTTTTTCACTCCAGCCACACTGAATGCTTGCTTTTCAGCGGACACCATACTTTGTAGAAACAGCTTTTTTAAAATATAATTGTCATATCGTAAGCTGTACATGTTTAAAGTATACAATTTGGTTAGTTTTGACACATACAAGCCATCACCATAAAAAAGGCAATGAATATCCATCAACTCCTAAATTTCCTTCTGCCCCTTTATAATCTGTCCCTCTTACACCCTCTGCTTTTAGTCACTTCAGAGTTTCTAGAATTTTTAAATAAATAGAATAATACAGTATATATTTCTTTTTAACAACTTTATGAGGTATAATTTATATGCCATAAAACTCCTTTTAAGCACACAATTCAATGATTTTAATAAATGTATAGAGTTGTACATCATCATTACAATTCAGTTTGATAACATTTCTATAACTTCCCTGGTCCCTGTTTACCCAGAAGTTCCTGTGTGCAATCACCATTCCCACCCCTAGTCCTAGGCATCCATTGGTGTGCTGTTTCTATAAGTTTGCCTTTTCTGAACTTTTCATGTAAGTGGAATCATGTACTACATAGTCTTTTTTTTTTTTTTTTTTTTTTTTGAGACAGAGTCTCGCTTTGTTGCCCGGGCTAGAGTGAGTGCCGTGGCGTCAGCCTAGCTCACAGCAACCTCAAACTCCTGGGCTCGAGTGATCCTTCTGCCTCAGCCTCCCGGGTAGCTGGGACTACAGGCATGCGCCACCATGCCCGGCTAATTTTATATATATATATCAGTTGGCCAATTAATTTCTTTCTATTTATAGTAGAGACGGGGTCTCGCTCAGGCTGGTTTTGAACTCCTGACCTCGAGCAATCCGCCCGCCTCGGCCTCCCAAGAGCTAGGATTACAGGTGTGAGCCACAGCGCCCGGCCTTACATCGTCTTTTATGTCTGGTTTCTTTCACTTGGCATAATGTTTTTATGTTTATCTGTGTCGTAACATGTCAGTAGTTGGTTTCTTTTAATTGCTGAGTAGTATTCCATTGCATAGATGTATCATAATTTGTTTATCCACTCACCTGTTAATAGACACTGGGTTGTTTCCAGATTTTGGCTATTACAGATAAAGCTGCTAGGAATATTTATGTATAAGTGTATGTAGGGGATATGTTTTACTTTCTCTTGGGTAAATACCTGGCAGTGGAATAGCTAGGTGATATTGTAGGTGTATATTTAACTTTTTGCAAAAATGCCCAACTG
The DNA here is from genome assembly GCF_040939455.1 of Microcebus murinus. Lineage (NCBI taxonomy): Eukaryota > Metazoa > Chordata > Mammalia > Primates > Cheirogaleidae > Microcebus > Microcebus murinus. The sequence continues at coordinate 25,407,902 of NC_134105.1, read as the reverse complement.
TTTTCCAAAGTGGTTGTACCCTTATACGTTCCCATCAGTAATGCATGAAAGTTCCAGTTGTTTAATATTCTCACGTTAAACTTGGTATGTGCTTGGTATGGTGCTTGATATAGTGAGTCTTTTAATTTATATGTTGTAACAGATGTGTAACAGTATGTTATTTTGGTTTTGATTTGCTTTTCCTAATGACTAATGATGTTAAATATTTTTCATGTGTTTATTTGTCATCTACATTTGTTTTGTAAAGTGTTCATATTCTTCCCCATTTTTAAAAAGCGGGTTGTTTTCTTACATATATATATATTTATATTCTACACACAAGTCCCTTTATCAGATATGTGATTTGCAAATATTATCTCCCAGTTTGTACCTTGTCTTTACATTCTCTTAGCTGTGTCTTTCAAAGTATAGATCTTAATTATGATGAAGTCATTTATCAATTTTTTCTTTTATGGACTGTGCTTTTTTTGATGTTGTATCTGAGAAATATTTTCTCCTAAATTTTCTTTTAAAAGTTTTACAATTAGGTCTAGAATCATTTTGTATATTGTGGAAGCTATAGATGGAATTTCTTTCTGGCATATGAATATTCAGTTGTTCTTGCACCATATTTATTCTATCCTTTCTCCACTGAATTGCCTTTTCACCCATTTTGAAAATCAGTTAACCATATGTTTATGGGTCTATTTCTGGACTCTGTTTGGTTCCATCTGTCTGTCTATACTGACACCAGTACTAGACTATCTTGATAACTGTAGCTTTGTAATATGTGTTTAAATCAGATAATGTAAATCTTACAACTTTGCTTTTATTAAAATTGCCCATTTTAGGTTCCTTGCATTTCTATAGAATATTTATTTATTTATTGACTAGATCTTGCTCTGTCACCTAGGCTGGAGTGCAGTGGCAGGATCATAGTTCACTGCAGCCTCGAACTGCTGGGCTCAAGAGATCCTCCTGCCTCAGCCTTCCAAGTAACTGGAACTGCAGGCACATGCCACCATGCCTGGCTAATTTTTCTTATTTTTGTAGAGATGGGATCTTCTTATGTTGCTCAGGTTGGTCTCAAACTCCTGGCCTCAAGTGATCTTCCTGCCTTGGCCTCCAAAAGTGCTGGGGTTACAGGCTTGAGCTATTACGCCTAGCTTCCATATAAATTTTAGAATCATCTTATCACTTACTTTTGAAAAAGCCTTCTGGAATTGTGTTAGGAGTGTAGATCAATTTGAAGAGAATCAATAGCCTAATAATACTGTTGAGTTTTCTGATCTATGAGCACAGTATATTTTGCCATTTAGTTAAATCATCTTTAACTTTTAAAAAATCTTTAACTTTTCTCAGCAGTGTGTTTTTGGTATACAAATCTTACACTTCTTTTGTCAGATTTATTCCTAAATATTTCATATTTTTGATGGTATTATAATTGGTAATATTTTTAAAAATCCAGTTTCTGAATGTTGCTAGTGTATAGAAATATTAACACAATTACTTTTTTTTTTTTTTTCACAAATAGGACACTTTATTTGTCATTATTAAAAGTCTGAATTTTAAACAGATTCTTGGACTGGTGGTTCATATCCATCAGCTCGTTCAACTTTAGCGCCTGTCTCATCACCAGTAGCTTTTCCAGAACTACTACCTTCACCATGAAGCTCCATGAGTTTTCCCAATTCAAACTTGGGCTTCTTCAGCATTTTTACTTTTCTAACGAAGACATCATGGAGAGGATAAATAGATTGGCAAGCCTTTGTCTTTTCCAATGCTGTCTGGAATCAATTTATTGACTACTTCTTTCAAGTCATTTGTCTGCACCTCTCTGGTCATGATTTCCATCATCTTCTTCCGGATTTGGCGGACCTGTTGGTGCTGAGCATAAGAGGTCTTCCGTATCTGATTGTTGCGCTTTTTAGTAAAACCAACACAGAACAGACGAAGCAAATAACCATCGGTAGTCTTGACATCAACGTGAGCTTCGATCATAGTCTGCCATTTTTTAACCATGGAACACATTTTGTCACGGGTAAGGTCCATGCCATGAAAATTAGTCAGACAGTTTTTGCCCTGAACCTCTTCAGTAATCAGCTTGAATTTTCTAAATGCAACTTCATCATTTTGCAGATCAGCAAGGCTCACTTCAAACACACGACCCTTGAGGCCATCGGAGGCAATTTTCGTTCCTTGAGTCCTGGTGACTAGTGTTTTCCCAATATTTCTTATATTGAACATAGCAGGTGCCTTCACATCATACCAATCTTTTTTAGAAAATGGATCAACCACTTTCTTCTTGGCTCCCTTTTTGCCGCCTTTCGTAAGGCGCTTGTTCTTGCCGACCGCCATGGTGCTGCTCAGGGAGCCAAAAGGCCACAATTACTTTTTGTATATTGATCTTGTGCCTTGCAGTTTTGCTAAACTCATGTATACATTCTCATAGCACTTTTTTGTAGATTTGATAGGATTTTCTCTATATATAATCATTTCATGTGTGAATAAAGATAGTTTTACTTCTTTTCCAGTCTGGATGCCTTTTATTTCTTTTTATTGCCTTACTGCTGAGGCTAAAACCTCTGGTATAGTGTTGAATAGTGAAAGTGTTGAATAGTGGTGAAAGTGTACATCCTTGTCCTATTCTTGATCTTAGTAGGGATGGATTCAGTTTTTCACCATTCAGTCTGATGTTAGTGGTAGGCTTTTTGAAGATGTCTTTTATCAGGTAGAGGAAGTTTCTTCCTATTCCTAGTTTGATGGGAATTTTTATCAGAAATAGATGTTGGATTTTGTCAAATGCCTTTTCTATATCATAAAAATAATGCGATTTTTCCTTTTTAGTGTGTTAATATGGTGAATAATGTGAATTGATTTAAAATGTGGGATAAACCCCACTTGGTCATGATATTATCCTTCTCATATATTTTTACATTTGATTTACTAAAATCTGGTTTTGAATTTCTTCATCTGTGTTCATGAGAGTTACTGTCCTATAGTTTTCTATTCTTGTAATATCTTTGTCTAGTTTTAATATCAAAATAATGCTGGCTGCATAAAATGAGTTAAAAAGTTTTTCATCTTCTTCAGTTTTCTGGAGGGTTTGTGTAGAATTGGTATTATTTATTCCTTAACTGTCAATATAATTAGCCAGTGAAGCCATCTGAGCTTGGAGTTTTCTTTGTGGGAAAGTTTTAAACTAGAAATTCAATTTATATAATAGATACATAGATATTTAGGCTATTTCTTCTTGAATGAACTTTGGCAGATTATGTCTTTAAAGGAATTTGTGCATTTCATCTCAGTATTCAATTTATTATTATAAAGTTCATAATATTCCCTTATTGCCTTTTAAATATCTATAGATCCTATAATTATGTCATTTCTATCATTCCTAATATTCATCATTTGTATCTTCTCATTTTTCACTTGCTCTCACTCTTGCTTTGGCTCTTGATCTCTTTCTTCTTCTGATCTGACTGACTAGATTTTCTCAAAGAACCATGTTTGGTTTTATTCATTTTTTTCTATTATTTTTCTGTTTTCTATTTTATTGATTTCTGCTCTAAGCTTTATTATTGCATTTCTTCAGCTTAATTGGATTTAATTTGCTCTTCTTTTTCTAGTTTCTTAGAATGTAATTTGAGGTCATTGGTTTGAGACTTCCTTCTTTTTTAATGTAGGCATTTTTAGTGCTATAAATTTCCCTCTCAGTACTGCTTTAGCTGCATCCCACAAATTTTGATATTTTGTGTTTATAGTTTCATTCAGTTCAAAAGACTTTTTAAATTTCCCCTTTGACTATTCCTTTGACCCTTTGGTTATTTAGAAATGTCTTATATAATTCTGAAATATTTGGGGGAATTATTGTATTATTGAGAGGTAATTTAATTATTTTGTAGCTGGAGAACATTGTATGACTTGAATTCTTTTGAATTTATCAACACTTGTTTCATGGCTCAGAATCCTGGTAAATCTGCCATGTGCAGTTGAATATTCTGCTGTTATTGAATGAGTATAAATGTCAATTAGGTCAAATTGGTTAGTGTTGTTCAGGTCTTTTATATCCTTACTTATTTTCTGTCTCCTTTTTCCATCAGTTATTTAGAGAGAGATGATGAAATATCATATGCTATAATTGTAGATGTGTATATTTCTCCTCATTTGATTGACTTTGCTTCATATATGTTAAAGTTTATTATTAGATGTATAAATATTTAGGATTATTATTCATCTTTTTTTCTTCTTCTTTTATTTAAGAGGTGGGGTCTTGCTTGCTCTGTTTTCCAGGCTGACGTGCAGTGGCACAATCATAGCTCACTATAGTCTAGAACTCTTGGGCTCAAGCAGTCCTCATATCTCAGCCTCTTGAACAGCTAGAACTATAGGTATGCACCACCATGCCCAGTTAATTTTTCTTATTTTTAAAATTTTTTTTGTAGAGACAGTGTCTCACTGTGTTGCCCAGGCTGGTTTCAGACTCCTGGCCTTAAGCAATCCTTCCATGTCAGTCTCCCAAAGTACTGGGATTATAGGTGTAAGCCACCTGGTCTTATTATTCCTCTTGATGAATTGACTGACCCATTTATCATTATGGTATAATCCTCTTTATCATTGGTAATAGTCTTTGCTCTGAAGTCTGTTTTGTATGATATTAACATAGCCACTGGAACTTTATTTTTATTGGGGTTAACATGATATATCTTTTCCACACTTTTAACTTACTTGTGTTTTTATATTTAAAGTGAATTTCTTATAGACTGCGTATTTCTGGTTATTTTTGATTGAGTGCCAAGACATTGTAAATTTTACCTAGTGAAGTGCTGGGTATTTTTTGTATCACTATGGGTATTCTTGTGCTTTGCTTTGGGATGTGGTTAAATTATTTGAAAACAATCTGATCCTTTTGAATCTTTATTCTAAGCTTTGTCATGTGAGTCCAGAGCTGTATTTAGTCTGGGGTTAATTTTTCCACACTACTTAGGGAAGACTTTTATTAGTACTCTAACTGATGGCTTGTCAAGTATGAAGTTTTCCATTGTGGCTTTTGGTATAGGTACTGTTCTTAGCCCATGTGAACTTGGGTGTACCATTCCCTATAATCCTTTTGGGTAGTTCTTTCCCTGGTCTTGGGTAGTGTCTTCACATATAGGAAATGATTAGTACTCAGTTGAATGCTTGAGGGGATCTTCCTCAGATCTCCAGAGTTCTGTCTCCATGTAGCTCTCTTCTTTCCCAGACTCCCAGCTACATCTCTTTAATTCTGAAAGACTGCTGGACTGTGCCTGTATTTTCCCTTCCTAGGCCACGGCCCAGAAACATTCCTTAGACTGCAAGCTGGGACAATCATAGGGATCATCTTACTTGTTTATCATCTCTTACAATTGCTGTTTTTTGTTGTCTTGAATGCCATTATTCTATATATTTTGTCTGCTTTTTAAAATTGTCAGGTGGGAGGATAAATCTTCTCCCTATCACTCCATCTTGACTAGAAGCAGAAGTTCACCATGTTTTTTGTCTTTTTTTTTTTTAACCTTTTGACATTCACTTGTTTAACCACTACTTATACTACTTACTCTTCAAGACTTGTTCCAGGCTTTACTTCTTCTAGGAAGCCTCCTCTGATAGTCACTTCCCCAAATTGGGCTCAGATGCTGTCCTAAATGTTTCCATAATACTCTAAACTCTATCATTGTATTTTTAGTCTGAAAGCGTGATGCTTATTGTTCAAGCCCAGTACTTCCAGATATATTATTGATCTTATTTTGAGACAGAGTCTCACTTTGTTGCCCAGGCTAGAGTGAGTGACATGGCATCAGCCTAGCTCACAGCAACCTCAAACTCCTGGGCTCAAGCGATCCTACTGCCTCAGCCTCCCAAGTAGCTGGGACTACAGGCATGCGCCACCATGCCCGGCTAATTTTTTCTATATATTTTAGTTGGTCAATTAATTTCTTTCTATTTATAGTAGAGATGGGGTCTAGCTCAGGCTGGTTTCGAACTCCTGACCTCCAGCAATCCTCCCGCCTCAGCCTCCCAGAGTGCTAGGATTTATTCCATTGCTTTTTCTTGTTTATTTACTTGTATTTAATTCTCAGCCTTGTGGAATTTGGTTTGCATTGAAGCAACCCTTGCTGGAGTTGCCAGTAACTTCACAGTTGCCAATTGCAATGTATTCTTTTCAGTCTTTATTTAATTGGACCTTTCTGCATTATTTCATACTGGTTGCAGTTTTCCCTTTTTACTTGTTCACTTTCCAGATTATTTTCCTTCTTTCTGACCATTCCTTGTTAGTCATTTTTGTTGTTCATTTAATCTGCTCACATCTTAAGCCTTGGTATTCCCAGATGTGCTATTATTGAACTTTGATTTTCTTTTACATGCTCTTCTTATTGTAGTTCATCTATTCCATGGCTTCAGCTACTATCTTTGAGTCTTGATTCCAAGTCTTAGTCTCTACTTGAATTTCCCAGAGGTACTTTAGGTTCAATATGTCTAAAACATAACTTGCCTATAATTTCCTTAACATTGCTCTTCTGTAGTCTTAGTTTTTGACACTACTATAGTCAGTCCCTCACTCAGACTAGAAACATGGATGTCATCTCAGACTCTTTCTCTCAAACCCCAGATCTATTTCAGCTTCATAAATATTAGATCCTTAATATTTTAGAATTCATCCCAGAGGGGGAATTTCTGGTAATGATGGCAGAGTAAAGTGGTCTCCCGAACCTTCCCATAGATAATTTTCATAAACTCTGAAAAAAAAATGTATTTAAGAAACTGGAAAGGATCCAAAAGCTTACAGAAGCTAGTGGAGAGATTACTTTTGAAAAAATAGCAGCTAGAAGTGATAAGAACTGTGAATTTGCAGCTTTTAAAGTTTTTTGCCTGAGGGTATTCAACAACTCCAGCAGCAGAGGAAAGTGGCAGTGGAAAACCTCAGCCTTACTTTCTTATCATGACAAAGAACAGAGTTCATGATAGAAAGAGTATCTGAAAATTTGGCAGGAGGACTAAAATTCTGCTAAAATCCGTGGCTGAACCTCTAAACTGTGCCTGCATGGGGAGACTCCAGGAGGCTTGGTGAAAAAGCAGGCAGAGATCAGAGAAGCGGATCTGTCTTTCAAAGACAGAACCTGTACAAGGTGAGCTCTGTCAGTTTGCTGCTTTTAAAAGCAGAGTGCATTGCCCAGCCATGGGAAAATAGGTGGCAGAAATCTGAAGTCTTATGGACTTGAGGCTTCATAGGACAAAATATAAGGCTAAAAAATTAGGGAGGCATCCCCAGAAGCACAGAAAGCACAGTAAGAACAAGCCCCAACTCTGAATATAATCTCTGGCCAGAATCTTGGCCAATCATCAATTACACAGGCTGACCTGCAGGGCATTGAGCTAAAAAAGCAGCTGTAAAAATTACACAGTGATATCAGTTATTGAACGTTATGGGGTGTGGGGGTGGGGGGCAAAGTCTATAGTTTAAGTCCAGGTGAGTTATTTGCCTACTAGGAAAAGACCCCAAATAATTTCAAGGGAAACACAGTAGAATCCAGAGTCACTACGTGTATCAGATAGATTGTCCAGTATTTAATCAAAAATTACTAGACATGCAGAGAGGATCAGAAAAAAGTGATCCATACTCAGGGGGAAAATGTAGTCAATAGAAACTAACTCTAATTTTACTCAGATGTTTGAATTGGTAGTCCAAGACTTCAAAGTAGCTGCTATATGGATATTCTTAGAATTAAAGTAAACTGATTTTAATGAGTGAACAGATAAGGCATTTCAAAAAAGAAATGGAAACAGTATTAAAAATGAAAAAACAGAAACAAAGAGGCCTTCCATTATGGCAGCAAGAAGTATTGGCAGTTTTCTTGTAAACAAGTATAAAACTTGTCAAAACCGAGGCCAAGGCGGGTGGATTGCTCAAGGTCAGGAGTTCGAAACCAGCCTGAGCAAGAGCGAGACCCTGTCTCTACTATAAATAGAAAGAAATTAATTGGCCAACTAATATATATATAGAAAAAATTAGCCGGGCATGGTGGCACATGCCTGTCGTCCCAGCTACTTGGGAGGCTGAGGCAGTAGGATCACTTGAGCCCAGGAGTTTGAGGTTGCTGTGAGCTAGGCTAAAGCCACAGCACTCACTCTAGCCTAGGCAACAAAGCGAGACTCTGTCTCAAAAAAAAAAAAAAAAAACAACTTGTCAAAACCAAATATTGTCAAAACCAAATATTTAGGGCATGAGATATATAATAGAGGCAGAAAAAAATTGAGAAGAATTTATTCTTAAAAAGCTGGTAATGCTTTGAGTAAGTGCAGGGGAAATCTGTGGTCTTCTTCTTGAGACATCTCCCATCTGTCCCCACATCCATTACCTCAGCTCTGGTGACAAGAAGAATTGCAGTTTTGCCAGCATGTGGTGGAACGTGAAAACTAGCAACTTTTCTGCCAAAAGGGGTAGACTGAGGCAGAGGGTGAAAACCCATGCCTTTGCCAACTAAAAGTGGCAAATTTTGTTAGGAATGAATGCAGAGAATTCACAGCTTTACTAGCCCAAGATTGCAGTGCCTGTTGGAGTGAGTGGTGGACCTGCCAGGAACTTAATGGGAAGATCCTGAAAATAAGAGAGCTGTATGTAGAAGGGCTAAAATAAATGCTCTACATATCCCTGGCTGACTGGGAAACTACCTGCACGTGCAGGAGGGAGCCAAGGAAGCCTGATAAAAAGTAAAAATTAAGGGAGACTTGAGAACTGGCTACAACTTTGAATGTATTCCTTAAGCAATACACAGATTGGGTGGCAGAGGGCAAAGCTTAATGGGCTCGAGGCCTATGAGCATACTATGCCCAAATCATTGGCTGACAACTAAACTACGCAGGCACAGGAGTGATCCCTAGGAAGCCAGGCTAAAATAAAAACAAGAATAAAAAATACTGAACAGATATCAGTGGCAACATATTATGGGGGAGTCAGATTCTACAGTTTAAGTACAGGGAAGTTACTAAAAATAATCAACAGCCCATCAGAAAAATAAAACAGAATCTAAAGTTACTACAATATATTATCTAAAATGTCCAGTTTTCAACCAGATATTGAGACTTGCAAGGAAAGAATCAGGAAGGTATGACCCATGCTCAGGAAAAAAAGTAGTTATTAGAAATATTTCTGAGTGGGCCCTGCTGTTAGATTTAGCAAAGACGTCAAAGCAGCTGTTTAAAATATGCTTAAGAAATTAAAAGAAACCATATTCAGACTGGGCACAGTGGATCACGCCTATAATCCTTGCTAGGATACTCTGGGAGACTGAAGCAGGAGGATTGCTTGAGCTCAGAAGACCAGCATGAGTAAGACTGAGACCCTGTCTCTACTAAAAATAGAAAAATTAGCCAGGTGTTATGGCACGGGCCTGTAGTCCCAGCCACTTGGGAAGCTGAGGTGGGAGGATCATTTGAGCCTAGGAGCTTGAGACTGCAGTGAGCTACTACGATGCCATTGTATTCCAGGGCGACAGAGTGAGACTCTTGTCTCAAAAATTAAAAAAAAAGGGCCGGGCGCGGTGGCTCACGCCTGTAATCCTAGCTCTCTGGGAGGCCGAGGCGGGCGGATTGCTCGAGGTCGGGAGTTCGAAACCAGCCTGAGCAAGAGCGAGACCCTGTCTCTACTATAAATAGAAAGAAACTAATTGGCCAACTAATATATATAGAAAAAATTAGCCGGGCATGGTGGCTCATGCCTGTAGTCCCAGCTACTTGGGAGGCTGAGGCAGAAGGATTGCTTGAGCCCAGGAGTTTGAGGTTGCTGTGAGCTAGGCTGACGCCACGGCACTCACTCTAGCCTAGGCAACAAAGCGAGACTCTGTCTCAAAAAAAAAAAAAAAAAATTAAAAAAAATGAAACTATATTCAAAGATTTAAAGGAAAACGTGATGACATTTGCTTAACAAGTAGGGAAGTGGCTCTAACCGCTTTTATTCAGCATCGTATTAAAGGTTCTAGCCAATGTAATAATGTAAGAAAAAGAAATACAGATTGGAAATGAAGAAGCAAAACTGCTTTTATTCACAGATGATATGATTGATGATATGATTATGTACCTAGATTCCAAGGAATCTACATAAAAGCTACTGGAACTATTAAGTGAAATTAGGAAAATTGCAGGATATAAGGTCAATACAGAAAAATAACTTGTGTTTATATATTAACAATGAATAAATGGGAATGGAAGTTTTATTTTTTATTTATTTTTAATTTTTTTTTTTTAAGGGATAGGGTCTTACTTTGTTGTCTAGGATGGGCTTGAACTTCTGGGCTCAAGTGATCCTCCCGCTTCAGCCTCCCAAGTAGCTGAGACTACAGGCGCATGCCACTGCACCTGGCTTGAAGTTTTAAACTATTTATAATATCCCAAAACATGAAATACTTAGGGATAAATTTAACAAAATATGTACAAGAACTATATACTGGCAACTAAAAATATTGCTGAAATTTGAGAAATAAATAAATGGAGAGAGATACCATTGTAATAGGTATCAATAGCCCATCAGAAAAATAAAACAGAATCTAGAGTTACTACAATATATTGTAGTATATTGAGTTACTACAATATATTGTAGTAACTAGTGTCCCAATCCCAGTGCCCCATGACACTATTCATGTCTAGCTGGAACCTCAGCATGTGACCTTATTTGGGAATAGGATCTTTGCAGATGTAATTAGTGGGATCTCGAGATGGAATCATCTTATATTCTTGTCTTTAGGGTGGGCCCTAAATCCAATGACTGGAATCTTTACGAGAGAAAAGAAAGGGAAATTTGGATCCACAGAGACACAGGAAAGAAGGCCATGTGAAGATGGAGGCATGGATTAGAGTCATGTTGCCATTAGCCAAGGAAAGCTAAGAGCCTTTAGGAACTAGAAGCGGCAAAGAAGTATTCTCCCCTAGGGCCTTCCGAGGGAGTGAGGCCCTGCCAACTTAATTTCAGACTTCTGGTCTCCAGAACTGCGACAGAATAAATTTCTGTTGTTTTAAGCCACCAAGTTTATGGTAATTTGTGATGGAAGCTCTAGGAAACTAATACAACCATGTTTATGGATTGGGACCTAGAGTGATCAAAACAGTTTTGAAAAAGAACAGCAAAGTTGGAGAACTTAAACTATCTATTAATAACTTTAAGACTTATTATAAAGCCACAGTAATCAAGGCAGTAGTATTGGTATAAAAATAGACTACATTAATGGAACATAATAGAGTCTAGAAATAGACCCACACATACATGGTCATTTTATGTGCCAAGGCAATTCACTGGGGAAGAGATATCTTTTTAACACATGGTGCTAGAACAATTGAATAGTGATATGCAGTAGCATGAACCTTGACCCTTATGTCTCACAATACAGAAAAATTAGCTGAAAATGGATCTTAGACCTAAATTTAAGAGCTAAAAATACAAAATTTGTAGAAGAAAATTTTTGAAATCTTGGTTTGGCAGTGATTTCTTAGATATGTCACTAAAAACATGAGCTATAAAAGAAAAGAATGATAAATTGGAGCTCATCAAAATTCTAAGTTTTTGCTAATCAAAAGCTAACACTAAGAAAAAGAAAAAGCAAGCTACAGACTGGGAAAACATACTTGCAAATTATATGTCTGACAGAGGACTTGTTTATAGAATACATAAAGAGTTCTTATAACTTGATTAGAAAACTAGTAACCCATTTTTTAAAAAATGGGTAAATATTTGAACAGATAGTTCACCAAAGAAGTTATACAGATGTTTAATACATGAAAAGATGTTCAACATCATTAATTATAGGAAAATGCAAATTAAAACTACAGTGAACTGCTACTACATACCTCTAGAATAGCTAAAATTAATAAAACTTCCACACCAAAAATTGACAAGGTTGTAGGATAACCTTGGAACACTCAAAATGGTGGTGGTACTGTATCATGTCATCACAACTTTAGAACACTGGCAGTTTTTTAAAAAAAGTTAAAGGTATACACTTTCCATATGACCAGGCATTCTACTCTTAAGTATTTACCTAAGAGAAATGAAAGGATATCTCCATACAAAGACTTATAGAGGAGTGGTTATAGCAGCTTAATTTGTAATAACCAAAAACTTGAATCAAACCAAATATCCATCTATAGGTGAATGAATAAACAAATTATGGAATATTCATGTAGCAGAACACTATTTAGCAATAATAAGGAATGAATTATTGATACATACAACATGGATGAATAGCAAAATAATTTGAAATAAGCCAGACTCCTTCACCTAAAAAAGAGTACATACTGTATGATCCATTTATATAAAATTCTAGAAAATAAAAACAATACTGAGAAGGGCAGAGAATGGTTGCTTAGGGAATATGGATGGAAGAGAGAAGGGATTACAAAGGAATATGAGGAATCTTTGGATATCATGAATATGTTCATTATCTTGATTGTGGTGATGGTTTCATAGGTGTACCCATATATCAAAATTTATCAAATTGTACACTTTAAATATATTCAATTTATTATATGTCTATTATACCTTAATAAAGCTGTAAAAAGAATGGGCAGAGATTTGAATAAACTTCACCAAAGAAAACCTGGCCAGTAAACATACGGAAATATGTTCAGCATCATTACTCATCAGGAAAATACAATTTAAATCACAGTGAGATACCACTCCATAACCACTAGAATGGCAAAAAATAAAAAGACCAGGAATACCTAGTGGTAGAGCAACTGGAACTCTCATATGTTGCTGGTAGACATGCAAAATGGTATAGCCATTTTGGGTAACAGTTCATAATTTCTTATAAAGTTAAACATACACTTATGTATAACCAGCAGTTCTCCTAAGTATTAAATATTTACCCAAGATAAATTAAAACATGTGTATGGAAACATTTGTATTCAGACATTGATAGCAGCTTTATAATAGCTGAGAACTGAAAACAACTTTTGAAATCTCCATCAATAGATGAATAGAATACAAATTTTGTCTGTCTATAATGGAATACTACTCAGTAATAAAAAAGAATATACTATGGATACACACAGTACCATGAGTGAGTCTCAATAATACTGAGTGTAAGCAGCCAGAAACAAAAATAGTGTGTATATGATTTCCTTTTATATGAAATACAAGAAAACCCAAACTAATCTGTGACAGAAGACAAATCAGTGGTTGCCTGAACCTGAGGGTGGAGGCAGGAATTTGTTGCAAAGGGGCATGAATGAACTTTTGGGGCTGATAGAAATGTGTTCTCTCTTAATTGTGGTTACGTGGATATATACATTTGTCAAAACATTAGGGTGGGGTGTGGTGGCTCACGCCTGTAATCCTAGCACTCTGAGAGGCTGAGGCAGGAGGATTGCTTGAGCCCAGGAGTTTGAGGCTGCAGTGAGCTATGATGTCGTTGTACTCTAGCTGGGGTGACAGAGCAATGTTCTGTTTAAAAAAAAAACCCAGACAAAAAAAAACCCATTGACCATCTATACTTGAAATGTGTATAGTTTATTTTTTGTGAATTACACTTCAACTAATTTGATTTTTAAAAATCCATACCACCACCCTTGTTTCACCCCTCATCCTTTCTCATATGGATGAATGTGGTACCCTCCTAAGTGGTATTCCTGCTGTTCTTCAAATCTGTACACTGAGAAGCGACCTGTGAAACAGAAACCTGACCTTGTCACTTCCCTGCATACATCCCTTAAGCTGCTCACGATTACCTAGTTCCTTAAAGTAGCATATAATACTTTCTTCGTCAGGTCCTTGCCTGTATTTCCAGCTTATCTTCCATTACTTCCTGCCCCTCACTGCGCTTATGGCTCTCGGCTCCCAATGCAGACCATGTTAATTTCATTTCTCTCGCCTATACTCATTCTCTCCCCTCAGCCTTTTGTCTGGTAAACAACTGTTTTTCCTCTAAAACTCAGCTGAGGACTCTCCTCTTCCAGGAAGCCCTTTTCTTTTTTTAAAAAATCATTCTTCTCCACACCCTCCCTCTATCCAAGGGGAAGGGATTAAGTGTAATTAGATTATGTTTTTTTGTTCATCAAAACTTTTATAGGTATAGTCACCATTTTGACTTACTGTGTTATCAGTTCTCAATCCCCCACTGTTGAGCACAATGATTAGTTTTATTCATATTTTGTATCTACAAGGCCTGCTCTCATAAGAGGTGCTCAGTAAGAATTTGTAGAAAGATTAAACATAAATGTTAATAAAAGAAGATGAAAGTATACATAGTATAGTCATTACTATTTTGTTTTAAATAGAACTCTTTGCATAGAGAAAAACTGAGATGATTTATATCAACATTTTTAACACCATATTTCTTTGGGTAGTGAGATTAGTTTGTTTAATATTTTTGACATTTTTGCATTTTTCAAGAAAACATTTAATGTGCTACTGTTTCATGAGACAAAATTTGAAAACCTGTGTAACTTTTGCCTACTCAGATGAGTTTTTGCGTTTCTTTAGGTCCACAAGGCAGTTACAATTTCCAGTCTCTTAACCACAGACCTGACTGCAGAGATGCCTGGTTGGCCAAAGAATGTGTCAGTGCAACCTGAGATATCAAAGGATCCTGTTCCTACACCCAGCAGTCAGCAAGTCAAAAGTTCTGGGAACATCCAGATTGCTACCTCTCTGCCAGTGGCTCCCTCCTATAGTTATGCCACTCCTGCCCCTCAGCCCTCTTTTCAGAGCACCTCAGCACCACACCCAGGTGAGGCCCTTTGCTCCTGCCCTTGTAGTTAGAATGCGAAAGTGAATATTTGATCAGAGTGTTCCCTTTTAGAGGAAAGAATGGAAGGAGGCATGACTTGAACACTGTATGATGGAGAAAAACAACCCTGTCAGTGTCTCTGTAATCATGGACTTGGGGCTCTAGATCCCTTTCTCAGCAGGCCTCCAGCCTGTGGAAGGTTATGAAGCTCATTTTCCCAGAGCTTAAAGGCACAAAATTCGATTATGTAATACTAGAGGAATCAAATGAACAAAGGCTACTGGGAGGAAAGAGTTGGATCCATGCACTTGTTTGCCTTCTGAAAGGCTGGTTGTAGGTCAGATATCTGTCTCTCATTTTTACAACATTTTTATTTTTAAAGCCACTCGTAGGAAAGAGATTTATACATGGAGTGTTGACTTAACAAGTCTGTGTTTCACAGGTGCTGTTCTAAGGTATTAAGAGGAAATGGTTAGGCAGGGAAACTAATTTGATCTTTATCCCCTCAAAAAGTCAAGAGGGTGAAGCAAAGCCAGTGGAAGTGAATTTTTGCCAATTTTTAATTTCCTAGGGTCTCGTTTGGTGGTACTAGAACATGAAATTTTATGGTTTCAAATCCTGAGGCACCGAAGTAATTTTTGTATTCAGGCAGAATGCCTGTAATTGTTGGTGTAATTGTGAAGAGCTTGGGTTGTTCTGTATTATATAGCCATTTTTTAGTCCATTGTACTTTCTCTGAGTGCCATGGTTTCTTTTCTGTTTTCCTTTTTGAAAGTCACTTCAGAGAGTTCTTATTCCATCTCCTGGGGCATCCAAATGCTGCAGCTTCAATAAAGGATGTTTCGTTTTTCCCTAAGTGCAAAGTTCCCAGGCAGAGCCAGAGAAATCTCAAGTTTCATATTTGTCTGGGGAGCCCATCTCACCTCCCAATCTTGAGATATGAGCGAACCAGCATATTGTTTGCTTTAATAAGCTCCCCTAGTTTCAGGGTCTCATACCACATGAACAATTATTGTCAGAGAAATGAGATTTGCATCATCACTGGTTCTCAGTGGTCTGTAAATGTTTTTGGTTGTTATAACTGTGGTGGGGGGGTGCGATTGACATCTTGTGGGTATAGGCCAGGGGAACTGCTGAATCTCCTATAGTGCTCAGGATAGTCCCCCCACCCCCAACAAAGAATTATCTGGTCCAAGATGTCAGTAGGGCTGAGGTTGAGAAATCCTGACATATATGAAATAGATGGTGAATAGTATAAAGACAGTATATAGGTCTGTGCTGACTTGGGTGTTCCAAAAATGCTAACGTATTTCAAGATTAGATCAGTTTGAACTGAAATGGTCTAGGAAGATTTTTTGGAGAGGAGACAGACTTTAAGCTAGAAAAAAAGTGCTGTATTTAGAATAAAGAAAGGCAAACATTCCAATTGAAAGAAATAGCTTTAGCAAAGTCCCTGAGAGTAGACCATGGCTTCTGTGGAACATAAAAGGGAAAATTAATATAACTAGCAGCAGAATTGAGTAGGAAGGATCAGCTGGTGAGATCAGATGATGGTAATTCTCCAATGCCAGGTTAGAAGTTTAGCCTTAAACATAGTATGGGAGTGGGGGTCTTGAATAGGACAATAACATGGTCAGTGAGTATTTTAGAAAGACTAATGGTGTTGGGTATTGTAGGAAGACAGAATGGATCAGAGTGGGGACAGCTAGTAGAGGGAAGATCAGGTAAAATTCTTGGGATAATATAAGTGTGAACAATGAGTCTATGGTTGTAGCAATTGGAATGGAAAGAAAGTAAGGTAGGTTTTGTTACTGAGATTTGCCTTTCTTTCTAGACTCTTTTTATATGTATCTTATTAGAAAGTTATTTATCAGCATAGAGATGATATTTTAAACAATTTGAACTCTGGGGAAAGCAGGAGGTAAAGAAGGTTTAGGGACAGACTATAGTTTAAAACACGGTACAGAAAAAGAGAAAGGAGGAAAAGTAGAATGATATAGGGCCGAGATCACCAAGAGTTTTAAGATGGAGGCAGTTAGCAGCAGTGGATGCCCTGAGGTGCAGGATGAAGTTTGAGACACGGCTATTAGATTGGCTAAGAAACAGTTCATTGATGACCTTGAAAAGATCCTTTTTAATGGAAAAGTGGGTGCAGAATCAAATTTCAGAGGATTAGGGAATAGAAAAATGATTAGTAAATGATGATAGTAGCTGAATATTGTTCATGAAAGGAGTTTGATCATAAAGGAAGAAGAGAAATGGGACAGTCTGGATCGATTTCTTATCTCTGATATGTTTACTTTGTTTCCAGTTATAAGAGAACTGGTGGTATCTGCTGGAGAGAGTGTACAGATAACCCTACCCAAGAATTCGGTTCAATTAAATGCATATGTTCTCCAAGAACCACTTCAAGGTAAAAATCCCTTTAAATTTGGATAGAATCTTTTTTTTTAAGCAATGGGGTCCCAAGTAGCTGGGACTACAGACATGCATCACTGTGCCTGGCTAGCATAAAATTCATTTTTAACTTACAATGTTATCCACATACCTCAGCTTATTTCCTCCTTACAACAGTCCTGTGAGGATAAGACATAGCATGAGTGTGTATAAATATTTACATAAAACAAGAGGCAATATAATACAGGGTTTGAGACCATAGGCTTTGATGTTAAGCCTGGCTTACAATTCTAGCATAGACAGTCATTAGCTGATTGAGTTTAAGTAAATGTCTTCTCTGAGTTTCCATTTATTTCTCAGTAAAATGGGGATAATAATTCCTGCCCGATAAGTTTACTTTATGGGCAAAATGAGATAGTGTGTAAGTCACTAGTTCAGTGCCTAGCATATAGCTGATGCTCATCAATGTAGAATTTATTTATTAGATTATATTATACTCATTTAAAGAAGAAGAAACTGGCTAGGCACAGTGGCTCATATCTGTAATCCTAGCCCTTTGGGAGGCCAAGGTGGGAAGATTGCTTGAAGCCAGGAGTTTGAGACCAGGCTGAGCAATATAGCAAGACTCCAGTGCCACACAAAATGGAAAAATTATCTGGGCATGGTAGTAGCATTTTCCTGTTGTTCCAGCTACTCAGAAGGCTGTGGCAGGAGAGTTGCTTAATCCCAGGAGTTTGAGGGTGAAGTGAGCTATGATGATGCCACTGTACTCTAGCCTGAGCAACAGAGCGAGACCCTCCCTGCCTCAGAAAAAAAAGAAAAGGAGAAGAAACTGAGACTCAGATTAATCTGTTTGTTTTGGGCAAACAACTAGTAAATAGCAGATGTAGGCCAGGGTGGTGGCTTACACCTATAATCCCAGCACTGTGGGAGGCCGAGGCAGGAGGATTGCTTGAGGTTAGGAGTTCAACACCAGCCTGGGCAACATAGCAAGACCCCATCTCTATAAAACTTTTTAAAAAATTAGCTGGGCATGGTGATGCACACCTGTAGTCCTAGTTACTCAGGAAGCTGAGTTGAGAGGATCCCTTGAGCACAGGAGTTCAAGGCTGCAGTGAGCTATGATTGCATCAATGGCTCTCCATCCTGGGTGACAGAGCGAGATTTTGTCTAAAAAAAAAATACAAAGAAACCAAAAAAACAAATGGTAGAACTTGGAGAGAAGTAAGCCTACTGCTATTATAGATTTGTAACTCAAAAAAAAAAAAAAAAAAAAGATAAGGGGCAGGCCTTGTGGCAATGTGCGTGTAGTCCCAGCTACTCAAGAGGCTGAGGTGGGAGGATCAGTTGAGCCCAGGAGTTTGAAGCCAGTCTGGGCAACATAGTAAGACCCTGTCTCTTTAAAAAAAAAAAAAAAAGGAAGATAAGCCCAGTGTCATATACAAAATTCAAATTTATAAAATATGTAAATTAGGGGATGATTGAATCATTAAACTTTTTTAATATGAGCATTCCTTTCACCTTTGAAATAAATGTTAATATACCAGAGTTTGACTTATAAACACATACGTGTTCTCTTAAGACTATATATGACGTGAGTGAAGCATACTTTGATGGAAAATGGTTAGCTTAGGTTTATGTTACTCTCATTAAAAGGTTGGTCAAGTAGAATGCCCTTCCCTATTCAGGATGCAGTCCTTCCATTTTAGGGACACACATTTCCAATATAGTATTCCTAAATTTGGTGTATAATGCCAAACAGTGTATTTATGTAAACAGTACTTTTCCAGAACCAAAATGCCCTCTCTGTTCTATATTTCTGCTTTCAAATTGAAGTTCCCTTATCAATTCATTCCACCTTCCTCTAGAAAAGCTTTTTTCCTTTCTTTGGTGGTAAGTTAAGGTGATTGAATTTGGTGGCCTTTGAAGATGGAGGTGAGAAAAGAACTGCCTTGAGCTGTGATTACTCCCACTCTTGTGAAGATACACTCGGCTCTACTGTATTTTTTTTCCTAACCCATATTTGCATGTACATTTCTATGAGTTACTATCATCACATATACCAATATTCCCAAACACATCAGTTCAGAAACAGATTCTTTTCAACTCTGCTCTCCCCAGATTCTCCAGCCCTTATCAGATATACGGGATAGATGGTTTCACACTTTCCAAGGACAGGGGCAGTGATGCAGGACCAACTCTGCATGCTCTTTATCCCCACCCCGACCTGTGGCAGCCCATCAGGATCCCTATAGGGTTTGGAGGTCCCATCTTAGAACCACTGCCCTAAATGACTATAGCCAGCATTCTAACAGACCTATTCTAAGTAGTTCCCCTCCTCAGGCAAATTTCTGCTTATAAGGCAGAGTTCTTTTCTGTCCTACGAATATTGTCCTTTTTGAAATTTGTGTTGTTAGCCTTAGATATTATGAAATTGTCAGTTCCTAGACTACTGTGAGTCTGTTTTCTGTGTGGAAGAAAATTTCCAACTATAATTAGAAGAAATGTCTCATAGCTTGAATCCTACTTTTGCTGCTTTCTTTCCTCCTCTTCCCCTAACCCAACTTCTAGATACTCGACACATCTGTGAGAGCTGCCGGTGCTTACAACTGGCCAAAACAATACTAATTTTGGGCGGAGGAGGATCTTGTGAGCCAGGCTTATAAAATCGAATCTGGTTTTCAGATGAAGAATAACTTGGAGTTAGGTTCTCTGTGCTAACTTTAACGTTTAAACTCATGAAATAAGAAAAAGATGATTGCTCTCTGCTAAGCTTGTGAAGTTGCTTTTCTTTTTCACTTTTGAGTAGTAATTTAAACTAAACCTACCTACCAAATCCCAGCCTTTCCTAGCCAGAAATGCATTTTGTGCCAAAAAAGTTTAAGACCACTTTTACTGGAGAGGGGATTCCATTTCAATAATAGGATTCTACCCTTGCCCTACCCAGTGATACAGTCTGAGCTGCAAATGAGGACCATTTAATGCTTCATTTGATCTTAATTAATTTCAGTGGGGCCTGTTTTAAATGGGCCATCCCCTACCATCTTCTGCAGCATGTTATTTAGCTCAGCAGGAATGAAGTAGCTCTTTTAACTCACCAGGGTGTGATGACCTCAGTGAGAGGAGCATTGTTAGCACTCTGTAAAAAGCTATTTTTGAACCATGTTATTTAGAAGTCATTGCTGTTCTTTGTTGCAAAAGAAGTTTTGCAAGAAAATGGCCTTTGTTCCCAATGAGTTCATCTATAGTGGTTGGTAGGGCATGTATTTTCAGTGGTATGCCACACCATGAGCAACGTGGTATTTTTTAGGGAGGGTTGCCCTTGGGGAGGGTGGATATGGGGCAGGAATGAGCACTGTTGAGAGAAAGTTTGAAGAAGCTCTAACTTATAGCTGAGTCAGCAGAAGCCACTCTTTCTTTTAGCAGATGGTTTGGTTTCCCTGCAGACTTTGGGGTGAAATCTTGAAAACTAAGGCCTTATCAAGATTTAGAAGGGATTTGTTATTGGCAGGCTATGTGGCTATCTTTTTTGTGTGTAGGTGTGTGTTTTCATGATTTTTGTAACTGCCCTTCTATAGGAGAAACCTACACCTACGACTGGCAGCTGATTACTCATCCTAAAGACTACAGTGGAGAAATGGAAGGGAAATATTCCCAGATCCTCAAACTATCCAAGGTGAATTTGTCTCCTTTTACTTACAGGAAGTTGATTGTTTTCTAAGATGAATAATATAGAATTTTCTGTCCACATTTAAGCTGGGAACAGTCTTTCAGAAATGACTCCTCCAAAAGTCTGGCTGGCTGACATCCAGTATTTGTTAGTGTATGATTCTCAAATTTTCATTTATGGTAGGAAGACTGTACCAGCATGGTAGTGATAGCCGAAAATATACACTAAACAGCTTTTAAGGATAACATAAGGATTTTAGCATTTGGGAGCTGAGCTAGGTTATTTGTGGCCACATGCCTTTGTACCTTGGCTCAGTCCTTATGGGATTCAGTGTAGTTATTAACAGCCATAAAAATGTTGTATTCTTTGACCCAGCAAACTCATTCATTCATTCATTCATTGAACAACTATTCATTGTACACTGGTTATGTGGCAGGCATTGGGCGTTTGCCAGTGAATTAACCCCAGTCTTAATGTTTAAGGAGAATAAAGTCTAGTAGGTGATAGTGACAGGAATCAGGTAATCGTAACCGGTGATAACACTAGGTCAGTGCAGAGGGCTGTTGAAGTCCTGGGGAGTTAGATTTCTTAGAGTTTGCCTATTTGGGTCATGAAAGGTAACTGACTTACTGAGTAAAGGGTAGAGGGATAGTACCCCAAGCAGAGGAAGCAACATATCCACTGGGCCAAAAATAAGACAGAAAATGTGGGGAAAAGGGAATTATATGTGGTTCAGCCTGACTGGACCCTAAGGAATGAGAAAAGTAGTGGCACAAGTAAGTTGGAAAAATGCAGGGACCAAATTGAGCAGAGCCTTGTATGTCAGATTAAAGACTGACTCTTATCTCAGGGGGAAGAGGGAGCCTTTCAAGGGTTTTAAACAGCAGAAAGACGTGTTCAGATCTTCAGTTTAGAAAGATTACCCTGACTGCAGATTGGAGGGGATAAGATTCAAACTAGAAATACCTATGAAGACTCTGTTAAAAACTTTAGGTATAAAATGATAGTAGCCGGAGTAAAAAAACTAAATAAATAAAAATTAAAAGCCACCTATTGAGCTTATGCGATGTGCCAGACATGATGCTAATTGTTTTACACAATTATTTATTTTAATCTTCGTAACAACCCCAAGATGCAGGTATTACTATCTCTTTTTACAAATGATAAAACTAAAAATTGGAGAAATGAAGTGATTTGGACAGAGATCACAAATCTATTAAATGGTAGATCTGAACTGGAGCTTTCTGGCTCTAAAGCCTATGATTTCAGTAATTTTGCTAAAATGAATGGTTAAGAACTAAGGTGATAGCAGTGTCTATGGAGACAAGTGAGTAGATTTGAAAAATAACATGGAGGTTAACTTGATAAAACTTGATGATTGATGAACTGAGTGGGATGTTAGGGAAGAGAAGTCTAGGATAATTCTAGTTTTTTGGCTTAGGCACCTGGGTGGACATTTACTGGAAAGAGGAGCAGGTTTGGGGGAGGTTTGTAGATGATTAATTCCTTTTTGGACAGAGTGAGGTTGAGGCACCTGTGAGACATTTGAGTTGAGTTGTCCAGTTAGTAGCTGGGGGAAAGAGGATAAGAGATCTGGAGACAAGTCTGGGCTAGGGAGGTAAATTTGCACATCAGCCTCAAATAGATGATTATAAAAGCCACGATAATAGATAAGATCAACTAGGGAGAGTGCAGAGTGAGGAAACAAACAGGTTGAGGTTGGGATCCTGGGGAACACTGTCATTTAAGTATGGAAGGTAGAGGAAACTGAAGGAAATGAAATGTGGGCAGAGAAGGGAAAGCCAAGAAAGGAGAGGATTACAAGGAGGAAGTGGTCAAAATGCTACTTGCAGTCAATTAGTATTTACCCAAAGACGATAATTCTAAAGAAAGAAAAATAGTCCATTTGACTGGAAGTTGTTCATTACAGCATTAGTCATAATAGTAAAAGTTTGGAAATAACTCCAGTATCCACAATGTGAAATGCTTATGTGAATTATGACACATTTATTCATGTCCTATTCTACTGTCATTAAAATGAATATGAAAAAGACTATACCATAATGGGGAAAGTGTTCATACTAAATGAATGAAAGAAAGAACAATATAAAGCTTGATGCCTTGATTCTATTAATAGTTAGACCCTGAATGCCATTGAAATATGACCTCCTTGAAGGTAGAGATCTTACCTTATTCATCTTTAAACCCAAGCCTAGGACAATGACTGGTACAAGATTGGGTCTCAGTACATGTTTGTGGAACAAATGAACTGTATAAAACTATTTTTTATATGTGGTCAAAGATGAGAAGGAAATAGAGATGATGTGTTAGGATAGTGAGATAGTGGGTAATTTTATTGTTTGGGGGTTTTTTTATGTTATGGTTATACAGTTAGTAAAAGTCAGGAGGGAAAAATATTCAGATATTTGGGAGCTATTTGATATCTTTACAAAAGTTTTTCTTTGAAGAGTTGATTATTTTAATTTCATAACTTTGAAGTAGGATGGTTGGGCCCTTAATGTTTTTCCGAAAAGAAAATGGGAGTACGGAGACACTGAAATCCCTTCTGTTGTTCCAGAGGCAGCTAGTAATAAGATTCACATTAAAAGCTCTTTTTTTTTTAGTTTAATTCATTGTTTTATCTCTTTAGCTAGTTTACTTTTTCCATTTGGAAACATAACAAGAAAAGAGTGAAAGATTTAGCATGTGGAAGTTTAGATATACATGTTATCTTAAACATAATTGCTGCTCTTTGTGGTTGTCTAAAAGATCTTCTCTCACTTCTGCAGCTCACTCCAGGACTGTATGAATTCAAAGTGCTTGTAGAAGGTCAAAATGCCCACGGGGAAGGCTATGTGAACGTGACAGTCAAGCCAGGTATGTGTTTCCAGCCCTGCCTGTGTCTCCATTGCTTCCACTGCAAGACTCCTGAGGAGATGAGGTTTAACTTTGGGGTTTTTAATTCCTATTCTTGTCTTGTAATATATTTATTGGTCAAATCCTAGTGCAGTATAGTAAAAGTTTATAGTAGCAAAATACAGACTTCATCAGTGTTCTAGTTGGAACACTGGGTTGGGCACATGGCCTGTAATGCAGTATGGCATGGCCTGAGCAATAGCTTGTCTACCAGAGAACGATTTCTCCAAAAAGTAGTGCTGAGAGAGGACCATGTGTTGTAATTAACAGACACCAGGAAGCCAGGAGCCTAGGAGGAGCATGCAGAAGGAGAACCAGCCAGTGACTGGCTCTTTCTGATCTCTTTCCAGAGACCTGGGCCTTTGTACACAGAGTTCCTCATTTTTACCCTACTAGTCTCTTTCACCTTGGAAATGTAATCCTGTCATTCTTATTAAATGAGCTACTATTGGTAGATCACAGTGCATTATCAAGGTATCTTGTTTTGCATTTTCAGAGAAATCTGGGAGAAGTTTGAGAATGACACATGCTGGCACAAATTTTTTATTTTTAATTTATTTTTTAGAGACATGGTCTCACTGGAGTGCTGTGGCATGATCATAGTTCACTATAACCTTGAACTCTTGGGTGAAAGCGATCCTCCTGCCTCAGCTTCCTGAGTAGCCACAGCTACTACACGGCTACATAGGTGCACACCCTATGCCCAGCTAATTTTTAAAAAATAATATTTTGTAGAGATAGGGTCTTACTATGTTGCTCAGGCTGGTCTTGAACCCTTAACCTCAAGCAATCCTTCTGCCTCAGCCTCCCAAAGTGCTGGGATTATAAGTGAAGCCACCATGCCTGACTTGGCACAATTTCTTACTGTTTTCTGTCTTTAATAGTAATAGATTTTCTTTTCATTCCTTGAACTTTGTAGCCAAGATAATCCTTTCACCTTCTTAAAAATGTGATCAGCATCAAGACCATTTGATCATTTCTCAAGGAATGGCCACTGGGTTTGTAGTTCACAGTCATTAGGGTAAACCAGAGTGGTTTGGGACCTTCCTGTTACTCAGCCATAGTCACCTCCCACACCGTGAGCCCAGTGGTGGTTGAGAAATCACCCATCATCCTTTCAGCACCGTGTATGCCAAGGGAAGGTTTGCTTGCCAAGACCTTTATTACACAAAGCTTGTTTGTTGACCACCTCTCGTTAGGCTTGACTGAAAGCAGTCACTTGCTGCTATAGTACTTTCTACCAACGAGATAGCACACGAGCATTAAAGGAATACTCAGGACGTGGTCTTGATAATGGCAGGTTTGGAGGAAATTTGTTCACTCCCAGATGTCTTATGTCAGAATGGCAACCTGGCCTTGCGACTTTGGTGGTGATGCTTTAGCCATCAATTATGTAATGGAAACTGATTTATATTCCTCTCAGATATGGTCTGCTCCTCCTATAATTTATAAAGCCGCTCTCCAATTTCTTCTGGGTCACTTTCTTGGCAGAGCCCCGTAAGAATCGGCCTCCTGTTGCCATTGTGTCACCTCAGTTCCAGGAGATCTCTCTGCCAACTACTTCTACAGTCATTGATGGCAGCCGTGAGTACTTGTCTAAGCATGATGTTTTAGAAGAGCATTCACTGTGGACTCTGGTAGAAAACTCTAACAGAAGATTTGGGGCCAGCTAGGTCTGCATTCTGTTTAGAATCTTGACCATGTTATGGGGGGACCAACCATCTGAAGCAGCTGATTGGGAAGAAACAAACCAGATAGGCTCCATGTAAAATCCCATGTGGCTTGTTTGAGGTAATACTTCTGCTCTGAAATGGTAAGAAGTGGGATTATGCATGTATTTAGCATTATATTAATTGAAATTCACTGGTGTTCAAATTTGCTTAGATGGAGTTGCCTTTTTGGTTATGGAAACAAAATTCCTTCCTGTCATAGCAAGATAAGTAACTGAGGCCTGGCTGAGGAGCTCTTACCCAGCCGTCACTGCCTAACGAGATTCTTACCAGCCTTCTCCTTGAGAGACCCGCAGCATGCACTCCACACCCTTGCCTGAGCTCTACCATTTTATTCCTCAGAGTAGTGTCACCTAATGAGTGATGTGAGAGGATTTCTGGGTCTTTGCCCTTGATCCTGCTGTTTGCAGGAGGTTTCTAGCCTGACTTCTCTCTGGTATTTGCTTGGTTCCTTTTGAGACCCATTAAGGCCCCATTACCCTGAACTGTCTTGGCACCAATAGTGGTTTTTGGCACAGGCAGTCACTGCTTTAGCAGAGGACTCAATAGCAAGGTTGAGCACTTCATGTTGGTGATTCTGGCAAACAGAGGAGGCTAGGAGAATAGCAGGCCAAGGGGGAAGAGAGAGAACAGGAAGAAGCACTTGTGATAGTGAGTGGTAGAAAGGGTTCACATAGTATTGCTTTATTTCATAGTTTTGAATAGGTCAAAGTTAAACGATATGTAAAGGTATACAGTGAATTATACCATCCCTGTCTCCCAACTGTCTAGTTTTCCTTCAGACAACCAATTATATTGTTATTTCATGTGCCCTCCCAGAGATATTTCATATACATATAAGAAAATACCTATATAGTCTTTATCCCTTGTTTGCACAATGAAAGCGTATTATATGTACTGTTATGTACAATGCTTTTTTCTTTATGTTGGAGAATTTTTCTAAATCAATACATAAAATGCTTATTCATTCTTTTTTAATGATTACATAGCATTCCATTGTATGAATGTATGATTTTATTATATGAATTCATACTTGTTTTCAATTTCTATTGATGACCATTGAGGTTACTTCTCTTCTTTTGCTATTACAAACAATATGACCATGAATAGTCTTGTAAATATGATTTTTTTTTTTTGAGACAGAGTCTCGCTTTGTTGCCTAGGCTAGAGTGAGTGCCGTGGCATCAACCTAGCTCACAGCAACCTCAAACTCCTGGGCTCAAGCAATCCTCCTGCCCCAGCCTCCCAAGTAGCTGGGACTACAGGCATGCGCCACCATGCCTGGCTAATTTTTTCTCTATATATTAGTTGGCCAATTAATTTCTTTCTATTTATAGTAGAGACGGGGTCTCGCTCTTGCTCAGGCTGCTTTTGAACTCCTGACCTCGAGCAATCTGCCCTCTTCGGCCTCGGAGAGTGCTAGGATTAGAGGTGTGAGCCACCGCGCCCAGCCTAAATATGATGTTTAACATACGTGCAAATATGTCTGTATGATAAATTCCTAAAAGAATTGCAGGGGCAAAGATAAATATTGCCAAATTACTCATTATAGAGGCTGTATCAATTTATGCTTCTATCATGAATAATGAGAGGGCCTCTTTCTATACTTTTACCCATATAATATGTTATGAAATTTTGGTCTTTACCAATCTGATAGGGTAAAAAATGCTAATCTCAAGTGTAATTTTAATTTGGATTTCTTTTAAGTGAAGTCGAATATTTTTTCATGTGTTTAAGAATTATTGATTTTCCTTTTTTCATACAGTAGCATTTTAACCAGAGGTTACTTGTGTTGGAGTCCTTGGAAAACTACACAGTAGAATATTCATAGAGAGGCAGAATGATCCCAATATTCCTAGGGAAGAAACACTCTGGAGAGAGAGTCTGTAATGTCAGGAAGTTTTCCTAGCTTCCAGGCTCTGGGTAGTTGCCCTGATTTGTGTAAACTGGGTAAGTGCTGAGACCCCACGTTCCCATGTTGTAACTGATGTTTCTTTATGGTCAAGAAAGCACTGATGATGATAAAATCGTCCAGTACCATTGGGAAGAACTTAAGGGGCCTCTGAGAGAAGAGAAGATTTCTGAAGACACAGCCATACTAAAACTAAGTAAGCTCGTCCCTGGGAACTACACTTTCAGGTAAATTAAGATTCAGCTTCAAGTTTACCATAGGCCATTATTTTTTCTCTCATGGGTTTTATGTTCTTATAGGAGTAACTCTAACAAATATCAGATTCGCTGTGGAGGTGGTTGGTAACATAGCCTTTGGTTCCATTGGTCCCCTGTGGTGATTGTGATCACAGCAGTGGTAACTTTTGAGGGCAAATGTCATTGCATAGCAGATTGGGATCTGCCCCAGTCAATCCTTCTCAAAGCCTTATCTAGCAGAGCTCTAAAAAATTTTTAGGATTTCTGTCATTAAATGAAAAGGCCCATCGTCCTTTGCCTTTTCTCAGGGAAAATCTATAAGGACCTTACCCCATTTTGTCTCTTGCTTTTGGAAAATGTTTTTCTATTTATTTATTTATTTATTTATTTATTTTTCAGGGTATTATGGGGGTACAAACATTTCGGTTACATGTTGTTCTCAATTTATGATACCTCAAAATCTTTACCTTTGGCTAGAGGTTTGTTTGAATATGATTTATAGGATCCTTCTCTTTCGGGGCTTTTTGAAGAAAGAAAAGTACTTTTGGGAACGGTGTTGATATTCTAAATGTGATTAATAAGGCTTTGAAGCTGACTGCAGAGTAATCCTCATGTTTGCAAAGTTCCTTGTATGTTACAGAGCACTTGCACATGAGTATCATACAAACATCACATGCAGATGATTCCGTCTTCATTTTACAGCTTAGAAAAATGAGGTTTCTCTGGGGTCTCACACAACTGGAACTTAAATGCAGATTTTCTAACCCCCATGCCAATGCTCATTCTGTTTTTTCCTTCACTTTATCCATGTATATTTTGTTTCTGCTTCCTTGAGTACTCTTGTCTGTTGAATTTTGCCCATCCTTAAGGACCTGCTGAATTTCCACGAGTCTCTCAGAGATCCCACCAGGGGGAGAGAATATGACTCTGCCCGTTTCCTGTCTCACTCATTGCCTCTATCTGGAACCTACCATAGTGTGACGGCTTATTCATGTGTGTTTGTGTTCCCATGGATCTGAGATTAATCACATTGTGGATGCTGCCAGGGACACTGAAATGAGTGTCCTAGCACAACACCTACACATAAATCAATATGCAAGTTCTGATTTAGCCATATTCCCATTGGTTCAAGACTTTAGGTGAATAAAAAGTAGCTGCCAATACAAGATTGGAGTCTTCTCACTGACTTAAAATGGAAATTTGAGTTGTTTTTTACCTCAGATTTCTAATATAGGATTTTTTCCATTTATAGAATTAAGCCTGGGCCAGGTTGATGCTTTTTAAAAATGGTAACAGCTAATATTTCTTGAACATATACTATGTGCTAAGTACTACTCTGAGCTCTTTGCTTGCTACTGCAAGCATCTCATTTGATTCTTACAATAGGTATTACAGTTATTCTCATTTTACACATTAGGAAATTTTGACACAAAGAGATTAAGTAACTTGTTCAACCAAGCTCACACAAGCAGTCTGACTCCAGAGTCTGAGCTTTTAACCACCATGTTGGCCTACAGTTTTTTGGTGGATGGGGTATTGATTGAGAGCAATTCTTTTTTCCTAGTCCTCAATTTTTTGTTTATTCAATGAAATGATGGGATTGGATTAGGCAGTAAGGCCTATTCTGGTGGGGATTCACTCACCTTTTCCTCTCTCCTACTTTTAAATAGCAGTCTCCTCTTTCCCCAGCCCCATCTTCAGCTGCTGTTTGGTTCTGGGATCTCTACATGGCAGCTGGGGACTGTTTGAGGTAAAAGTCACAGTATCGGGCAGCTGCCGTTTTGCCGTCTGTCTATAACTTGCTTTTATTCTGACATAGGAGATAAGTGAGATATGTTAAAAACAAACAAACAAACAACAACAAAAAAAAACAGAAACACACACACACACACACAAACCTGTAAAAACAGCAGGAAACTAGGAAAAGAGACAAAACGTCTGTGAATTTTTCTTTTCCAGATATTTCCTGATTTGTTCATACATGTGTGTCTGAAGTTTTTGTGCCTTTTTTCTAAAGGCTGTAGTACCAAAAATCTCCTTCAGATCATAGGTAAAAGGTGAGATTGTGAGAGAAAACCCCGCAGATGTCTGGCTCTCACTGTGGCTGGTGGTGAGATTTAAACAAACCGCATGTCTTTTCTGTGCTTTTCCTCTTCCTGTCAGCAAAATGGAAGGATCCCAAACCTCCTAGCTTGCTTATACTCACATTGTGAGGTGGCATGAGAAGCTTTAGGCTGTTCATCTGGAAGGCATCATTTAGGTAAAAGCTTGCTCTCATAAATGAATATTTTTTTTTCCTCTTGCAAATCCTATGTCTCACTGGCACAAACCGTAGGACTGTTGCGTAGGAGAATTCATTTTCATCTCAAGCTCCTGCCTTACTGGAGCCAGCCCTCCTGGTTCGTCCCAGAGGCTGTCTGCCCAGGATGTCCATTCTTGTGACATGTATACAACTGAAATAGGACGATGTGAGGACAGCCCACCACAGACAGAGCTCACTGTATTTAGTGTAGTGTCTTCACACTCCACAGGAGTAGGGACTAGGAATTACTTAAGACTTGGTTTCTGAGCTTTGGAATCCGAGCACTGGGCTTGCATCTTTGCTCACTGTGTAGCCCTGGGCATGTTACTTTGCCTCTCTAAACCTCCTATAAAGTGGAATCGATGATTCCTGCTCTGTATGGTTGTTCTGAGGGCCCTATCAGACCGTGCTTGTAAAGGTCTCCGCACACAGATGCGTGCAGGCAGCAGAGCAAAAGGGGACTAGAGACATAATGCCTGCATTCAGACCCTGACGGCACTACTGTCAAGTTGTATGCCCTTGGGCAAGTTACCATACCTCTCTTTGTCTTGATCTCCTCCGTGTGTAAGGAGTAAAGTTAAGATAATACTGTATAAAGCTGTTGTGAGGGTTTAATGAGACATAAAGCACTTGGAACAGTGCCTAGCACATGAACCCTCATTCAGTGTTAGCTTCTAGTAGGACTTCTCTGCCTTTGCAATGAGACTGTGTAAGAATAGGTAACCTTTGTATTTATTAACATTGATTTTCAGTCCTCTAGTGTTTACTCTTCTTTCCTTAAACCCATCCCTGATTGAATTCTTCTCTCTGCCTTGATAGCTTGACTGTAGTAGATTCTGATGGAGCTACCAATTCTACGACTGCAAGCCTGACCGTGAACAAAGCTGTGGATTACCCCCCTATTGCCAACGCAGGCCCCAACCAAGTGATCACCCTGCCCCAAAACTCCATCACCCTCTTTGGAAACCAGAGCACTGATGATCACGGCATCACCAGCTATGAGTGGTCACTGAGCCCAAACAGCAAAGGGAAGGTGGTGGAGATGCAGGTAGGAGGGAATAGTTTCTGTCTTTTCTTGCCCAGGGGAAGTAGAGCTGCTGGACTGGGCCACTCATCAAGGCTCACTTCTACTCCATTTTCATTACCAAAGTCAGATTTGTGCATAGAACATTGAGATTTTTAAAAACAAACCCAGAAGGGGCCTTTTAGGGGCCTTTGATTAACATGTTACCAAAAATCTTCAGTGTTTAATATTAAAAGAAAAAGCTGGATAAGAAATGTTAATTGTTCTGGATGACTCCAGAGAATCACACTATTTAGAATCTACAAGGGTGCAAATCTTAGTGAGCTCTGTTACAAGTTGGAGTAGGTTGTCTGACTAGTTGGTGAATATCTTCTTTCTGGCGACATATAAGAAGGGTCTGGATCTGCCACCAGGCAGGTAATGTAAATGAAGAAAACTGGATGGGAGCTGTGCTAGACCCGAGAGCTTAAACCCTGACCAAAGGGGTGAGCTGCTATTCTTCAGATCCAGCTTGTTGTTGCTACATGGAAGTGTGGTCCCAATATTGCTTGATAATCTAGATTTTTAAGAGAAGACAGAAATTGAGACCTTTATGTGAAAATTTCCAACTTTTAAGATACCACAGGCCAAACAAAATGTCTGCAAGCTGGATTCAGCCGACAGGCTGCCAGTTTTTGCCCACTGTTCTGCAGGAAGCTCCTGCATTGGAAGTTTGCCCTGAATTATTTATAATTTTCGTTCTGATACTCAAGATTCTGTGTTTCTAGATTTCAGGCATGACTTAAAGCCCACATTTTACCTTGCTTTAATTAGGTATTATGTTCGGTTTTTCTGTTGTCACAGAATATATACAAACCTGTAAGGGGACAGCGTGGTGTCATAGAGCATCTTGAGTTGCTGCCATGTTTCATGGAGATGACTTTGTTAGGATCACTGTGTAGCCTCAGAAGGAAAAGGACCTTTTTAAATAGTGTTTTTAAAACTGGGTCATTTTATTATATGTTCATGGTGTTCTTTCTGGTTTGAATCATAGAGACTGACCTTGGTAATCTCTGTACATTTTCCCATATTCCCTTCTCCTGTGAGAGCTCTGGCTTTGTTTGAAACTGCTGCTGTGTCAGGGAGGGTTGTTCCTTTGAAGGGGGAAACTTATAGCAGGATGTCTCATGATGTCTGATTTCAACATTCACTAATTATGCTGAACTGGGAGGTAATAGTCCACTGCCAACTTACATTTAGAAAACTGGTTGAATTGTGTCTACCAAAGTGTGAATTATTGTGTGATGTTGTGATTCTGGGAGTCCACTTTTCCACTTCTGTATTTATATGCAGGGTGTTAGAACACCAACCCTGCAGCTCTCTGCAATGCAAGAAGGAGACTACACTTACGAACTCACAGTGACTGACACAATAGGACAGCAGGCCACCGCTCAAGTGACTGTTATTGTGCAGCCTGGTAAGCTCCAGCCTTGTGGTTCAGGCAGGCTCTTTCATTGGCTGGCAGAGAGGAGGGCTGGGTTCTGAGCTTATGAGGGTAGAACCAATCCACAGGACCTCAGGTGACTGCTGTCGTCCCTTCCCCTTGTCCTTTCTTCATAGCTAAAGTGTACTTCTCAGCCTCAGCTTGTGCCTTCCCCTTGGCTAGTTATTGTGCCTTTGAGGTGACCTAAGGGATAGAGTCTATACCATCCCAAATCCTACCATGTCCTTTAATGACTTGCTTAAAACTCACTTCCTCAGGAAAGCCTTGTCTCATCACTCACACCCTTTCATTTGAATTCTTGTAGCATTAGATTTCAAATTTAGTATGGCATTATAGCTTCACTATGTTCTACTATGTTTCTTTCAGAATTGTTTGGTATGTTTCAGTCTCTTCATATTTTTCATTGAGAGCTCCCCAATGGTAACCAGATCCCCCACAGTATCTGACAGTTCTGTGGGCTGAAAGGCAGAGTTCCCATGGCTTCCAGAACATATGTCCCAATTGGTTTCTCTCCTTTTCCCACCTGGACTGGCTGCTTTTGACCTCCAAATTTCTGTCTTCTAGAAAACAACAAGCCTCCTCAAGCAGATGCAGGCCCAGATAAAGAGCTCACCCTTCCTGTGGACAGCACAACCCTGGATGGCAGCAAAAGCTCCGATGATCAGAAAATTATCTCATATCTTTGGGAAAAAACACAGTAAGTAGTGACACAGAATCCTTACTTATGCAAAGCCCCTGAAGAGCAAGGTTTTATTTGCTTTTAAGAGTTGACTTGCTCTTATTGGCTTATCCTAGGGGGTGGCTGAGGAAAAAATGTTTGCAATTCCAAACTTCAACTCTAAGAAAATGATATTATAAGTAATTTTTGTAAGGAAAAAAAATGCTTGCCATCAGTCAATCTTCAGGTAGTACTGTGTGATCTGGTGCTTTTGCAGGTACAATCCATCTGCTGAAATGCATAGTTTAATTACACTTGAGAGGCAGGATGGAAGGGGTAATGGAGCAGAAAAATACTGTTGCTCAAAATTAACTGGGGAAGGCTGGCAGGGGGGATGGGGCAGAGCAGCTATTAAGAAGAATTGAAAATCCATCTATAAAATGAAAGCATTACTCTGTTATTGCTTCCTTGAAGACACCATTTACCAATTAAGTTCGAGGCCAAAGGCAGTAACAAAAATAATACTAATTAAACTGAAATTACCTAACTGAACCATTCCTGGTTCTCACAGTTTCTTCAGCTCCTTTAAGCCATAACAAATGGAACTCAGATTATATGCAGGATCCCATAGGAAGCAAAAGAATTCAAAGAAGAGTTAAAAGCATTCTCAGTTTCCAAAGGTAGCAACCATAGGACAGACTGGGTTTTTTGTTTTTTATTTTGTTTTTATTTTTCGACTACGGCATTAGAGATGGGTGGAAAGGGCTTTGATTTGACTATAGAAACTCCTCGACTTAATGATTGCTGAGTTGGATTCTAGAAATTATTAATATTTCCCTCAGCTCTTGTTTCTGTCTTTTGGAGAACATAATGTTCCTCAGCCCAGGGTGTTTTAATTGCAATTGTTTATTGAAGATACGGCTGATAAAGCTTTCAGCTGAATTTTATTAGTGTTTACAGCAGAGATAATGCTTGGCATAGCTTCTTGGAAGAGAATCTGTTTCAGGAGGAGCTACTAGAGTCAGAGGATAATCAGTTTGAAAAGCAAAACAAAGCAAATTCTGGATGTGTGCAGATTTCTGTGGTTGTCCTGTAGTTTTAGAAAGCTCTGAGACGTTGTGATCCTTGAGCAGAAGGGCTCTCTGGTCATGTACATCTTGTGCTGGGTGTTGGTACAGAGCTCACTCTGCTGATCAGGCTGCTCTCTGAGGCCACAAAGGGAGAAGGAAGGACATGGGGTGTCCTGGGTCCTCTGTGGCCCCTGTCCAGGAGCTGGAGGGAGCTTTGCTTATAGAGCCACTGAGGAGGTGGTGATTTTGTCCTGAGAGTTCCTCTGCAGCCTTGGCCTGTTTCCTTTCCTCGACTTTTCATCAGGAGGGATTTGGGCATGTGTTTAAGAATGCATTTTGCTTCTTTGCTGGCAAGGGCTGAACCAACTACTGGGCCAGAAATGCTTTTCAGAAACATCACTCTTTTGATCAGAGGCCTCTCAGAGAACTTTCTTCCTTTCACAAACTGGAACGGTAAAGAGTTCAAGTGTTCTAGAAGCTCATATAAAGGAGAAGGCTAGATGTGTTTGAAAGCTGGTGAATGGAATTTTCTGACCAGCAGGTAGCCTGTATTTTGGGGCCAAATAATACTTTGTCCAAAGAGAATATTTTTAAACATTTCCTGTCAAGATCTGGGAAACAATAGTTCATGTCTTAGCTAAGGCAATAATTGTCTCCTCCTGCTGAGTCAAGGGCGGCAGAGCTGCAGACAGGTACAACTCCACCCTCTGGATTCTTTCTTTGTCCAGGGGACCTGACGGGGTGCAGCTCGAGAACGCTAACAGCAGTGTTGCCACTGTGACCGGGCTTCAAGTGGGGACCTATGTGTTCACCTTGACTGTCAAAGATGAGAGGAACCTGCAAAGCCAGAGCTCTGTGAATGTCATTGTCAAAGAAGGTACCTCTCTGCCTCGGGTTTGTGCAGCAGCCTCTTTGGGTCAGATAGCTGAGAAATTCATCATGTCTTGTTTGATTGCAGAAATTAGTTAGAGACAAGGTGGAGAAGAAGGGTGAGGGCAGCTGTTATTTTCTTTTCTAAAACAACCCTTAACTGAGATTGACTGTAAGGTGAATTTTAATTTCCCTCCCTCCTCCTCTCTTATCCTCTCTCCCCCTCCCCCATCCTTCTTCCATATCTTCCCCTGCTTTCTCCCACTGTCCTTCCCTCTTTCCCTTCCTTCCTTCCTTTCACCATTGAATAGGGAAAGAATTAGAATTCTTTTCTTTCCATTTTTATTTTGCCCCTGTGCTGCCAAGACCTGGGGTTTCTGTGATTCTCCTGTTGGCTACAGTGACACCTGCTGTCAGACCTTAGAATGACAGCTGCACTGCAGGCAGCTGCCTGTGATTGTCCTAGGATATGAGCCTGCAAGCTGAGGCCAGCTCGGAGGCAAGAGTTGACAGGTCTTGCTCTGGTTTGTAGCCATGACTACCAGCAAGGGGCTTGGGAGAAGGCCATAGCTGAGAGTAGGAAAAACCATCAGATATGTAGGTGACCTCCAGATACAGTATACTGAGCTGAGTGAATACTGAGTATACATCTGAGTTAACAAATCTTCAAGTGGAGCTCAGAATAAGAGAGCTTCAAGGCCGGGCGCTGTGGCTCACGCCTGTAATCCTAGCTCTTGGGAGGCCGAGGCGGGCGGATTGCTCAAGGTCAGGAGTTCAAAACCAGCCTGAGCAAGAGCGAGACCCCGTCTCTACTATAAATAGAAAGAAATTAATTGGCCAACTGATATATATATATAAAATTAGCCGGGCATGGTGGCGCATGCCTGTAGTCCCAGCTACTTGGGAGGCTGAGGCAGGAGGATTGCTTGAGCCCAGAAGTTTGAGGTTGCTGTGAGCTAGGCTGACGCCACGGCACTCACTCTAGCCTGGACAACAAAGTGAGACTCTGTCCCAAAAAAAAAAAAAAAGAGAGCTTCAAGTGGGGCTCTCTTTTTCTCTTGTAGAGTACCAGTAAAAGAATAAAAAAAATTAATACATTCAGAGAATAACATTTTAATATGTTTCAAATGAGCATTTGTGGTATCAGCTGGATGAAACCTGAACTCTAAGGCTTTATGCTACTTTGGGTGTTTGTTTCCACATACCTGCAAAATACAAAAACGGATTCCTTTTGGGAAGGCTGCTATGGGAAAAGCACGCTAGCCCCCTCTATTGTATGGTGTCAGGAGAACACTTCTCTGGGTAGGACAGGGGTCTCAGGACTGCAGTACTGATAGCTTTAAATCTATACCATTGGTTGCTGCTGTGGACAGGCACTTATAACAGTTCTCCATGTAAGATGCTCTTGATGTGTAATTTCCCCATAAGCATCATGAGGATGCTTGTCTTCTTTTCCAGAATGGCACATTATTTCAGCGATTTCTCTTTTGTTAGAAATGAACAAACCACCTATAGCCAAGATAACTGGGAATGTGGTGATCACCTTGCCCACAAACACAGCAGAGCTGGATGGTTCCAAGTCCTCTGATGACAAGGGAATAGTCAGCTACCTTTGGACTCGGGATGAGGGGAGCCCAGCAGCAGGCGTAAGTGTGGCAGGGGCTGGACAGCTACACAGGGTCTAGGTGGCAAGATGGGGGGAAGAGGAAGAGCCGTGCATTCCAGTATCTGTTTTAACAAAGTGTTGACCAAGTGGCCCCTAGTAACATACCTGGATTGGTCTCTGAAATCCAGGAAGGTTGAGTGACTTGCTCAGGGTCATTCCATAAGCTAGTGTGGCACAGGATGGATTTCTCTCCCTTGATCCTCACAGCTGTGGGTTCTAACGCTGAGAAATTGCCCAGGGTTGAAATGGCCCAGCCCAGAGAGACTCAGTTGTCGCAGAAGCAGCAACTGATTCCAAGAAAGGAGTGGTGTCTTTTTCTGCAACCTAACCATGTTGTTCACTCCTACAGGAGGTATTAAATCACTCTGACCATCACCCTATCCTCTTTCTTTCCAACCTGGTTGAGGGAACCTACACATTTCACCTGAAAGTGACCGATGCAAAGGGTGAGAGTGACACAGACCGGACCACTGTGGAGGTGAAACCTGGTGAGTGGAATTGTGGGTCAGCCAATCAAGGCATCTGTCCTAAGACCCCTTCCCCCAATGTGGACACAGCCAGATGGCATGTCCAGCTTTTTAAAAAAAAATCTAGAAACCCCAAGCTGAAAAATCCTTAGAGACTGTTTCAACAATACCCCCCTACCCACGCAGGAATATAGACCTCCCCATCTCACATCAGATGGAGAGACCGACTCAGAGAGGGCAGGGCTTGCTCAGCGTCACACAGCAGTTGTGTCAGAGCCAGGCCTTTGTGCCCCTAGTCCAGCACTTTCTCCTTTATGTGTGACTGATGAGAGGGCTCAGGGTGCTTTGGGAATCTGAGCACAGGAATAGCTTGAGTCATGATGTCTCATCAGCACCCAGATGCAGAAAACAATTTATTTTTATAAGTTGAGCCTCAGGCTTTATCTGACAACCCAGGGAAGGTAAAGTAACTAATGTCCTTTACATTTCTCAGTTGCAGAAATAAAGTTTCCTTCTTAAATAGAACCATGTTTTTGTTTTGCTTTGAGGCTAATTTGGTGATAGGGAGGAACTGAGTGTGGAGGTGGGGTAGAGCTTTATAAATTCCTGAGCTTCTGATGAGAAGGTATTAACTTCACACCTACTCTATTATCTAGGCCAAGCTCATGTGTGGATGCCTTAGATGGGAGGGGGGCTTGGGCGGCCTTCTGATCCTTGTCCTGGCTCTGGGAAGGACAACAGCCGAGACACCATGAAGTCTTCTCTGTATTTAAAGTCAGATCACAGATAGTCTACTAATTACGTATTATACATCAGAACAGGCAAATGGTGCATTCAAGTATGTAAATAAGGCCTTCTGAACAATCAATTTGAAATTCCAAATGTAGAACAGTCTTTAGGACACATTCTAAAGGAAAGCACGATGGTCTCAGTTTTAGAGTGGTACAAAGACAGTGCAGCTGCGGTGCATCTCCCAGAGCAGCCTTGTTTCTTGGCTGCCTGGGTTTTCTTTGTGTTTCTTTCTGTATTTAAACCTTTAGGGACAGATGCATTCCCATTACTGAGAAGATTGTTGAGATGGATGTTTTCCCTCCCATTGTTGTAGGCAAAGTACAGCAAGTCACTGGAAATCAGATGTGAGTCAGGAGAAATTGCCTGATACCCACTTGGCCTGGATTGCTGAGCAATGCAGTTGCAGAGGCTTTTTAGAACAAATGCTTAAGTGTTTCTCTCTCCTCCACTCTCTCTTCAGTACCTCCCCCCACAGCCATTGCCTCATAGCTTTATCCCCAGCACATGTGTGGGAATTCTCAGGTTGGTACAGAGACCAGCAGTGCTTTAGAAGCTTTCCAGGCCAGCCCCTGATTGTCTTATCAGGAATTCACTATTGTCCCTTTCCACCGGAAGGACATCTGAATGCTCTCAGTACTGTCTCTCCTGTGCCAAAGCAAATGCACAGTGGCAGGTCTATGTTAACTCTCCTACTTCTAAAGCCATGACTGATCCACATGCTTTCCAGATCCCAGGAAAAACAACCTGGTGGAGATCATCTTGGATGTCAACGTCAGTCAGCTAACTGAGAGGCTGAAGGGGATGTTCATCCGCCAGATTGGGGTCCTCCTGGGGGTGCTGGATTCCGACATCATTGTGCAAAAGATTCAGCCGTACACGGAGCAGAGGTAGCTGGGCAATGAATGGGGGGAGAAAAGGAAAGACCAGGGTTCCCCTGGGCTTCTTGATTAAGCCAACAAGCAGTGTGGCCAGATAGAGAAGGGTGGGCGCTCTGACCAGGAACCACACGTGTTGTCCATTTCTTCGATGGACCTCTCTCTCTTCTAGTGCAGGTGACAGACTCATACTAGACAGCAGAGCTCTGGGGTACAAAGTCAAAGGAGGTCCACTATGTTTGAAGGCCACAGTCCAGGAAGGGAGTTGATCAAGTAAATGATCAAGATGATCAAGTAAATAGAACATCAGTACAGGATGGGCTTGATGCAACGTGTGGCACTGTGGTGACACCAAGCAAGGGCAGTTGATTCTTCCAGGACAGTTGGGGTAGACATAGTCCAGAAATTTTCTAGAGGAAGGAAAACTTGAATTTACCAGGCATAGAAGGCCTAGGAAGAAATTCAGGAAAGGGGAACATTGTGAGCAGTGGCCCTGTGGTATGAGAGTTCAGGGTTTCTCCTGGAAGTCATTTGCTTCAGAGTCCTTGGATGTGGCAGAAGACAAGGCTGGCCATGGGGTACTGAGAACAGTTATATGCAAGCCAGGGAGTTGTGTTTTAATAGTTTGGGAAGAAGGACCCAAGTCTGTTTTTTGTGTGTAATGTTTTGTTTCTAAAGCAAGGAAATTCCATAGTTAGATTTTTTATTTTTTAAGGGAGATCAAGGTGTCTGTCCTGAGACCCCTTCCCCCCAGTATGGATGCAGCCAGATGGCATGTCCAGCTTTTTAAAAATATCTAGAAACCCCAAGCTGAAAAATCCTTAGAGACTGTTTCAACAATACCCCTCTACCCACGCAGGAATATAGACCTCCCCATCTCACATCAGATGGAGAGACCGACTCAGAGAGGGCAGGGCTTGCTCAGCGTCACACAGCAGTTGTGTCAGAGCCAGGCCTTTGTGTCCCTAGTCCAGCACTTTCTCCTTTATGTGTGACTGATGAGAGGGCTCAGGGTGCTTTGGGAATCTGAGCACAGAAGAGCTTGAGTCATGATGTCTCAGAGGTTAGACTAAAACAGGAGGAGATCGAAGACTAGGAGACCAAACAGGAAGCTTCTGAGGTAGTCCAGTGAAAAGGCGATAAAACCTGAATTAAGGTAGTGGCAGAAGAAGAGAAGAAATTAAAAGAACTTCAGAGGTAAAGCAACAGGACATGTCAGCCCTTTAGGAGTAAAAGCCAATGAGGCATTAAATGTGAGGGTTACTGTTTGGATGCCTGGATGGGTGGTTCAGGCCATTAACTGAGATTAGGCAGGCAGAAGGAACCAGTTTCAGTGACTGAATTTGGGGTTTCTTCATGGGAAGATCTTCCATCAGATATGCAAGTAAATGCTGGAACTTGTGGAAGGAAAAGTCCGAGATCATCCATATGGTCAGGAGTCCAAGCAATGAGGATGGGTGGGTCACACCAGGAGAGCGTCAGGAGGGGTGAGGACAGAACTCTGGAGAGCACCATTATTTAAAGAGGAGGCAGAAAAAGAAAGTAGCAACGGAAACTAAGAAACAGCAGTTAGGAGGTGGCAGGACAGCCAGCTGGGAATGATCTGCTGAGAGTTAAGGGGTGACCTGACAGTGGGGGGCTGCCAAAGGATTTCGGTGCTACAGGGATGAAGGGGTGGTGAGACACAAAACAGGCCTTTGGGTTTGTGATCAGTGGATCATCAGAATATAGTGAGAGCATTTTATGTGGATACTTGGGGCAGAGGATAGATTTCATGGTTTGAGGATATATAGAGATGGTAAGGATAATATCCCTTCATTTGAAGAAGTTGGTGCCAAAAATAATATGGAAGATAGGATGAAAAGAACATCTTTTAAAGACAGGAACTACTTGAGCATTTGTGTAGACTGAGGGGAATGTGCAGAGGAAAAGGAGGTGGGAGTGAGGGTAATAAATGGAGGCAGGTCTGGGAGGCTGGCCAGGTCAGAGATACAAGGTGAGAGACACAAGGTGCCAGCTCTAGCTACACAATAAGAGTTACCTGGAGCTTTTGTGTACTTACCACTGCCCAAGCCTCAGCCCCAGAGATTATGATCCAGTTGGCTGCAGTGGCGCCTGGGCCCCTAAAATGTAAAAGCTCCCAGGTGAATTTAACATGCAGTTGGGGTTTGCTGGGTCAGAGACAGAATGATTAAGACTGCTTTTTAAAGCTATGCTCAGCAACCTGAGAGTAGGAACAGGGCACATGGCTGCTTGGGTTGGTCCAAGTTAGTGGGAATCGGCTGGGTAGAGGCAGCAGAAAGACTAACGTGCTGGGAAGAGTGTTGTTGACGTATTTGCCATCACTGCATATGGGGCATGAGGAAGAGGGAAACATCTGGATTTTTCTAGGCTTCTGGCTTGGTCAAGATTGACTTAGTTGAGGAATTCAGGAGGAGCATGGGATTGGAGGAAAATGGTCTATCACAGTGGGAAAGAGCACGGCCTTGCACTAGTCAGACCCAGTTCTGAGCCCTGCCCGGTCCGTGTTAGCCCCACCACAGCGGGCAGGTGCCGTCTCCTCTCTGAACCTGTCTGATGACCTGTGAAAATACTGGTGCCTATTTATAGGGCTGTTATTGAGGATTAAATAAGACAATGTTTGTATAGTCCCTAATAATGTTCAACGAATGGTTGTTATTATGAGTTTATTTTGAGACATGTTGGATTTGAGGCATCTGTGGAAGATCTGGGGTATTTCCACAAGCATTTGTAGATACAGATGGGTCACTAGGGAGAGACGTGAGGAGAGGAGATTTGAGGGTTATTGGTATATAGACAGATGTCGAGACTATAAGCATGGATTAGCTAACTGGGAGAAAATAATGGGGAATGGACCACAAGTCTTTTATGGTAAGAGTTTACCTATTGATTCTAGACTTTATAAAAATATCCTGTTGTTAGCCTCACTGTGCAGCAAGTCTTCAGAGTCTATACCAGTGCTTCCAAACTTTTATGTCACGCCACACATAGAAAATGATGCTATTTATATGGCACCTTGGGATAAACAGACAAGGCAACTTGTACTGTAGGCAGCTGGTGTGGGACATCCAGGTCCCACCCGGCCATGCTGCATACTCAGGGGATTGATATCTTGGGCCCACTAATAAACCAATGTGGCCCGCTGATTGAGAAGGTTCTATTTATGAGACTAACATGGAGCCCAAGAAGCAGCTACCAAAAATTAAGACTAAGACATAGAGGATAGATTTTGTGTTAACCAGATGTGAGTTCAAACATGGTTTGTCTTGGACAGAAATTGACAGAAAGCAAACATTGTGGGGATAGAGTAATATAATTTTGTCACAGCCATACCATTGTGTAGGGTCTTGTATTCTTGCTGTCATAATAACAATCATTTTGGCTATGTTTTGACCCATGGATAATCTTTGATGCTATCCAGCAGTTTACATTTACAAAGCATTGTGGTTTGTCTTACAAGTAACGCAAGTGCAAACCCAGCAGCACTTCTGTCTTAACTCTAAAGAGGCTGACAGTGGGACGTAGCTATACCAAATCCCTGGTTTTCTCACCCTCCAGTTAGCCATTTGGAATGGGTCCTCCCTCTTGTTAGCTGGGGCAGTTTATGGCATTTGTAAAAGAATAGGCTTTAGAATCAGACATAACAGCGTTGGGATCTGGCTCTGCCATAAACAACTGTGTGACCTTGGGCAAGTTACTTAACCCCTCTGAGCTCCAGTGTTGTCCTCTGTAAAATGGAGGTGACACTGACAGCACCTTCTCACTGGCTTGCAGTGACAGAATGCATATAATATTTAGCACAGCGTCTGGCACAAGCAGAGGAAGTAGTAATGGTAGCTGCTGCTGCTGGGGATAGCTTCAGCTCATTCATCCTGTTCCATGTCTCTGCAGCACCAAGATGGTATTTTTTGTTCAAAACGAGCCTCCCCACCAGATCTTCAAAGGCCATGAGGTGGCAGCGATGCTCAAGAGCGAGCTGCAGAAGCAGAAGGCAGACTTTCTTATATTCGGAGCCCTGGAAATCAATACTGTCAGTGAGTAATTCTGGGAAGTTGGGAGCAAGAGCCTGCCTAGTACCTTCTGTGCGCCTGTCAGTCCCCACTGCCCTTTGCCTAGTACCTTCTGTGCGCCTGTCAGTCCCCACTGCCCTTGGCCTTCATCTCCCTTTCTCTGGGAACATGGAGATAATCATTTTCCTCCACCACCATTATTCTGAAAGAGTCCTTATTTATCACAGGGGTTCTTAACCTGGGGCCCAAGGGCCCCTGAGACAGCGTTTGGGCGCCGTGAGCTTGAATGGGCAAAAGTTGCATCCTTGTTTTCAGTAACCTCTTATTTTCACTTTCCCTCGATGATGAAGGTAGCAACAAACTACAGTAGTAGCAACCTGTGAATTTGAGGCAATAGAAATCACAAATAATTCCATATCACATTATATGATGAGATACCATTTTATTCATCACTATTTCAAAATTTTGATAGTTGTTAGAGCCACTTACAGCTCTTTGACTTAATGTTTTAATAAAGACACATTACTTCAAAAATTTGTGTTCTTAAATATTTCAAAAAGATGTTAAATATAATAATTGTTTTCCTTTGTAATACTAT
Source organism: Microcebus murinus (assembly GCF_040939455.1). Taxonomy (NCBI): domain Eukaryota; kingdom Metazoa; phylum Chordata; class Mammalia; order Primates; family Cheirogaleidae; genus Microcebus; species Microcebus murinus. Next base: position 25,364,488 of record NC_134105.1, on the reverse strand, counting down.
ATTTAATTTTTTAATTCTTTTAAAAATATATTTTTTTATTTTTTATTATTATGGGTACATAATAGTTGTGTATCTTTATAGGGTACATGTAATGTTTTTTTTTTATTTTATTTTGGCATATTATGGGGGTACAGATTTTAAGGTTTCAATAAATGCCCATTCCCCCCTGCCCCCACAAGTCTGAGTCTCCAGCATGACCATCCCCCAGATGGTGCACATCTATCTCACTCATTATGTATGTATATACCCGCCCCCCGCCCACCTGCCCAATACCCTATTATTGTAGTACCTATGTGTCCACTTAGGTGCTGCTCAGTTAATACCAATTTGCTGGTGAGTATATGTGGTGCTTGTTTTTCCATTCTTGGGAAACTTCACTTAATAGTATGGGTTCCAACTCTAACCAGGAAAATATAAGATGTGCTATATCACTGTTGTTTCTTAGAGCTGAATAGTACATGTAATGTTTTGATACAGGCATACAGTGTGAATTAAAACAGGGTAATTGGGTATCCGTTACCTCAGGCGTTTAACATTTCTTTGTTCTTAGGAACATTCTAGTTCCCTCTTTTAGTTATTTTAAAGTATACCCTAACTTATTGTTGATTATAGTTACTTTGTTATGCTGTCAAATATTGTTCATTCTATTTAACCTATTAACCATCCTTCCCTTTGTTCCCCCACTCCCTGCTACCCTTCCTAGCCTCTCATAACCATCATTCTACTCTCTGTCTACATGAGATCAATTGTTTTAATATTTAGCTCCCACATATGAGTGAGAACACATGAGATTTGTCTTTCTGTGCTTGGCTTATTTCATTTAACATATTGTTCTCCATTTCCATTCGTGTTGTTCCAAATAGCAGGATTTCATTGTTATTTGTGGCTACATAATATTCCATTGTGGGGGCTGGGTGTGGTGGCTCACGCCTGTAATCCTAGCATTCTGGGAGGCCGCGGCAGGCGGATGGCTCAAGGTCAGGAGTTCGAAACTAGAGTGAGACCCCGTCTCTACCAAAAATAGAAAGAAATTAATTGCCCAACTAAAAATATGTAGAAAAAAAATTAGCCGGGCATGGTGGCGCATGCCTGTAGTCCCAGCTACTCAGGAGGCTGCGGTAGAAGGATCACTTGGGCCCAGGAGTTTGAGGTTGCTGTGAGCTAAGCTGATGCCACGGCACTCACTCTAGCCTGGGCAACAAAGTGAGACTGTTTCAAAAAAAAAAAAAAATTCCATTGTGTATACATACCACAATTTCTTTATCCATTCATCCACTGATGGACACCTAGGTTGATTTCAAATCTTGGCTATTGTGAATGGTGCTGCAGTAAACATGGGAGTGCAGATATCTTTTTGATGTACTGAATTCCCCTCCTTTGGTTATATACTCAGCAGTGAGATTGCTGGGTCACATAGTAGCTCTATTTTTTTAGTTTTTCAAAGAACCTCCATACTGTTCTCCATTTTGATTGCACTAATTTGCATTCCTACCAACAATATATTAGGGTTCCCCTTTCTCCACATCCTCATCAGCATTTGTTTATTACCTATCTTTTTGATAAAAGCCATTTTAAGTTTTGATTTGCATTTCTCTAATGACTAATGATGTTTAACATTTTTTCATATACCTATTGGGGGTTTGTATGTCTTCTTTTGTGAAATGTCTATTCAGATCCTTTGCCCATTTTTTAAATTATATTATTTTATTTTTTCCTATTAAGTTGTTGGAGCTCCTTATATATTCTAGTTATTAATTCCTTATTACATGGTAGTTGGGAAATATCTCCCATTCTGTGGGTTGTCTCTTCACTTTGTTGATTGTTTCCTTTGCTGTGCAGAAGATTTTTAGCTTGAGGCGATCTCATTTGTCCAGTTTTGCTTTGGTTGCCTGTGCTTTGGGGTATTACTCAAGAAGTCCTTGCCCAGCCTAATGTCCTGAAGTGTTTCTCCAGTGTTTTCTTTTAGTAGTTTCATATATTCAGGTTTTAGAATTAAGTCTTTAATGCATTTTGATGTGATTTTTGTATACAGCAAGAGATGAGGGTCTAGTTTCATTCTTCTGCATATGGATATCCGGTTTTCTCAGCACCAGTGAAGAGACTGTCCTTTCCCCCTGTATGTTCTTGGCACCTTTGTCAAAGATAAGTTCACTATAGATGTGTGGATTTATTTCTGGGTTCTTTAATTCTGTTTCGTTGGTCTGTCTGTTTTTTATGCCAGTACCATGCTGTTTTGGTCACTACAGCTCCATGGTATAATTTGAAGTCAGATGATGTGATTCCTACAGTTTTGTTCTTTTTGCTCAGGATGGCTTTGGTTATTCTGGGTCTTTTGTGGTTCCATATAAATTATAGGATTAATTTTTCTATATTTGCAATTATATTCTGAGTAGGGGGGTATATGGGACATAAAAGATTAAGAATTGCTGATACAGAGAAACAACAAGTACAGATAGACTGGAACTTCCTTTCTAGTGGCCTTCCCAGCTGCTCCCATTTTACCCAGCTGTGATGATAGTTATGGGCACCAGGCCCTAGCTGTGAGGACTATTGAATAGGGTCTCGGGGAAGTTTCAGCTCAGAGCATGAACCAGGGGTGCTTGAGTTTCCTCACAGGCCCTGGATGCTGGCTGTCACCCCGGCTCTGACTCTTGTTGCTTTCTTTCCCGTTCCTGCCACCTTCAGCATGTCAGTTGAACTGTTCTGACCATGGCCACTGCGATTCCTTCACCAAACGCTGTATCTGTGACCCCTTTTGGATGGAGAATTTCATCAAGGTGCAGCTGAGGGACGGAGACAGCAACTGTGGTGAGTTTTCTCTTTGGCACGGTGCCCGCTGCTTTGGCACTGAATGTGGTTCTGTGCTGAGTGGGTGGGTGTTGGTTGTTTCTGAGGCAGATGAGCAGGCGAGCAGAAGAACTTTGTGTATTTTCTGTTTGCAGAGGATTTTACTTCCTTCTTCCATACTTGCTCAAGGTTAGGGGAAAGCTCTGAAGCAGTCGTGTAAGAAGAACCAGACTTAAGTCAGACCCATTACCAATTGCAGCCTCAATCTGACCAGCTACAAGGCCTCCTGTTTCCTGGACCCCCTCTGTGCTGTAGCCCAATGGAAACCTGTGTTTCCCACTCCTAAAGCTCTTTTCAGCCTGTGCTACTACTGCAGGGTCCCAGAGCTTTCCTGGAGCAGGGACTGGAAAGCAGAGACATTTCAAAAGACTTAAAGCCTCAGTTGCCCTTAACTCCAAGGCCTCACCTTCCTAGGGAGCCTAGGGGGCATTCTTTCTCCAGAGCGAAGCCAGCACCTGCCCAAGCTGGGGGGAGCCCAGACTGCCCTTCCAGCCTGTCTCTAAGGCCCTCGCCATTTTGATTTTCTTGGCAGAGTGGAGCGTGTTGTATGTTATCATTGCTACCTTTGTCATTGTCGTTGCCTTGGGAATCCTGTCTTGGACTGTGATCTGTTGTTGTAAGAGGTAAGATGGATTCTCCTTTGAAATTCATCGGGGTTTCTTGTCATATATTAGTTTCTCAAGAGAGATGTTTAGTCCACATGGAAGGACCCTGCTGGGTCCCCAGTCCCCGTTAGAGTAGTCTGGCAGGGCACATTGCAGGAAGGCTTTTCTCATTTGAACACTCCTTCAGTCAAGCGGCTGTCACCGCAGTGATTTGAACCTGGGAAACATGGGTTGGGTGGGGGTGGGGAAGGCGAGGAGGTGGGTGGGAGGTGGCGTGTGGACCTAGATCACATCTCTAAGGTGTGTGTTCTTTAACACTCCACATCTCAGCCTCACCACCATAGCACCTGAGTTCTTGATCCTGCCTTCCTTTCTAGTTGGGGTTCATGTGGATACACATTTTCACACAATTGTAGACTTAGGTTAGTGATGCTTAAGTGTTCTGGGTTTTTTCATTTGAGTCTTCCTATCTAGTCTTCTAATAATAGTTACATTTATTATATGTTTTTCATTATTAAGAATAAGTATTTCTGTTTACTGTGTATCATGATAAAATTGTTTGGTAATATTTTTTTAAATATACTTTATAACCATTTCCCATCTTACAGATAAGAAAACTAAGGCTCAGGAAAATTATATCACCTGTCTAAGGACAGACACAGTTAATAAGTGACAGAGCTGGGATTCAACCTGCAACATAACCTCATGTAAAACTTAGAAACTTAAAAAAAAAAACCTCCCACCAGCCTAAGACAGCCACCACTGACAACTTTGTTGGTGTAGTGCTGCCCTCTTCTCATTCCCCTTAAGCAGAGGGTTTGTTTTCTTACATATTTAACCAATCTGTCCTCCATTGCCACTGTGGAGTGGCGAGTCCACGCCAAGGTGGTCATAGCTCGCTTACCTTTCCCCAGAATGGGTGGGGACATGTGAGCAGCAAATCACAGCTGCCACCTCCCTTGGCTGACAAGTGAGGAGAGACACTCCCAGTAGGCCGCCTCCCAGACAGGGCCCACGTGCATGGGCGACTGTCAGCCTGAGCGTCACACACAGCCTCTTTCCTGAGCGGGGGTAGGGGTTGTGTTTTCTAGGCAAAAAGGAAAACCCAAGAGGAAAAGCAAATACAAGATCTTGGATGCCACAGATCAAGAAAGCCTGGAGCTGAAGCCAACCTCGAGAGCAGGTAGGGGCCTGCTCTCACTAGGCAGGCTGGCTCAGTCTCTCTGTGAAGGGCCATCGTCACTAGTCCACTCCCGAATGTGGCACTAACAGCTGATCATGCTATCCCCTTGCCTGATGAAGACTGAGGGTCAAATTTGCCCTGAGCTGCATGCAGGACAGCTGACTCCAGGGCTCGCTGCCCAGTGCTCCTTGCAGAGGGGCCGGGCCTCTGGCTTCCCTTCACCTGCTTGTCCCCTGCGTGTACCACCCGGAGTTCAGCTTTTTGAGCCGCCCTAGTAGTCAGAGTCAAGGACCTGGGTCTCTTATGCTGGACCAGTCAGTCCTTTATGGGCAGGGACAAACTCAAAGCCAATGTCTTCAGCCAGCCTCCCTCTCCCATCTTCTCCTTTTCATTTTTTGGCAAAGCCACAGCCTCCCTCATTGTCTCAGAGCACACAGGAGGGCAGCTGCCTGCGGGCTCCGTGTGGACTGGGCCGGGTGCCTGCCCTGGGACAATTTCCTACTGTACAACCCTGAGGTGACTCTGAGTGACAGCACTGGAGGGTTGGGGCGGGTAGTGGGGCCTCTCTCGCTGGGCTCGGTCACTTGGTGAGGTTTCCACCCGTGGATGTCACAGGACAGGTGTTGTCTGTTTATAAGAGCTGGACTCTATTTACAGCTCTTCCCATACACTCTGCAAGTAGAACTGTTTTTATCCAAAACCTTTATTAAACACCTTTCATGGTTAAGGCTTGTATTAGGAAGTGGCTGCAGGGGATATAGTCATCACACACAGGCCGGACCTCAGTCCATGAGGGAGAAAAGGGAAACAGCAGCAGAGCAGCAGGGCTGCAGAGCATCTCGCTCGGGAACGTCTAGAACACGGCCAAGGGGAAAACGTGCGTGGGCCACGGCAGCCGGTGTCGATCTCGTTACTCTGACTCTGCCTTTCTGCCCCTTGAAATTCTTCAGTGACTTCTATTTCCAGCACTTTTGGTCTGGTAGACACAGCCTTTGTGAGCTTAAGTCAGATTATTTTTCTAGAATCTTCCTCCTTGCTGATTTCCCTCTTTACCAAACAAGTTCTGCTGGTTCAATCTCTCTGCCTGGAAAGCTCTCTCATCCCTCCCTCAACTCCTGAAGTCTGGGTCATCTTTCTCCCACGTCTGGCTTGGCCCTTCTGTCACTGTCTTAGGATTAGTTACGTCTTGTCTGTGTCCGCACCGGTCAGTGGACTCCTGCAGGGCAGGGGCTGTGCCTGCTCCTCTGCAGGTCTGAGCTACACCCGTGTTCCAGCCCTCGTCAGACACTGGCTGTGTCATGGCAGATCAAGCAGCCTCCGGCCTTGCGCAGCTTATACTAAACAAACTCACAACTGCATAAAATATGATGATGAAAGGCTGTAATAAGGATAGCGCTTTATGGAGAATGAGCTGAGCCTGAGGAGGAGGAGCAGCAGCCAGGTGGGTGGGAACAGCATTCCAGGTGCAGGAACCAAGAATTGGGCGAATGTAGCCACTGCAGGGAGCAGAGGGCGTGTGAGGACGGAGGAGGAGGTCCCTGGCTGAGCAAGGTGTGAGTGGCCGTGGGCTGGACGGGTGAGCAGGGACCTTGCCGTGGGCTTCTCCCAGAGTAGCAGGGAGCCACTGATTTTTTTTTAAGGGGCCTAATGGTGGGATGTGGGTCACACATTAAAAAGAACGTATGGCTGATGTGTGAGGGAACTGGAGTGGGGCCGGGGGATTAGATACTGTGTCCTGGAAGAGAGAGTGAGGTACAGAGATCCCACGTACATTCTGGAGAAATACTTGGTGGTGGTGTGTTGCCGAGGGGGTGAGGGCGGGAGACGGGGAGGAAGGTTCCCATCTCTACGGCTGGGTGGTGGCGTTCCCCAAGATGGAGAGACTGGAGAACACGTTGGGGAAGATCTGGCGTTCGACTTCGGACGGTTGTACGTGGAGCAGAGGAACCGAGGCCGACACCAGCCTGAGGATCTAAGCATTTATCCTGATGGTGATGGGAGGTGACACCTTGAACATGCTAGCTTAGGGGGATCACTCTGCTGACGACACAACCGACGGAAGGGGAGGGGCTACAGGTCAGGAGACCAGCAAGATTTTTGGTCCAAGGAGGAGCTGACAGTGGCTCAGACAGCACGGTGTCAGTGGGACAGAGGGACAGGCGAGGTCAAGGCTGACTTCCAGGCTGAGAGGCAGGGAAGGACAGTGTTGTTACAGAATCGAGACACCTGGTGCAGTGACTGGGTGAGAGAAGAATTCAGTTGAATTCTGCCAACAGGACTGGAAGTGTAGAAACAGGAACCTTCCACCTGCTGTTATGGACTCGGCACCACAAAAGGGGTCACGTCCCTATGGGAGAATGTTGAGGGGCTACAGGAGAGGCCCAGGGGTGAGGAGCCCAGAAGGACCGTCAGGGAGGGCGGTGGGGGGTGGGGTGGGACTACTGGGAGTGGCCATCTGCGTTTGCTGCTGCAGAGGTCAAAGAATCAGAGTCCACGACGACACGGGGGAAGTCCCTGGTTTCCTAATGAGCTGGAGTAGGACGGAGTGTGCTGTGGAAGTGGAGGCAATTGGGGTGCGGTGGGGGTGAGCAGCTGGGCCCTAAGCATTTAAACACTCTTTTAGAAGTTGAGTCGCGCAGACTGGAGGAGAAGCAGGACAGACACCAGAGGGCCAGGGCTTCCTGGGAGGGGGCTCCTGAGCGAATCTGTAGGTGCAGATGGAGAAGACGGGTGGTGTGGAGGTGGGGGCCTGAGGAGGAAGAGGGGGAGAAAGGCAGCCGTGGAGTGAGGAGTGGGCCAGTGGGCGATGGCACAGGAAGGGCCGTGCTTGGGAACGGGGCCAGGGCGGGAGCCTGAGCTCAGTGCAGCGGGCTTCTTAGAGGGGGCAGGCGAGAGCCACAGGGTGGGCCAGTGGCTTCCCGGTGACCGAAGCCGATGGTGTGAGAGCAAGCAAGGGTCCCGTGGGCAGTGTCTAGTTGAGGGAGCGCCAGGTCCGCTCGGGTGTGGTGTGGGTCTGGCCAGGCCGGAGGCACTGGCTCTTGTTCTGGGATCTGTGGGTAAGCGAGTGTGGCTGGAGCAGTCACCACAGCATGAGGGGAATGGGGTTCGAGGCCACACTGGAGAAGGTGGGGACTGAAGTTGTTTAGTTGGAGGAAAAGCAGATGGTGGGCCTGGGGCAGAGAAGGGTGGTGTGTGGCAGGGAGCCTGCAGGGCCACTGTGTGCTGGGAGCCAGGGTGGGCTCAGGCCATGGAGAGGCCGAGGTGAGCCTGGCGCTCTGGGGCGCCGCGGCCGCCGGGCAGAGCATGGGGCGTGCCACCCTCAGGAGACCAAGCCTCACGTTCAGCAGCTGTGGTTTGGGTTCAGTTTGCTTTGGTTTTGCTATTCTATTTTTTCCAAAACTCTCTACTGAAGTATATTAAATTGAACCATATGAAATTATATTTGACTTTTTGACCTACAAACATGGCAGTTTTATGTGGTTTAACCGAATCTGTACAGAAAATCCTAAGTACAGTGTGATGGGTTTTGCTTCACTTTGCTTCACTAATTGTGCACTTGCCTGCTCGCTGTGCTGCTTTGTGCTACATCTCTGACCTGCCACAGATCCTGCCACTGGGGCAACCTGTGAGGTGATGCCCCTGCAGGGGAGTCTTGGCCTGGCGTTGGCACACGTGGCTGGCGGTGCTAAGTGGCTGATGAGAGTGCACCACAACCGTGTAATCACCCCCAGAGCTCCGATCTGAGCTCCCTCCAGCTGCCCCAGCCCAGGTGACTTCCCATCTCCTGGCGTGCATGGCATCAGTGGAAGTGTCGTGTTCACTCCTTGCACGAGACATTGCGTTGGTGAGGTTCACCGTGCTGTTACAGAGCGCTAGCTGTCCCTTCTCACTGCCGTGCGGTTCCCACTGCGTGAGTATCTTTATTCATCATTCACGCTGTTGATACGCAACGGCCTTCCTTCCATTTCTGGCTGTCGTGAGTACTGCTATGGACATTCTCGTCCGTGTCTTGTGGCGGGCATAGGTGTGGGCTTCTGCATGGAGCGGAAATGCGGAGGCAGGTGGGATGTGTGTGTTCAGTTTTCATTTTTTCCAGCTTGTACATTGAGTGGGTAAAGTCCACTCAATCCGCCATCCAGAGCAGGCAGGGCTCCAGCTGGGCGCTGTGTGCTGTGGAGCCAGAACACATCTGCCCTCGGGCTCCTGTCCGTGCAGCTACGGCCGAGGGCCTTTGGGAAGGAAAGGAGGCTGAGAGCGGGTGGGTGTTGCATTGACAGGGGCAAGGCAGGGCCTTTGCAGGACTTGAACCTTCCCTGGGCCGGGATCTCATATGGCCGCCCTCCCCAGCACACTGGAGAAGCCCAGGCTGCCCTTGTTCTCTGGTGGCCCTGCTGCCCTGCCATCCGGAGACTCAGTAGGATGAGTAGCTGTGCACAGTCGTGTCCCAGCCGTACCCCTGACACAGACAAGGCTGGGTAATGGGCAAGCTCGTCTGAGCACCAGAGCACGCACACAGACAAAAGCACGAAAGGGCAAGGTGTGCAAGAGCCTGTGGTCCCCGAGTGGCCGATGCAGTCAGGTCGGGATGCCCCAGCCTAGAGCTCAGAGCACTCACAGCCGTAAGTCAGGTCTGGCCGGCTGAGAATCCTCTCAAGACGTCCCTTCAGTGTCCTGGGGGCACCTGGATAGGACCGGGGAAGGGAGACTGATTGTTGGATGATGCGGTTACGGTGCTGCCTGATCTGACTGGTCGCCGCCTTAGGAAAGGAGGGAGGTTAACTCCTGGGGGTGGTTCGAGGGTGCAGAGCAAGGTGTGGTCTCCCTGTTGGCAGTCTACCCGTGGTGCTGCCGCCTCAGCCTGCCTGTTGCTTTCTCTGGGTACTTTGCACCACCAGAGGGTGGCCACCTTGCTGTTGGACGAGATCTGCCCTAAAACTCTCACCAACCACGTGATGGGCGTGGCCTCTGTGCAGCTGCAGGGATAAGTAGTAAAGGTGACTCCGGTGGCTTGCAGAATCGCAGGCATCTTTTCCGACCTGAGAGGCCTCCTTTGGTCCTTATTGATGAGCTGGTCGCCTGGGACTGTCTCTGAGAGTCCCACTCCAGTCGGGCTCTTGGTCGCCTGGGACTGTCTCTGAGAGTCCCACTCCAGTCGGGCTCTCCCTGCAGCAGAGGCCTCTCGAGCCCGTGGCCACACCCCACCCATCGAGACCAGGGCGCACTGAGCCGGGGCGGACAGCTGTGTGGACTGGATTACACCTCCTGCCATGTCAGGAACCCAGGAACTGCTTAGGATGTGGGTAAAAGTGCATTCTGCAGAGCTGAGTGCTCTGTGCCTCCCTGCCTCCCATCTCCCGCTACCTGTAGAGGTACAAGAGAAAACATTCATAAAGGGAGGTGATAAAAAATTCCAAATTTAAAAGGGAAAGAAAAGAGAATGTCCTTGGGTGGCACTAACCAAAACTCCCGGATACTGGGGACAATAGGCAGCAGTAGAACCCGGGTCTGTTCCCCAGTCTGTTCTCTGTGACTCTCCTCGGGGACCGCACCAGCCAGGACCGGCTGAGGGACTAGGGAAGCTGCCTCCCTGTCCGCCCTCCCAGCCTGTCGCTTGGCTTCTCTTCAGGCAGGGATGAGGATGTGCGGTGTGACTCCGGCCTGGCAGGCCTTGTGTCCTGACGCCGGGTTCCTCGTTTTCCTCGCAGGCACCAAACAGAAAGGCCCAGCGCTGAGCAGCAGCCTGATGCACTCTGAGTCAGAGCTGGACAGCGACGACGCCATCTTCACGTGGCCAGACCGAGACAAGGGCAGACTCCTGCACGGTCAGAACGGCTCTGTGCCCAACGGGCAGACCCCACTCAAGGCCAGGAGCCCACGGGAGGAGATCCTGTAGCCACCCGGTCTGTCTCTTCGGGCCCAGCTCCCAGCGCGCTGCCGAGCCGGTCCTCCTACCTCCCGAGTCTGCGGGCAACTGCCCTCCCGGCGTCCGCCGGTCACTCCACCCCAACACCCCCGGCCAGACCGCTGAGACTTGAATCAGAGACATTCTCTAGGAACCCCTGAATGAAGCTGTGAATGAAGAGGTTTCCTCTTCACACCTGTCTGGTGGGCCCCCAAGTATCCTGACCTCAGGGCCTCCGTTTTTGCAAACCCCTCCCCTGCCCCAGGACAGACGCAGCCAGCTCCCGGCCTCCTCTGCAGCTCCCGTTGGCAGCGTCGCTGTGCCCAGGGTGCCCAGGACAGGGCCTGCTGTACCACCCCTACAAACACATCTGGGCACAGAACCAAGCACCACCAGCCTCCTGGCTCCAGAGAGCCCGACCGTGGGCACCTCTTTGCTCTCTTCTCCGGGGGAGAGTGCACCTCTCGCTGGGCCAGTAGGAGGTAGCGTCCCCTCCCTGCACCACTGATGCTGGGACGGTAGTGCAGAAATGATGTCTGGAGCCCCTTAGCACTGGAGCCCCACCTTCTCCTGTCTGGCCTGAGACACAGGGAGGATTAGCTGGTGCAGGGATGAGAAGGGACCTCTCCGGCTGCTGGGTTAGACTGCCTCCCCGCCTCGTCCTCTGACCAGCACTTGCTGCTTCAGGGCTTAGGCCACCACTCCTGTCCCCAGAGGAGGCAGCCTCAGATGGACTGGAATGCTGTGGCATGAGAGCGCATGTGTGCGACCGCCTGCTGTGGTCCCCTCCGTCCCTTGCATGTGTGCGTGTTAGAGTGAGCGCGTGCCAGCTCCTCGAAGGGCTCTTGGCTGCTCACAAGGCAGCCTGGACTCGGAAAGACTTTCAGCTCCTTGGAACGGAGACTTCCTGGGTCCCTCTGGCCCTGCTCCTCCGCCGTGGCATCTGGGTGTTGAGGAATGGGAGCTTTGGGGGAGTTACTTTTTAAAAAAGACACAACAAATTTCTACTACTGCACTACTGTCTGTTGTGAGATGATTAAACATCTATTTAATTGTGCACTTGCCTGCTCGCTGTGCTGCTTTGTGCTACATCTCCGGCCTGCCACAGATCCCGCCACGGGGCAGCCTGTGAGGTGGCGCCCCTGCAGGGGAGTCTCGGGCCTGGCGTGGGCGCACATGGCGGGCGGGCGGTGCTGAGACTCTGCCAGCCACTGGCAGATGGGAGTGCACCACCCTGTGGCCCTGCTGGTCACTGCTGCCTTTTGGCTTTAAGGGAGGGCGGCCTAAGTCCTTTCTTACTAAACCTTTTATTAACAAAAAATGATTCATGTCTGTCCTAAATCCAGGGTATGGCCTTGAGAATTTTTACCCGCTCATTTCCCTCATCAGTAGGGGTTGGCCAACATGGCCTGAACGTGTGGGCTGTGCCTTGTCTGGGGAGCACTGTGCTGGACACACGTGGGAGGGCTGGGGCACAGCCCTGGACTTCCAGAACACAGAAGGACCACTGAGCTCACGCTACCCCCCAAGGCCCTGTGCACAAAGCCCAGATGCTCGAGGGCAGCCGTGGCTCTATTCTTACCCTCAAGCTGAGGCCTAGTGAGCTGAAGTAGCTCAGTCCACGCATGGCGACAGGCGGCGCTCGCTCTGAGGCACTGCGTCTCAAACTAGCACGGGAGGCCTTGGTAAGACAGATCGCTGCGTGTCTAATTCAGTAGGTCTGGGTGGAGAAACAAGAATTTGCCTTTCTAACAAGTTCCCAGGAGACACCATGCTGCTGGCACAGCGTCCCCACTTTGAGGACCTCTAGTGAGGCCCTCTAGTCCGGAAGCACATGTGCAATGCTGCGTGAACAGCAGGCAGCAGGTGCCCCATCCTGAGTGAAGGTGGAAGAAGTGAAGGTGAAGAACAGGGAGAGCTTGGATCTGCCCAGGAGTGTGTTCCACGCTGGGGCACAGATCTGTGCAGCTGGAGTGGCGGGGTGTGGGGGGGGTGCTGGCCTAGCACAGCCGCAGCAGGCAGGCTTGGTGCTGTGGAGGACACGGGGGGCGGGGGGAGCGTGGCCAGATGACAGACGGTCGGCCTGCACACAGCACAGCAGTGGGGCTGGGCACAGGCCAGAGTGCAGACACGGGAGACGGGCGGGGAGGTGGTGAGGACACGGCGAGGCTGGTGCATCAGGAGCAGCGTTAGGATTCAGGAGGGAACTTACAGGAGGCTTCCCGCTGCCTCTGGGCCTCATTTCCACATCTGGTTTATCTCAGCCACACCCACCGAAAGATATATATACTTTTTTATCTGTTTCAGAAATGGAAGGAAATAGTTTTTCATCCCCTGCTTCTTCCACCGAAAAAAAATGACAAAAAGCAGGAACTGACGCTGCTTTACAAGCTTGGAGTCTTCCACTGAGAAGACAGCTACATCCCTACTCTCATCTTAGCGAGAGGCAGAACTCCCCGGAGCTGCTTCGGGGAGCTAGGCTACCACATCAGCTCCTGTCCACGCACATCACCCCAAAGCAACCCTTCTGAAATACTGGATTCCAGGAGCATGGGGACCCTGCCTTGACCAAATTTAGCTTGACTAAACATTCCTTCACCCTCACCAGAGGTGATCCCAGTTTTTTATTTTCTAGAATGGCCAGAAGGCAGGCCAATAAAGAACCCCACTGGGTACCTTGTGCACAGAGGAAACAGTCACCAGGAGGCAACAGCCAAGAAAACCCCCAGGGCTGGATAGCTGCAGCTTTGGCCTTCCTGCTGAGGGAGGTACGGGTGAGAGACTGATCCCTGTTCTTCCAGTGTCCCCTTGGCCCATCTGGTGAATGGAAGGAGACAAGCTCTCTGAAAACAGTGCCGAGAGGTGTGTGCAGCCAGGAGCCATCAGCTCATGGAGCTGGCCCTTGACTCCTTCATGGAATTTGTGTTGCCTGATTTAAGGGCCCCTATAAATTCTCTGGTCAAACCCAGGCCACTGTTACGACTCTTCCACCTCCCCAGCCCCACAGTTTGTTGTTGGTGCTGGTGGTGGCTACCTAATAGCCAAGATTTCCAGGACTGTGGCTATGGCTGTCCCTCTTGTGCTCCCCACAAAGGGCTTGACAGGTTTTACACCTCAGTGTCCAAGTGCTGCCAAAACAGGTCAAACTACTCTTCCTCAGAGGGGTGCTCTGACTTGCTCAAGTTTGACATTAGAGGGTACCGATTATAGGCTCCTTTGATCATAAGGAACAAACTAAAGTTACCTCTCATGGGAAGAAGGTCAGGCCTTGGCCAGCCTTCTATCCAGGACTAGGGCTGCCCTAGGCTCACCTTCTTCACTGTATTTTTCCCTCACTTCTAATCAGACAACACATCCTTTGTCCACATTGTTGGTTCTCCCTCTGGCTGCCTATTAGAATCAACTGGGGAAACTTTAAAAACTACTGAAGCCTGGAACCTAAACTCCAGAAGTTATTGTGATCTTTAAATACTTAACTAATCTTTTATTAATTCCTCAGATAATTTGTGCAGCCATACCATGCCCTCGACAAGAGGAGTAATAGCCCATAGCAGCTCCAAAAGACGAGCAAGTCACTGGGCTTGAGTGGACAGGGAAGGCGCCCAGGCATCTGGTATCTCCTAATCAGCTCAGGGGAGGCTTTCGAAGTTGGGTGTCGAAAATATTAGCTGTTCACCAAACCAGGGTCCTTGTCCAAGATACAACTAGTCCACATCTCCAGCCTTCTGCACAAAACAGGCAGCAGCGATGTGTTCTATCCTCAGCCCTGCCCCACTGTAAACGTCTCACTCTCTTCCTCTATCCTCTTCCTCTTCCTCTATCTGCTCGCCAGCTGCAGAGGATCACTTGGGGGTCTCTGCGGCCACAGTGGAGACACAAGATGGAGGGATCCTGGTCCCAAGCCACCATTCAGAAGACTTGGCAGACGAGAATGGCTACTGGATTGTTATGAGAGAAATAAACTAGTGTTAGCCACTGCGTTAAAAAAAGGGGTAGTGTTACCATTGTGGGGCCCAGGCTCCCTTGTTAGGCATGAAAGGGCCTGAGCTGCGGGGTTGACAATGGTACCTCAGCCCAGGCCTCCGCAATGTCCCCGCGGCCTGCAGGAGGGCAGCTGGAGGACTCAGAGACACACGACAGTCTTGGCCACACAGTTCTAGGTCACATGCTTTTTGTTCTTTTTCTGAAGAACAGGCAATAAACCTCAGACCCTCCCTTAGGAGAAGGGCAGCGCTGCTCAGGGGTCTGGAGTGGAGGTACGTGTACCTGTTGTGTGTGGTCTGGGGGTTTGAAGGCTCAGAGAGAAATAACCAGCAATCTGAGACTTAAGCCCGTGGATCTTACACATGGATAAACGCCCCCCGCCAGCAATCACCAACTGCTCACAGGTGGTATCTCAACTGTTTCTGTAGCTTGTAGCCCAGAAAACTTCACATACTTTCAAATGCCTATTTCCATGATCTTGCTTAAAAGGAAAAGCCAGGACAAATCTAGTGCAAAACATGTTTAATTCAAACTTGGTGCTGTAAACGGCTGCAGCATATCAGTATTCTTCAACTGGAAACATGGCTACATGCAGACAAGTCAGAACCTTTGTAATCTGCAGGTCATCACCCACGCCCAGAATCCTTTTCTAGTGCCCTTAATAAAAACAATGAAAGTCATCACTTGGAGTCACACCTGGGCTCCCAGTCTGAACAGCAGTGCCCCAGACCAGGCAGTTGAATCATGAGAACACCTGCAATCACGTAATTTTTCTTGGCATTTATTAGTAGGCTAAATAAATTAAAGCATCAAATCAGAGAAAGTGCCACCTGTTGGAGCTTTTCCCCAGGTAATGCCCCTCTGTCTTCAAGTAGATCCTAGGAGCCTAGAGTCTCTCTCCCTCTGAAACCAGGGCTACATTTAGGGCTACAATGACTCATGTACCTTTTCCACTGTGTAGCACTCAGCCTTGTCCCCATCTGCTTGCAAGTTTATGAGGCTGGAGCCATATCTTAAATTCTGTACCACCAGATATTAAAACATCTTATGTGATGGTTAAATGATCTGGGAGTAGCCAGTATCCAGGAAACCTTCCATTCTGATTCTGTTATGTGGAAACAAAACACGAGGCTCAACAGCCTCAGATGAAGAGGTTCCTGTCACATGACCCATTCGCTGTTAAGTGCCCATGGTAATTAATGGACAGACTAGAGAACCATGGAAACCATACACATAGCCATCTTCAGGAGAGACCACTGCACACCACTTTATCCCTGCCTTATCTCAAAAATCCCAAGCTCGCTCTCTCAAAAGCATGAAGTACTTTTAAACATGGTACTCTTTGGAAATATTAAATACCATACTCTCACTTGGAAAAACAATATAAACTTCAGCATTTCAAGAACACCAATGTCAGAAAAGGGGGCTTCTCAAAGGAAAACTCCAGTGGGAGAGGGAAGGTGGCAGATGTGGTCACTGCTAGCTTCTGCCGAGCAGATCCTCCAGGGGAAGCTAGCCTAGTAAGTTCCCGGGTAGCAATACTTAGGGATAGAATAAAGAGATGGAATTAAAATACTTAACTATGTAACTTATAAGATGGAGGTGGGGCAGTGATTGTAATTAATCTACAGTCCTTCCATAGAACAGTAGAAATACTGACTAATTTTAGAGTTTAAGTCAGGTGTTCATGTTATAAATATTGAGAAAGCCACTAAAAGTTCAGAACTAGAATATATAACATCTAAACCAGACAAAGAAAAAAAATTAAAATATTTCAATCAACCAATCAGAAAGTAGGAATGGAAGGAAAAATATCAGCATTAAAAACATAATCACAAGTTTTCAGAATGGATGTTAAAACAATGACAAAACCACCACCACCTAACAGAAGTAAATAGATTGGGTTTAATTATAAATCTCTATTCATAAGAGAGACACCTAAAATACAACACAGAAAGATTAAAAATAAAAGGACAACACAAGCAATATTGGGGCTTTGGTTCTTACTAATGCAATGAACTAGCACAGGCTACTGGCTCCCTTCCCCAAAAATCAACCCTAGAAAAACAACGTAAATCTGAAGCGCCACTACCAAAAACCAAACATTTAAAAATCCTCCCAAAGCCTGTTAAGAACCCCCTAGGAGACGAAGGCTCTCACACTGGAAGCAGAGGTGGACCTCAGGGAGATGCCTGCTCTTGCTGGGCATGGGGCAGCAGAGTCGCTGGTGTCAGTGGGGCGCTAGCGGGCAGCCCCAAAGCTCTGCTGGGGTACAGAGGGGGGTAGGCTGAGCAGCTGCTCTTCGGATGAAAACTCCCGGCCCTCTTTCCCTCCAAACTAGCTGACAACTAGGAACTGTGCCTCTGCCCGTGCCGCAGATGCCACCTGAGGAATACAACCCCCACCCCCAAAGGCAAGGACTCAAAATAAAGCAAAACAAACAGGGAGATATTAGCAATTTGAAACAGGAACAAGAACCAAGTAGAATTATGAACTGTAAAAAAATATAATAAAGGAGACAGGAGGACAGATACAGCTTCCAACCAGTGAGCGTGCAGGGGCGTCACACTGGGGCCTCTCCCAAATGCAAGCAGGAAACCGTGAAAACGCGGACACGCGCAGTCCAGAGAAGGAGCAGAAGGGCTGACACCAGAGTACAGGCAGTCCAAGAAGGGAAGGGGGAAAAGTGCAGGGAGCATTTGAAGGAATAATGAGAATAGATTTCCCAGAATTGAAAGGACTCACAGAATGAGTAAGAACAAAGTACAACCAGAAACACTGCAGTGAAGACGCTGAAGACAATGTAAGAAAAATAAAAATTCTGAAAGCTCTCAGGGAGAAACAGCAGATCAATCACAAAGCAACAAGAACCACAGAACATCAGGCTTTTTAACAAGATCCTTAGATGAAAGAAGACAAAGGAATAATGTTTTCAAAGTGCTGAAGAGGAGAACTTTGACCTGAAAATTTATATGAAGACAAATTTATTTAAAGGTGAGTGTAATAAAAATAGTCTCAGGGACACAGGGCTTCAGAAACTTTTTCACAAAAGACCCATTTTAGAAAACATTCTTTAGCTGGGCATGGTGGCGCAGGCCTGTAGTCCCAGTTACTGGAGAGGCTGAGGCAAGAGGATCACTTGAGCCCAGGAATTCAAGGCTGCAGTGAGCTATCATTGCACTACTGTTCTCCAGCCTGGGCAACAGAGTGAGACCTCATCTCTTTAATAATTCAAACCATATATATATTGATTACAACATATATATACACACATGTAAACACAATACATACATACATTTTTTTTTCTTGGAAGTAGTGGTCAAATACACAAAATAAATTTAGACATGGGAAGAGATACAGGTAGTAATAGTAAGCACAAACTATGGCAAAGTTTGTAGTCTGAAACAGGACTGATGAAAAGGGGAAAATAGTATATTATAAAAAATACCAACATAGTAAGGGAGGGTAAGACCAAAGGAACATAAGAGTATAATAAAGTCTTGTAATAAGAAGATTTAATGGTAAGTTAAAGAAACCGATAGGGGGAATGAACATGGTTAGCATTAAGAGTAATATCAATAAAATAAAAGTAGAATGTATTACTTTCAAACAGGTAGAAGAAAATTTGCTACTCAATGGAAATAGGGAAAAAACCCAAAAAGTACAGTACACAGAAACTGAAATAATAGGAGAAATAAATTCTACTACCAGTAATTACAATGAGTGTAAATACCTTAAACTCAAAAGAAAACACTCTCAGCCCTTCCTTCCTTAGCCCGGGGACACAAGCACATGCTGAGGGGCACCATGGTGGGGACCTCGGTGAGACACAGCCTGGCAGCAGGGCTGGGGGGCAGTGAGTGAAAAGGCTGGAGACTCATCACACTGTACAAACACATTAACTGACTGAGAAAATAAGTAGATATACAGACGATGGCAGGTATACTGAGGATAATGGGAGCCAGGATTCTCACTCTTGGAGAAAGGATTTATGAATGTAGAAAGGAGGAAGGCTAGAAAGAATCCTGAGGTATTGACCTGAAACTGGAAGAGTTAGCATGAATTCACAGGTTTAAACAAATAAACAAACTATACACATATGTACACAAATATGTACATACATATGTTCATAGATATATACAGCTACATGAACATGTGTGTGTATTTGTATACTGACTGTATATTTGTATACTCTATCCACTCAGAGGGCATAGAAGCAATTTTACTTTAGAAGCAATGAGTATGCCAAGTGCTAAGGCATTATGGCTCTATGGAGAAAGGGCTGATTCCAGGACTAAGGCAAGGAAGAGTATAAAACAATCCTGGAGTATCTTGTTTTGAGTGAAGAAATGCTGAAAAAATGATGGGGACAAGTGAGAAGGACATAGCAACCAGATGAAAGAGGCTTCCATTGGTCAAATCTAGGTAAGTATCAACATAAATGAAAATATCAAATTATAAATTAATGAACAGAAAAGGAATCCAAGAATCTATAATATAAATAAAGGAATAAAAATTACAGATTCTCAGTATAAAATTTTTCTTAAAAATCTAACAATTTCTGGGCAAAAATGTCAGAAAAGATATTAACAGAGAAAAACTGAGTAAGCAATATTTATAGTATTTCATAAAACAATTCACTGCAAAGAAAAAAGGAAAGGATTATAAATAACAATGATTCAAGAAAATGTAAACATGAATATTAGTATACCTTAAACACAGACTGACAACTCATAAAATGGTGGACAGGGATAGGGAGGATGGATAACTCCCATGTTAAAAAAGGAAATAAGGCTAGGCGTGGTGACTGGGGTTACACCTAGGGTTAACCTAGGCTTACACCTGTAACCCTAGCACTCTTGGAAGCCGAAGTGGGAGGACCACTTGAGCTCAGGAGTTCAAGACCAGACTTGAACTGCACCACCACCACCAGCAAGAGCGTGACTCATCTCTACAATAAAGTAGAAAAATTAGCCGGGCATGGTGGCCATATGCCTGTAGCCCTAGCTGCTTGGGGAGCTGAGGCAAGAGGACTGCTTAAGCCCAGCAGTTTAAGGTAGCAGCGAGCTAGGATGATGCCACTGCACTCTACCCAGGGTGACCAAG
Organism: Microcebus murinus; assembly: GCF_040939455.1. NCBI lineage: Eukaryota > Metazoa > Chordata > Mammalia > Primates > Cheirogaleidae > Microcebus > Microcebus murinus. The sequence continues at coordinate 25,344,861 of NC_134105.1, read as the reverse complement.
TGAGACTCTGTCTCAAAAAAAAAAAAGAAAGAAAGAAAGAGAAAAGAAATGAGAAAACACCTAGACCTGATTGATGATATCATTATGTCTGAATCTGGGAACAGAGTTAAGCAGTACTGAGATGGAAAAACTACAAATTTGAAATCATTTTCAGGAAACCAGATGAACAATGAATGAAGCAATCATTCAATTCAATAATTTAAAGAATGAAAAACAGGAAAAAACTCAAGAAAAGAGAAGAAAAAGTAAAAAATATATGAAATACAGAAGATCAAAAACCAAATGTTGGTTCTTTGAAAACACTGTAAGACAGATTAATAAAGAGAAAATGCAAACAAAATACAAAATGGAAAAAGGACATAATTATGAACTAAATGTTAACTAATAATTAATAGATGAAAATGAGAAAGTTGTAGAGAAATATAAAAATCCAAACTGGCAAAACTTGAGTAGACCAAATAAAGTAAATTAAAAAGGCAAGGACCTCTCCTTAGGGGGATTAAAAAAATAAACCAGAATTAGAAGTTTTACAGTTTGACTATACTGAAGAAAACAAGTTTTAAGTAAGTTTGTCCACAAAACAGAAAAGAAATAAAACCTGCCTAGCACTTTGAGACTAGTATAATAGTGATTCCAAAATCAAATAAGGAAAATTCAAGAGAGAAAAAAAAGAAATATTTCACTTGTGACTACAGATGCGGAAACACACACACACACACAAACTAAATAAAGTATTAGTTGGCCACACCTAATAGTACTTAAAACAAAAAAAATCAACAAGGGTTTATCTAAGAAATTTAAGAATAATTCAACATTACAAAATCTATCAATGTGCTTCACAACATTAATAAAGGCAGAAAAATAAGAGGACTATTACAACATTAAAAAAAAGCATTTGGTAAATTCAACACTTATTTATAATTAAAAAAAAAAACTCATAGCAATCTAGGAATAGAAGGGAATGTCCTTAACTTGATAAAGGTTATATATCTAATCCAATTGTGTACGTGTGTGTGTGTATAAAATACATCATGATCAATTAGAGTTAAATCGAGGAATGCAAGGATGGTTCAATATCAGAAAAATCCATCAATGTATTTTACTGAATGAATAAAGATTAAAACTGGTATGATTATACAGACACAGAAAAAAAGCATTTGATAATGTCCATCTTTTATTTAAAGGAGGGAAATAGCTTAGTAAACTATTAAACTTCTTTAACTTGATAATACACAGGACTGCTTTCCAGAATAGATAGACATCTACATTTACTCTTGCTCTGTGGAAGGTTTTTTTTATATCCCTACCATCACCACCAACACATGGCATTATCTGTTTTTCTAATTTTGGCCAGTCTTAAGGGTGTAAAGTGATACCTCTTTAAAAAAAAAAATCCCCTGATCACTGGGTTTGAGTATCACTTCATATACTTGTTACCCTTTTGGGCTTCTCTTCAATGAACTATCAATTCATTATTCTTTGTTCAATGTTCTTTATGATTCAGCAGTTCTTTGTATATTGATGATATAAACCCTTTGGTGGGCTTAAACATTACAAGGATCTTCCTTAGCCTGCCATTTTTATCCTTTATTGAATAGAAATCTCTAATTTTGACGTAATAAAATCAATCTTTTTTGTTTTCCTCATAGTTTGGGGATTTTATTTAAGCAGCCTGTCCCCATGCCTAGATCACAATAACATTCTCCTATATTTCCTATTGATTTGATAATTTTACCTTCCATATTTAGATCTTTAATCCATCCAGAATCCACCTTTGGACATGATGCTAGTTAGGATTCCTGTTTTATTTTCCTTCATATAAAAAGCCAACTTTCCAACACCATCTAGTAAAACAAACACTGAAGGCTCTTTGTATTACTTACTAAATACTTCATAGCTTTTGTTGCTGTGAATTGTGCCTTTTCCTTTTAATTATATTCCCTAATTGGTACCCGCTCTTGTAGAAAAACGTTGGAAATTCTTATAAACTTATTTTACATCTAACAAGCTTACTTGAACTTACTATTTTAAGAGCTCATTGAGTCTCTTTGTTCTTATATACAGATGTCCCTGAATATCTGAAAATAATGCCTTAAAAATGTTTCATTTCTTACATTCCAATATTGATAATCTCTTTATTTCTTTTTCTTTTCTTATAGTTGTGATTAGAACTTCCAGTTCTGTTAAGCAATAATGTGATAGTGGGCATAGTGGATGTGTTAGTTAGGATACCGGTTTGGCTATTTTAATGGCTTAAGTAAGATGGAAAGTTTCTTTTCTGTGTCAGGCCTTAGCTAGTAGGCAGTCTGGGAGACAGGTATCTCTGTACATGAGGTTGGTGTGCTTCTGGTATTCTGGTATGTTGCTCTTTCCCAGCGTGGGCAAAACAGGGTTGGCGTGACCATATTCACATTCTAGTCCACAGGAAAGGGGAAACAAAAGCATTTTCCTTTTAAAGATGTGGCCTGGTAGTTGTAGACTCACTTCTCCTTCCATACCATTGGTCAAAACTTAGTCCTATGGTCATTCCTAATTGCAAGGCAGCCTGGAAAATACACTCTCTTACCAAGGGAGCTACTTACTGGCCAGCTAAAAGTTGCAGGGAAGAGGGGTTTTGTTAATAAAGAGTAGGGAGATGGATATTGTTTTACAGTTCTTATTTCTAAAGTGATGATACATATAACTGCTACCAAGTAAAAGGAGCTTCACAGAGTAAGGGTTTTTCCCCCAATTAAAAAATAAACTCTATCACATGCTCTTCCTATATAACATATTGATATGCATATATTTTTCTCTTTTTTCAGTGTAGTGAAGTACATCAATAGATTTCTGTGATGATTACTACTTATATTCATATAAGCACACAAGTGTAGAACTTATGATTTTATTACAGTATAGTATTTAGTGTGTGATTCAAATATGTAGAATTGATCATGTAGAATAATGTTTCGCAGAATCCAAAGTGCTGAACTTAGAGAAAATTCAGATTGTAAGATGGGAATTAGCATCTATTTAAAGGCTTACTACATGCCAGGTGATACGCATATCATAAAAAACACCTGACACCTGAAAGCCTACCATGTGCCAGGCATGACAACTTAATAAGGGAGTTATTATGCCTACTTAATAGATGAGGAAACCAAGGCACAGAAAGGTTAAATGACTTAAAGTAAGTGGAAAGAGTAGGCTCCATAGCCTATGATCTTTCCCCTACGTAGCAATGCCTCTCAATCATCATTCTCTACAATGCCTTGATGATATACAAGTACTAGCATAGAGGAATTAGGGGTATTCTTGCTTAATTATTTCCTAAAATTTCACCTCAGTACCACAGGAAACCTTTTAATTCAAATGAAAAATTAAATTCTGAATTTAATAAAAAACTAAGATCATTTACAGAAATTCATTTTACATTAGGCTTTTTGGGAAAACTCCTGTTTTATTAAATTAGGAATGCCACAGGGCAGGTAGAAATCATCTATATGAAATTTGAATGTGCATTTGCACACTACACGAAGACAACTCTAGGGTCTAAGGAAAGTGCGATTTTGTCTTATGTTTCCAATTGAAATATATATTTATACTTAAAAAGGACACATTCTTTATTCTGTCCTCACAATTTTGAAATCTTTAAAGTTGAACTAATACAGGCTTTGTAAATCTCAAAAAAGTTTGCCTGAGGCCGGGCGCTGTGGCTCACGCCTGTAATCCTAGCTCTTGGGAGGCCGAGGCGGGCGGATTGCTCAAGGTCAGGAGTTCAAAACCAGCCTGAGCAAGAGCGAGACCCCGTCTCTACTATAAATAGAAAGAAATTAATTGGCCAACTGATATATATATAAAAAAAAAATTAGCCGGGCATGGTGGCGCATGCCTGTAGTCCCAGCTACCCGGGAGGCTGAGGCAGAAGGATCACTTGAGCCCAGGAGTTTGAGGTTGCTGTGAGCTAGGCTGACGCCACGGCACTCACTCTAGCCTGGGCAACAAAGCGAGACTCTGTCTCAAAAAAAAAAAAAAAAGTTTGCCTGAAATAAGATATATTTATGATACCTGATATTTCTAACTGTTGGGGCTTGGAATATAAATGATAAATTAAAAATGAGAATAAGTCTTTTGATGGAAGAAGGAAACAACTAAAAGACTTTGCAATGAAATAATATATGTACTGGACTGACTAAAACCAAGTGATTTCTTTTCTGGAAACTGCTCTTTGTTATTTTACTAACTGTTGAGTCATATCAATAAGGTCAAACAGAAAAAGATATTTAAAATCCTTTCCAGACATAAAAAAAAAAAAAGAACTCACCCATCAAATACAAATATACTATTTTATTCTAAGGGAATATTTCTGTGGTTTCTGCAAGGGAAAAACCCAAAAGTGGTTAAAAACCAAAAAAGAACAGAGAGGATGATTTAGATGTTTCTCTTTTTGTTTGATGTTTTTTTCTCCCCTGGAAAAAAAATGTAATTTTACACAATTTTAGTAAAATTAAAAAAGCAAATAACTGTACACACATCAACAGCTACACTTATGAGGAATGACCAATAATGAATCCATATTTTCTCTTATGAATTAATTTAGGGTTCTGGGCAACTCTGTGGACTAACATGCAGTTGAAATCCTGATACAGTCATTTATCTGGGTATTGGCTGTTCTCAGTTAAAAGATACAGATTTTTTCCTGGTAGTTTATAACAATTTATCTACTATGCTAACAATATTTGTTTTTCATACAACTACAGAAGGGGAAATTGTTAGTGTTTATACAAACCATAAAATTCGTATAGTGGGGACTATTACACCTGATGTTTCTGGATAGTTTATTGGCAGACTTATCAGACAATCCAATTATTTTTCCTCCATATCAAACAAGGTATGAACTAAGAAGTTTTCCAGTCAGAAATGACAAACAGATGGAATTAATCATACAGAAATTTGGGGCAGATTTACTTGTATCACACAGTTCTTAGTAACAAAAATGAGATTTGTTACAGGCAGAGGGACAGAACCAGCAAGTACACAATGTCAAAAGGCCTACTTTGTAATTTTTATTTTACTTAAATGACTTTGATTTGTTAAAAAAAAAACAAAAAAAAAAACCTGCCACTCCCACCTAAAAAATGGAACATACTGAAAAGTCTTTCAAGATTAAAATTTCTAAGAGGTTTTCTGACTGCTCTCAATCTTTTCATAGGGTCAAATTAACCTCAGCTAAAGAAGGTATGGTGATTGGCCAACATCATAAAAGCTTTGATTCACAATTTTGTGGGGAAAAAAGAATGGAGATGAGGGAGATGGATTGATATGCCACATACGCCTATGACTTGCACTCCTCATAGAACTACTAAAACAGCTAGAGTTTGGAATAATGCTATAAGAAGACCTCTCTATGGATATGCAAGACAGTCAATGTCTTTGTATCCTAACTCCAGAATCCCTATTTTCAAGTTTCATAGGGCAACAAGGTCATCTTCCAAATGCTTTATATAGGAACATACTAGGACCTTTTCTACCATAATTCAGATAGCTAAGTAATACTGTATCTTTGTGGAATCACTCACAGGTTTGCCAGAGTAAGGAGAGAGACTATTTTTTTTTAAATGACAAGGGCCTCCAGAAACTGCTGCAAAAGACAAAATAAGAGGAATTATTAGGGAAATAGGAAGGTAAAACAATGGGAGAAAAGCTGCCATTGGGGAAAAAACAAAAACAAAAGGAGAACCCCCATTTCTGTGTACCACAGCTCAGGCTATGAGACAGCAGCAATAAAGGCCTATACCCAGAGAAGTGGGCATTTTAGTGGGTTTTCTACAAACATTTCAAGACACTTGGGATCTAACAGGCTCCACAGATTTTCTGTGTGCATAATTAGCTTGCAGAATATCATCTCCTTTACTTTAGTTTACCCACATCCAGACCCACCACTGAGAAGGCTAGACCCAGAAGGTGAAAGGGACACATTTCTAAGTTAACAGCAGTGAAGGTCATTTTCCCTGATGTGAGGGGCCCATGGTAGAAGCACCATAGGCTTCTATCCTTCACATAATTGGCTTGGCAGTGAAAATCAAAATCAAGACCACTTTACTATCTTTTTTAAAAAGTTGAGCATTTTTATTGGGTCTTCAAGTCTAGGTCCCACAGTTCTCATTTGATGTCACTCTTTGCTCTGTACTGATCTCTCCCCTGACTTTTATGGAGGGCTTGCCCAAGTAGCCTATTGCAGCCAAGGTTTCACTCCAAAGCTACCTCTCTAAGGTCTAAGGTTACTATGGTAGAGTTTTATACAACAATTTTCCTTAAAAATATTCCACAATTTGTTATTCCCAAACAAAATAAGATTATGCACCACTCAGAGAAATTGGTTAGTCATTCTGAAGATGTCTAACAACTATATCACTGTCAAAGAACATTTCTCAGTTCATATTCTTTCCTTCAATTTTCATTTGTACATCCACACTGTGGGGTTCACGAGTCATCTGTTTCCCATTATCTTATAATCAAGTCAATAGGACTTAGGCTTATACATCGTTTTCCAACAGCTGGATGCATTCACAGTTTGGTGCATATCAATGTATACGAAAATAGGAACCTCACTTCCATTTTAATCTGATAATTCAACATCAGAGTCTTCAGATTTGGCTTTGGCAAGTTCTTCATGTACCTCCCTCACCATGAGAATACGTGTTAACATGGTGTCCAGAGTCCCAGGGTCTATCGGGAATGTGGAGTACCACATGGGGCTATTCGGGACACAGGAGCGCTCAGGTTGAAGGTAAAACACATCATTTCTCTGCTTCACACTTTCAGAACTATCCATAGGGGGGAAAAAGAAAGAAGGAAAATAGGAAATCAGAGAGTACAGAATATGAACTATATTGTTTAATGTAATGGCTCTCAATTTTTCCCCACTATGACCCACCATGGGGAAAGCAAGGTACCCATAAGGATAAATAGGTTTATACACATATTTCTCCCAGGAGTAAAATTGTACTCTGCATATTTTCTCACACACTCAAGAAATTACATTGGACTAGGAACAGAATGTTAATATAAGACAGAGTGTATATCACAAACTTTAGTATGTAAAATATTAAGAATAACAGGCCAGGTATGGTGGCTCATGCCTGTAATCCTAGCACTCTGGGAGGCTGAGGTGGGGGGACATCTTGAGCTCAGGAGTTCAAGACCAGCCTGAGCAAAAGCGAGACCCCCATCTCTACTAAAAAATAGGGAAAAAAAAAAAAAAATTAGCCGGGCATGGTAGCCCATGCCTGTAGTCCCAATTACTTGGGAGGCTGAGGCAAGAGGATTGTCTGAGCACAGGAGTTTTAGGTTGCTGTGACTTAGGCTGATGCCAGAGCATTCACCCAAGGCAGTGACAGAGTGAGACTCTCTCAAAAACAAAAACCAACAACAACAAAGAAGTCAACTCACATGTTACAATGGCTGAGAATCACAAATCCTAAGTGCCCAATATCATGGAATGAACTCCAAGGGCACTCAATACACATTATCAAAGGCCAAACCCAACCATTATATTTCTTTTAGAAAAAAGTACTACAGTGTGAATCTTTTAACTCTAAAATCATAAAATTTTTCTAAGGAAAGGGCCACTGAAAAAATTTCAATTCCTTAAAAATTGTTTTTCTATTTTATGTTTACCAAAACAATTTCTCCTCAAAATTTCTTTTCAATATGAATAATAAAACCATTGCAGATTAGATGTCACATGTTGTGCAACAGTTGTAAAGATCAAACAATTAGCAGTGTTTTTTGCTTTTGAAGAAATTTCCTTAAAAAAATCATCAAGACAAGGCAGTTTATTTCTTGGTTCAAAATTCAGGCAGGGGGAAAAACAAAATTAGAGGTACATCATTTTCTAAAGTCACACACCAGATGATTTTCTGATGTTCAAGCGTCTAAAATCCAAAATATGTTAAGTGTTTTTTGAAATACACTATATCTAGTTCAAAAGAAGATCACTTACCATTTTGACAGGTAAAACTCATAAAGTCGAACTGGACATCTTAGTGGGTTGTCAGTATTCTCTGCCATCTCCACTCCCACTGGAACCTCATCATCTTCATTTCGTTTCCTCTTGCCAACAGTTAGTTTATCTTGAGACAGGAAATAATAATCAAAGGATATTAGAAAAGTCTCAAGACACCAATGAGTTTTGCTTCACAGCCAGAACTCTGCCACTCCTTCCCTTTCACTCACTCAGTCATTCAACAAATATTTGCTGAGCTCCGATGGAGGTGCCAGACATCATTCCAAGTGCTAGGTTTGTAGCATTAAATAAAACAAAGTAATTATCCTATAAAATTTATGCTCCCTTGCTCACCAATGGAGGGGCACTACACCAAAAAGTATGGTGTTGGAGAGTACAACTCTATTCTCAGCCTGACTTTTTAAAATAGATGTTACCAGGCATAGGATTCCTAAGCCATAGCAAGAAAAAAATGGTTCTACATGCTCCTCTTCTACAGCACAGATCAAGATAGAAGTTATCATCTCTTTATCTGAAAATATTTCTACCCTAGGGCACACCAGTGTCTACTGGGCATTTGTTCAAGTTTCTTTTTTTTTTTTTGGCAGGGTCTTACTCTGTCACCTAGGCTGCAGTGCAGTGGCATGATCACAGCTCACTGCAGACTTGAACTCCTGGGCTCAAGTGATCCTCCTGCCTCAGCCTCCTGAGTAGTTAGGACTATAGGAACATGCCACCATGCCTGGCTGATTTTTTTTTTTTTTTGTAGAGACAGGGTCTCACTATGTTGTCCAGGTTGGTCCTAACTCCTGGCTTCAAGTGATCCTCCTGCCTTGGCCTCCCAAAGTGCTGGGATTATAGGAGTGAGCCACTGCACCTGGTTTAAAGTGGATGCTATATGAACAAAACTAAGGAAATAGGACTGGCATTAAGTGAAAAAGCTATCATAATCTTTTTTTTTTTAAAGTAAAGGAGCAATTCACAAAAAAGTTTACACAATGTTGAACATCACAATTATTCTTTATAGATTTTAGTTTCAGTAATTTTTAAATTTTCACATTCAAAAAACATTTCGCTCTTAGAAGTAACAACTTCAGTTTGGGAATTTTAGAACATAATTCTGGTCAAAGTTAATAAATTTAATTTCTAGTTCTATAATATATATATATATATATTTATTTATTTGTTTGTTTGTTTGTTTGTTTGTTTGTTTGTTTGTTTGTTTGTTTGGAGACAGAGTCTCGCTTTGTTGCCCAGGCTAGAGTGAGTGCCGTGGCATCAGCCTAGCTCACAGCAACCTCAAACTCCTGGGCTCGAGTGATCCTTCTGCCTCAGCCTCCGGGGTAGCTGGGACTACAGGCATGCGCCACAATGCCCGGCTAATTTTTTATATATATATCAGTTGGCCAATTAATTTCTCTCTATTTATAGTAGAGACGGGGTCTCGCTCTTGCTCAGGCTGGTTTTGAACTCCTGACCTTGAGCAATCCGCCCGCCTCGGCCTCCCAAGAGCTAGGATTACAGGCGTGAGCCACAGCGCCCGGCCATAATATTTATTTTTTAAACATTAAAATCACACTTTTATATAATAAACTGGTTTGGGAAAGCAAGACCATAAAACTCCTAATAAAATTGTCCCTATTGGTATTATTCTACTGTGTACAAAAGCAGTATACTATAGGCCAGCTTTTAAGTTCCTTCATAATTTCACCATATTAACAAAAAAGAAGGGTTCTAGTCAAGAAAAAGGATTAGGAAACAATAGATTAAAAGTTAAGCAGGTTTCTTTTAACTAGCAATTAACTCATCTGGTATCTTATAAATCAGTGTTCTTAACTCTAATTCTATATTTAAATTTCTTGGTAAGTTTTAAAATATAGATTTCTTGGGCTGTATTCAATTAAGTTGGAACTTCTTTAAAAGCCAATACAAATTGAAGCACGTGATTCCTCTCATTTCGAGGCAATACCTCTAACAATAGAGAAAAACATTCAAATATTAAAATAAAGCTATACTCTTCCATGTCTAGAATTTACAATTACCCTTCTGCAGTAACTATCTTCATACTTAGAACTAATGAGACTGCAAATAGAAATCTAACCACCACCATCACAAACCTGGTTCTGATTCCTGCTTCTGTAAAGGTGGGAAGAACCTCAGATATGTCATCTTGGTGCTGTACTTGAGTGTCCTGGTCCGTCTCATCACATGGGCAAAGGAAAGCTTCAAGTGCTCAGTAACATTCTTTAGTTGAAAGTATTTGGTATTGAAGAAAAGGAGGGTGTTTAAGAGGACAATTGGTGAGTAGGCGCCCAGTTGTTTGCACTCCCACAAATGCTCTTCTTCAATGCGAGAGAACATGTAACCTAGACAGAGGAAGAGGGAAAAGAACAGCACTGAGCTCCTGTGTAAGAAGAATAAGTAATCTCTCAAATTCCAGGACAGGAAGATACAAAGGGAGAGACTGACTGTTCCTCTCTTTGCCCCTCATCCTTATGTAGAAAAACGGAAAAGACACCACAAAGCAAAAGGAAAATGATGCCACTTGAGTAGATAATGTGAGTATTCCACTGAAACAGTTTTAATCTATTGATATTTTAGATCAAGGATTAGCAAGCTTTCTTTGTAAAGGGCCAGAGAGTAAATATTTTAGGCTTTGTGGGCCATATGGGCTCTGAACAACTTTGTTGTTGTAGAAAAATAATGAACTATAGTGAATACATAAAACAAATAGGTACGGCTACAAACCAGTAAAATGTATTTACAGACAAATTTTAATTTCACATAATTTTCTATTACAAAATATTAATACTTAAAGAGAATTTTCCCCAACCATTTAAAAATGTAAAAGCCATTTTTCACTCATGGACTACAAAAACAGGGAATGGGCCACATTTGGCCCATGGGCCACAGTTTGCCAACTCCTATTGGAGACCATTAAGCTTACTGTTCATTGGTTCAGTCTTATGTAACCAAGATAATTAGAAGGCAGATACCTTTCTCCCTTCCCACCCCACCCCATTTATTTTATTTTATTTATTTATTTTTTAATCTTTTAAATTTATAATTTTCTTTTTTCTTTTATACACCCCAAAATCATGGCTTGTTGGATATTTATTTTAAATTTAAATTAAGAGTGATTACTTCCTGATGACTTATCTGAGATTTTGCTTGAAAAGCAGAGGTCTTGCAGAATAATTAAAATAAGTGTACACCTTTTATTTTTTTATTTTTTTTTATTTCTTTTTTCCTGAAAAAATGCTGACTGATACAATAAGTGTACACCTTTTAATTTCACCTTCCTCATGATGCCCCTTAAATGTGGGTTTTTCCCTAATGTTCTCTCCTTAATCCTCTTTGTTGCTGCTTCTGCATTCTATTCTTGGGAGATTATCCACAAACATGACTTTATTATTCCAAAACTACATCCCTGGTCCCCTCTCCAAATGCTAAATGTATTGAACCACTATGTTGCTCAGAATGCTTCAAAGGTGCTCTGCAGCCCAACAGAAAGGGGCACATATTCCTGAGCATGACATTCAACCTCTCCATTCACACCTGAGAAGCCTGAGACCAGGAGTGAATTATGGACTGGTCTGATAACATGTGGTCAAGGTCAATTCAAGAATAAAGATTTAACTCTCTTAACAACCAGTTCAGTGTACATATAAACTATTGAAAAGGGCCTGCTGTCAGAATATGTGGCAGCTACTGGCATAGTGTATATCTTTACCAACACTACCAGATCAAAAATGGTTTCTTTAAAGGTAAATACAACCAAGTTATTTTTAATTTTCACAATTAGTATCTATACATGCACTGAGTGGAAGTTACAGTTCTGCTAAAACAATCAACAATAAATCAAAGACTTGCTTCTCAAAAGTCCAAATGTTATAAATCAGGACAGAAATAGAAAATGAATAATTTATACAAAGATAATAACAAAACTAAAGCAATTTAAGAAAGCATATCAAGAAAACAGTTAAAATAAAAATAATCAGCCTACCATTAGGAAGTATTGTAGGTTCCCATATTTTCAAGAGTTTGGTAAGTTCAATCATAAATCTGGAATAGGGCTCAGTAAAAATATTATCTATTCTACCATTTTCAAACAGGTACTACAAGGGGAAAAAAAAGAAATATACATGTTGATACAAAGAAAACACAAGTTGAAACTACATGGTAAGAAATAATTTACAAAAAAACCCCATTAAATCGTACACTTAAATGGGGAAAAGAAAAGAAATATTTACAATTATTTTTTGCCCTTATAAGATTTGAAACATGTTCAACCTGAAGTATTATAGGAATATATGTGAAAATACCAGGATTCAGGGCCCGTTCATGTTAACTGACATTATCTTCAGCACTAAGCCTGCAAGGTAAAGTTTTTTACTTCCTTTTTAAAACATGGAATAACTTTAAACAGAATAACTTTAAAACTCTTTAAAACAGAATGACTATTTTAAGAAACCCTTTACTGACTTCCTAAAACTGATGCACTGAAAATTAATTCTAATGTGTATTTTCCAAATCTTTTTTTTTCTAATTCATAATGTATATCTGCAGATATGCTCTCAGAAGATTTTTGTTTTTACCCTGGACAGAAGATGATTTTTTTTTTTTTTTTTTTTTTTTGAGACAGAGTCTCACTTTGTTGTCCAGGCTAGAGTGAGTGCCGTGGCGTCAGCCTAGCTCACAGCAACCTCAATCTCCTGGGCTTGAGTGATCCTTCTGCCTCACCCTCCCGAGTAGCTGGGACTACAGGCATGCGCCACCATGCCCGGCTAATTTTTTTTTTATATATATATCAGTTGGCCAATTAATTTCTTTCTATTTATAGTAGAGACGGGGTCTCGCTCTTGCTCAGGCTGGTTTTGAACTCCTGACCTTGAGCAATCCGCCCGCCTCGGCCTCCCAAGAGCTAGGATTACAGGCGTGAGCCACAGCGCCCGGCCTAGAAGATGATTTTTTGAAATAATATAGTGTCAGGTGACGTAAGGAAACCCTAATTTAGAAACTATCTATTTGAAGTATTCTAAATGGCGCTCTGAACTCTCTGGCCCAAAATCTAGCCCTCCAAAAGTTCAAGTCTAATTATAGGACATTAAACTATGTTAGTTAAAACCATCAACAACCATATCACAGGATAGAACACAAAAAACAATTTGAGTAGAGTTAAAAAAATGTATTTAGGCTTTCTCTTTCTGATTCTTCCTGGAGTCGGAAAAGGTTGGGATGGGGATGGAGGAGAGAATGTATTGAGAGTGCAGGTCAGGTAAAATCGAATGAGATAGAGAAACACAATGAACAATTACAGAATACTAGGCAGCATATGCTGAAACTTTTGGGTGTTTTTAAAATGTGGTATTTTAAATTTATTTATCTATGGCTATCTTGGTTTTCTCCATTCTATCCACATATGATTTGACGAAAATTATTACCATTTAAATTGATTCTGGCTAATAAAGATCACTTCAATATGCTTTATTATTTATTTATTTGTTTGTTTGTTTGACAGAGTCTTACTCTGTCACTGAGGCTAGAGTACAGTGGCCGAGTCACAGCTAACTGCAGCCTCCTGGGCTCAAGTGATCCTCCTGTCTTAGCCTTCCAAGTAACTGGGACTACAGGAACATGCCAGTGTGCCTAGTTAAATTAATTTTGTATTTTTTGTAGACATCAGGTCTATGCCACTCAGGCTGGTCTAGAATTTTTGGCCTCAAGCTATCTTCCTTCCTCTGCCTCCCTAAGTGCTAAGATCACAGGTGACAGCCACTGTACCCAGCCTCAATGTGCATTTCTTATGAGATCTCATCAAAGGCAATTTATGATCTTATTGCCAGATTACAGTTTTGTTGTTGAATTATATTCCTTCTTTTTCTTTTTTTTTGAGACAGAGTCTCGCTTTGTTGCCCAGGCTAGAGTGAGTGCCATGGCGTCAGCCTAGCTCACAGCAACCTCAAACTCCTGGCTCAAGCAATACTCCTGCCTCAGCCTCCCGAGTAGCTGGGACTGCAGGCATGCGCCACCATGCCCGGCTAATTTTTTCTATATATATTAGTTGGCCAATTAATTTCTTTCTATTTACAGTAGAGACAGGGTCTCGCTCTTGCTCAGGCTGGTTTTGAACTCCTGACCTCAAGCAATCCACCCGCCTCGGCCTCCCAGAGTGCTAGGATTACAGGCGTGAGCCACCGCGCCCGGCCCTCCTTCTTTTTCTTTAATAAAGTCATTTTCAAACTTAAAAATATTATATCCTTGTTATAGAGAAAGTTTAAAATACAGAAAAGGCGGAAGAAAGACTATTCAAACTCACCAAAGTCAGCTACTATTAATATGCAAGGATATTTTCAAATCTTTAAGAAAATTTCTTTATAAATATATAGGTGAATTTTATACATTTATGCAAATACATCAGTATATATAAAATATATTTTAAAAAAAAATCTCTTTGCCCTTAGATCAGGAACAAAACAAGAACACCTATTCTTGTCATTCCCATTCAACAGTGTACTGGAAGTCCTAGGCAGAGCAATCAGGCAAGAATGGGAAAGGAAAAGTAAAACTCTTTCTATAATATTTGCAGTATACATAGGAAATCTTAAAGAACTGACAGAAAACTAATTATTAAAGCTAAGAAGTGAATTCATCCAAGATGCAGAATGCAAGCAACACACAAAAATCAGTTGTATTTTTACAAACTAGCAACGAACAATCCAAGCAGGAGATTAAAAAAAACAGTACAAACAGGAAATTAAAAAAACAGTACCATTTACAATAGCATCAAAAAGAATAAAAGACTGGAGAATAAATTTAACCAAAAAGATACAAAAATTGCTGAAAGTAAAAATTAAAGACCTAAGTAAATGGAAAGATATCCCATATTCATGGACTGAAAGACTTAATATGGATTGTTAAGATGGCAATATCCTACAAAGCAATCTGTAGATTCACTGCTATCATATAAAAATCCCAAAGGCCTTTTTTCCCCAGAAATGGAAAAGCCAATCTTAAAATTCATATGGAACTTCAAAGGACCCTGAATAGCCAAAAGAATCTTGAGGAACCATACTCCCCTGATTCCAAAACTTACTACAAATCTACAGTAATCAAAACAGTGTAAGACAGGGCGCGGTGGCTCACGCCTGTAATCCTAACCCTCTGGGAGGCCGAGGCGGGTGGATTGCTCAAGGTCAGGAGTTTGAAACCAGTCTGAGCAAGAGCGAGACCCCGTCTGTACTAAAAACAGAAAGAAATTAATTGGCTAAATAAAAATAAAAAAATAATTTTAAAAAAGTGTAGCCTGCCCTAAGAATAGCATTTAGACCAAAGGATTAGAACTGAGAGTCCAGATTAAACCCATAAATATTTGGTCAAATGATTTTCTACAAGGGTATCAAGACCATTCAATGGGTAAAGAACAGTCTCTTCACAAATGGTGCTAGGAGAATTGGATATCCACATACAAAAGAATGAAAGTAGACCCTACCTCATACCAGATACAAAATTAACTCAAAATAGATCAATGGCCTAAATACAAGAGTAAAACCATAAAACTCTCTGAAAAAAACAAAACATGGGGGTAAATCTTCATGACCTTGAACTGGGCAATGAATTCCTAGACATGACACCAAAAGTACAAGAAATAACAACATAAAAAAAGAAGGGGAAAAAAAAGAAACTGAACTTAATTAAAATAAAAAGATTTTGTGATTCAAAGTACACTACACCAAGAGAGTGGAAAAAAAACCCTAGAGAATGGAAGAAAATATTTGCAAATCACGTATGTGATAAGAGTTTTTAATATTCAGAATATACAAAGAAAGCCTACAACACAACAAGAAGACACCCCAATTAAAAATGATAAAGGACATAAACAGACATTTCTCCAAATAAGATATACAAGTACATGAAAAGATTCACAATGTCATTAGGAAAATACAAACAAAAACCTCAATGAGATATCACTTCACACCCATTACAATGGTTATTTAAAAAAACAAAACAGAAATTAACAGATGCTGGCAAGAATATAGAGATACTGGAATCTTCATATGCTGTTGCTGGAAATGTAAAATTGTGGAACCACTATGGAAAAGTTTGGTGGTTCCTCAACAAGTTAATCATAGTTACTCCAAGACCCAGCAATTCTATTCCTAAGCATATATGGCAACAGAACTGAAAACAGGTGATCAAACAAAAACTTGTACATGAATATTCATAGCAGCACTATTCGCAATCATCAAAAGGTGGAAACAACTCAAACATCCATCAACGGACAATTGGATAAACAAGAGGCGGTATATCCATTCAATGGAATATTCAGCCATATAAAGGAAAGAAGTATTCATTCATGCTACAACAAACTTCAAAAACATTATGCTAAGAAAAAGAAGACAGACACAAAATGCCACATACAGTATGAATCCACTGATAAAAAATATCTAGAATAGGCAAATCCACAGAGACAGAAAGCAGACTGGATAGAGGGAGTAATAGGGAGTGACTACTGAATGGGTATGGGGTTTCCCTTTGGAGTGATAAAAATTAGTTATGGAACTAGATAGTGGAAATGATTATGCATCATGAATGTATTCATTAGTCCCACTGAACCATACACTTTAAAATGTTAAATTCATGCAGACAAGGTAGATGACATAGTTAAAAAAATAAATAAATAAAATGGTTAAATTTGGCCAGGTGTGGTGGCTCACATCTGTGATCCTAGCACTCTGAGGAGACTGAGGCAAGAGATCACTTGAGATCATGAGTTGGAGTCCAGAATGAGTAACAGTGAGACTTCGTCTCTACAAAAAAATAGAAAAAATTAGCTGGGCATGGTGGCACATTCCTGTAGTCCCTGCTACTCAGGAAACTAGGGCAGAAGGATGGCTTCAGGCCAGGAGTTTGAGGATAAAGTGAACTATGATGATGCCTGGGCAACAGAGCAAGACCCTATCTATCTCTCTCAGTCAATCAATAAAATTTACTATTTTATTTCATTTTATGTTACAGATATTTCCCATGTTTAAACAAATAAATATCACACTAAGCATATAGTTCTGCAAGTTACTTTTTAAGATGCATATCCCTAAGAATTTTCCATGTCAGTAAACATAAAAGCAAGTCATTCCTATTTAACTCTTGTACAGTATTCCATAATATGAACACATTATAGTTGAATGAACCATGATTCTTGATTAACACTTGCTGGTTTCTAGTTTGTTGCTCTTAAAAACGTTACCAATGAAAATACCAGTATATGTCTGGCTATGTACATGTGTATGTATTTCTCTGGGGACATATTCTGATCAACAGATTTGCTAGGCTGAAGAATCTATACGCATTTGAAGTTTTAATAGCCACTGCCAATTTGCCCTCTGAAAAGGCTTCCAATAGCATACATATATTTTCACTAATACTGAGTAGTATCAAACTTTTCAATCTTTCAAATTTTAATCCATTTAATTGGTGAAAATTTTCCCTGATTACAGCTGAGTACCTTTTTATATTTAAGATGCAATGCAACATGCTGATCACAATAACAGACCCTGACAAGTTGGACTATCTGGGTTCACATCTTAGTCCTGCAACTTACTACTTCTGGAACTTTATGCAAGTTAACTTCTAGGTGCCTCAGGTTCATAAATAAAAAATGTGGTAACAGTCCCTATGCTTCATAGGGTCACTCTAACAATTAAATGAGTTAATATATGGAATAGGCTGATCTCAATGCCCAGCATACATAGTAAATGATCACTAGGTGTTACCTGGTACATTGTGTCTATTAACAATCTGTGGTTTTTCTTCTGTTACTTGACTATTTGTATCTTTTGCCATTTTTTCTCCATTATTGTACAATTTTATTGATTTATAGGTGCTTTTCATACATGATGGTTAGTAAATCTTGGTTATGTATAGTAATACTATGAACTAAGTAAACACTCTCGGGTTGGGTGAAGATGTGGCAAACAGACTGACAATGGGAATATCAATTGTCTTAATTCTTATTGAGAGCAATCTGGCAATATGTAGTAAAAACCTAAAATAAAAACAGTTTATGTCTTTGCCCCAGAGATTCCGCTTTCAGGAATTTATACTAAAAAGAAATAATTAGCCAGTGTAAAAACATTTGTATAAAAAGATATTCAAGACTCAGACTTTTGGGGGGAGGGGGGAAATGGGCATTTATTGAAACCTTAAAATCTGTACCCCCATAATATGCCGAAATAAAAAAAAAAAAAAGATATTCAACAGACCACTGTTAATCACAGAAAAAAAAATCTTAAGGGAGATTGATAAAATAAATGACATCATCAATGTATTGTAAGTCATGATTCAAAGATGATCATGATATATCATTAAGTAAAAAGAACAGGCTATAGAAACATACATAAGAAATGATTTTGTTGTTGTTTAGCAGCTTTCCTTCACTGACTCCTTTTTCTCTGTTTATGTTATAGCAGTGTTGGGTAAGGTATTGATATTACAGTTAAGTCCAGTTCCTTTCTTTGTACTTTTCTTTCTTTCTTTTTTTTTTTTTTGAGACAGAGTCTCGCTTTGTTGCTCAGGCTAGAGTGAGTGCCGTGGTGTCAGCCTAGCTCAGAGCAACCTCAAACTCCTGGGCTCAAGCAATCCTCCTGCTTCAGCCTCCCGAGTAGCTGGGACTACAGGCATGCGCCACCATGCCCAGCTGATTTTTTCTATATATATTAGTTGGCCAATTAATTTCTTTGTATTTATAGCAGAGACGGGGTCTTGCTCTTGCTCAGGCTGGTTTTGAACTCCTGACCTTGAGCAATCCACCTGCCTTGGCCTCCCAGAGTGCTAGCGTCCAGCCTTCTTTGTACTTTTCTATATTTTCAAAATTTCTTACAACTAGCATAATTGTTTTTATAATCAGAAAAAATAAAAACAAGCAAGTTTAAGATGTCAACATAAGCAGTCTTTTAAAATTTCTTGCATTAAGGAAAATTTATTTTTTTGCCAAAATTCATAAAGGGTTCATAATATTTAATTATAATGATCATTTGACAATTATTTGTTAACTTAGGCCTTTTTAATAGTATTGTTATATAAAGGTTTTTACTAATATAAACAATAAACAAGATAAATACACTAGAAAAAACTTTCACAGGCTTACAATTTAGCTCACAAATTAAAGTATATTTTATAGATAGGAGAGTATATGGCATATAAAGTACTCAAATGTTTTTGATTAAAATCACTTCAATGACCATGCAGTATTTTACCACCAGAAAACATCTTATTTCTTAACGTCTGTACTGATAAAATTTTCTTTAAATCTGTAATACGGTATTACAATATTCAAGAGCATAGGCATCCTTGAAAATTTACCTAAGCAAAATGCATGCATGGTTCATACTAGGCACTCAATAAATTTTTCTTGAAAGAAACTATAAAAATCTTCTCATTTCTTCATTTAAAAAATCCTTTGGATCAAAATATAATAGGAAATTACAACAAAGGTGCCGTTTCACTTCCATGGGGAAATCAATGCTGCTTGTGTAACTGGCTACCCATCAGAAATATTGTTCATCAGATCTTGTATCATGTATAAAAATGAATTTCAGATGGATTAAAGATATCAATCTAAAAACACCAGTATTTTAGAAATTTATGAGAATTTAAATTTAAGTATTCAAGTAGAAAGACCTTACCAGCAACACAGAAAACCCAGTAACTATAAAGGAAACTTTTGAATGGCAAAATACAACATAAAAACTGAAAGATAAAAACATGCCAGAAAAATAAAAAAAAAAACATGCCAGAAAAATTTACTTCAAAACACTTATATTAGAGTTAACATCCCCTATGTAAAAAGAGATCTTACAGATAGAAAGGAAAAAATCCAAATGACAAACAAGATAAAAAGACATTTGACTTTACAAAAATTTAAAGTGCAAAATGAGGGCACAAGTTGATTTTTTTTATCCATTAGAGTAACAAAAATTAAAAAGAGAAGTGCTAAAGAGCACTCATACACACTGCTGAAAAGACTATAAATCATTATAACCATTTTGGAAAGTAATCTGAAAATATTTTAATATGGAAAAAATAAATGTTTTAATCTAGAAATTAAAGCACCAATTCATATACGGTATGCAAACAAAGTGTTTACTGAAGTGTTGTGTTTCAGAGCAAAGATATAGAGAAAAGGAAACACTTGTACACTGTAAATTGGTACAGCCATTATGGAAAACTGTATGGAGGCTCCTAAAAATATATAGAGAGAAATACCATATGATCTAGTAATCTCACTTCTGGGTATTTATCCAAAAGATTTGAAATCAATTTGTCAAGAAGATGTCTGTGTTTTCATGTTCATTACAGCACTATCCAACAGCCAAGTGATGGAACTGACCTAAGTGTCCATGAGCAGATGAGTGGATAAAGATAATGTGGTAAAAATATACAATGGAATGCTATTCAGGAAAGGAGGAAATTCTGTCATCTGTGACATGGATAGAAATGGAGAACATCATGCTGAGTGAGTGAAATAAGTCAGGCACAAAAAGACAAATACTGCATATTTTCACTTACATGTGGAATCTAAAACAATTGAACTCATAGAAACAGAGAGAGAATGGTTGTTACCAGAATCTGGGTGGCGGGTGTGGGGTGTGGGGTGGAGTTCTGTGTATGTGCTGGGGAGATTATAGTCAAAGGGTAAAAAACCTCAGACAGAAGGAATCAGTGTGCTTTTCTAGAGATCTATTGCACTGCATGGTGAATATAGTTAATAATAGCGTATTGTACATTTCAAAATTTCTGAGAGCGTAAATCTCAAATGTTCTCACCACAAAAAGTATTTGAGGTAATAAATGTATTAATTAACTTGATTCAATTATTTTATATTGTATCCATGAATCATAACATCACTTTGTAGCCCATAAATATATAATTATAATCTGTCAATTGACAATTTAAAAAAATATAGAGTATAGCTTTTAAAATATTTATTACATTTAAATATAAAATTTGCAACTATATTTTAATTATTAAGAATATATATTGGTATATTGAACCAGAATGTGTCATTCACAGAAAAAGAGTAAATTAAGTCTAATAAATTAAATCCTGATTTAATTGAAATCTATTAAATTTAATTAAATATACTCTGGGATAAAGAAGAGCAAGGATAAAAAAGAGAAAGAAACAACCTGAATATCTAAAAGAAAAAAGGATGATAACCAGCATATTTAAACTCTGCAGTATTATACACATTTTTTAAAGAAAGGAGTTTGATTTACATTGGCCTGGAGAGATATCCCCATTGAGAAAAGCAAACTGCAAACAAATATGTATGGTATGGGTCCCATTTTGTTAAAAACTAAGCAAAGCAAAAACTATTAATAAACAGATACACATGTATAAAGGTATAAAACAGAAGAAGGCATAGGAGGACACCTATCATGCCACAACACTGGCTACCGCAGGGACTAGGAATGGAAGGAGATAAAGTTTCTTCATATGCCTTCACTGTTTTAACAGTTACAATGAGCACATACCACTTTTGTGATTAAAACCCAAAACTTTAAGAACAAAGAAATGTCTAAAATACAACAACATCACCATATAAATGGAAGAAAATTTGACAAGAGAGAAAGGAAGAAAATCAACAACATCCAGAGCTCTAACACCCAGAAATGATGACCATTATAAACATTTTGTATATTTCATTTTATTAGATATCTATACTATTATGTCAACATAGTGGTACACATATCATTTATATCCTTATTCTGTTCATTAATGCGTTAATATTAAGATTTTTATGTTACTAGAAGCCACTTTGTGAATAACTGTTATTGGCTACATAATATACAATTTTATGAATATATTATAATTTAGTTGACCATCACACTTTGGTGGGCATTGAGGTTATATCAAACTTTGCACAATAATGTCTGAACTTCAGAGTATTAACTTGACCAGATATGCAAAAGATGAATTACTGGCAAAAAAATATGCAAATTTAAAAATACTCCTGAAACACATGCTTAAACTGCTATGTAGAAGAAGCCCCATCTCACAGAACTATTATCAACAATGTGTTATAGTTTTTGATCTTTGCTAATGTGATAGACAAAAAATGGTGTATCTATTATTTTAATTTGAATTTTTAAAATGAAACTACATGATTTATACATATACATATGTATACGTATACACACACACTTACACACATATATACACACACCAGCAGTCATCCACATTATTTCTTTTGTGAATTGCTATTTATGCCCTTTTTGTCCACTTACCTATAAAATACACCATCCCCAATTTCTTTTTTTTAATCCCCAATTTCTGTTATTCTATTAAAAGTCTCAATTTAGCTTACAAAAAGCTATATGATCAAGATTATTTTTTTTTGAGATAAGGTTTCCTCTGTTGCCTGGGCTAGAGTGCAGTGGTGTCATTATAGCTCACTGCAACTTCAAATTCCTAGATTCAAGCCAATCTTCCTGCCTCAGCCTCTCGAGCAGCTAGGACTACAGGTGCATACCACCACACCTGGCTAGTTTTTCTATTTTTGTAGTGATGAAGTCTCACTATGTAGCTCAGGCTAATAAAGACTTTTAAATCAGGGACAGTGGTTCATTAAGAAGAGAGTATAAAAGCAATACCAAATATATTAATAATTTTTCAGCTTAATTCACATGTTCTCTCATTAAAAATGCAATTAATTTTATAATAATTGTTTAATTTGATACCTGCTGAATTCCAAGGCACAAGTATAAGATACTGTCTGGATCATATTTTTCACCATTTGGTCTCCGCACCTCTTGGATAAACTGGCATAAACCCAAACTCAACTCAGCAAAAGTGCAGGACAGAATATCTTCCTTCAGCTTGACAGAGCGGACTGGTAGAAAGGTAGAAAACAACTGAAATATTAACTTATAACAAGCATGTAATAATAATATTACTTGATTCACTGAATAATTCAATATTACTGTGCCCCAGGCATTATCAAGTGGTGGATACATACATTAAAGACAAACTGTTATCTCAAGGCTATTTCAGTTAAGGAAATAAAGACAATGCAGTGCACATAGTACAATAGGTGCTATGATAGAGGTTATCTATAAACAGGATTCTATGAAAGCAAATGAGAGATAGCTAATAGGGAAGAGTTAGATTTGGAGGGTGTAACACTGGTGCTAGACCTTAAAATGTGACAAAGAGTTAAACAAGTAGATAGGTAAAGAATTCCAATCTGAGGATAAAGATTTCCCAAAGTCTATTCCACAAAACACTAATGTCAGAGCTAGAGAAAACTGAATTTCTATGATCTGATAAATTTGGAAAACATAAGATACTATATTCATCTCTGAAGAATTTATAGTACCTGATGGTACATAAAGGCTCTGTGAATATCTGTAAAAAGAATGCTGTTTAACTTTCTTTAGCTCAGATTTATTTGAATATAGAACACTTCAAATAACATATAACATCCTCATGCCTTGGAAATGCTAGACCACAAAAGTGAAAAGGTTCAGGGACTCAGGTGTACAGGAAAAAAAGCAAGGACAGGCAGAGGCAAATCACCAATTAGCCTCATATATCATATTAAGATTTGGAAGACAATGAAGAACTGAATTAATTTTGAGTAGTGGAGTTATTCAATTTGATTTGTAAAGGTCCTACTGCAATAGTTTGATCAACATTGTGGGGTCAGAAGTAAAACACTCTTCAAGTCATTGCTCTTCTGCATTTACACAAGATTGCACACACCTGGGCTCCCCTGAGTTGGTTTTGCACATGGCAAGTGGTATCTCATGAGAGCAAAGACTATGTCTGACCTTTTCATCCCAGTATCTAGCACCATACCTGTCACATAATAGATATTCTGTAACCATTTTCTGGATGAATAATAGAAATGGGTAGGTAGTCTGAGGCTCAAAGTGAGTGGTTAGGAGCCTAATAAACTTCCATAACAGGGATATATTTACACAACCTTGGAGCACAGAGATTATACTTGATCTGCAGGAACTTGAGTCAGTCACAGTCCAGAGCAATGATTAACTGCTGCAATAAGGAGGTTACATGTACCCAAAATCCAGCAGGGGTCGACTGAGGTGAAGCCAAGAGCACATACAATCAGCCAGGTGTATGAGAGAAGGTATATAGTCGGAAAGTGGCAAAAAATCTAGTTACATGGACATACTCATCCATACTTGCACCATCTCATTCCAAAAAGACTGTATACATATTTTACATAAAACACAGATAACGAAAAAGATAAATTGAAACAAAAATTTAGAACTGGATGTCAAAAGAACAAAAAATGAAAACTAATGTAGGCCTTAAAATATATACACTGTTGCTTTACTTGAAATGTTTATTTGATTCCAAATTTCCTGGCACCTTAAGTAAAACCCATAAACATTGTCAGTTATACAAATCACACTGTTAGGGAAAATTCCTACAGGTTTCGGAAGCAAGGCTTTTCCAGGTATTTTTCTCAAAAAAGAAAATTTCACACTAGGTTTCATATGAGTTATTATAAGACATAGGGCTCACGAAGACATATTCTGAGCCACTTGCATAGTTAGAAATGAAACAAAATTTCTTATATGTGCACAGTAAACTCATGATCCAAAGACCTTTTATAACATCTTTAAAATTGAGGATATTAATTTCTCTTTCTAACCTTAAGACTCCAAATTTTAAATAATTTTAAATATTCAATTTACAAATTTAACTCAGTAATATCATAAATAACTCATACAAAATGGAAAGAAACAAGTTTTACCTCTACAACCTGGCTCTGAGGATTCTTGAGAGAGTGCATGGTCTTGAGCACTTCCTAAGGGGTCGGAACATGGGCTAGATGAGGCATGTTCAACTCCTGACAGGGAAATAAAAATAAACAAACAGTTTAAATGAAAGTTTAAATAAAATCAAATTTTAAGTTTACCTAAAATTTATCCCTTTTGAATACATTTATGATTTTATTTATCTCTGTCTCTCCCCACCTAAATCAAGACACAAATCCATGCTGTGTATTTACCTCCACATTTTAGATCCCCCTGTTCTTCCTTGGCATTTTTCCACTGAACCCAGTTCTTCCAGGCATTTACCCCATACATGTATTTCAGTGTCATCCCAGACACTGAGCACCCTTGAAAGGCTCCTTGAATTAGACTCCTAGGCTCCACAGCCACTATAGACTTCTTCCGTCCCTGTAAGAATTCCAAAAATTTACAGAATATAAAATTTAGTTTTGAATCTTTAAGAATCAGGGATCTCAAAGCTGGAAAGGGCATTAATTTATGGAATATGCAATTTAGTTTAATATCCTAAAGATTCAAAGTTCTCAGAGCTAGAAAGGGTTTTAGAGATTAGATCCAATCCATAGGAGGAGGAATGAAAAAAAGCTTAAACATAGGAAAGACTGTAGTAATCAGAGGTCAGTGAGGCCTGCACTCCCTGGGCCTGGGCTGCCTGTCCCCACCCTGCACGGCCACTCAGTCCACTCACTAGCAGGCTCCCACTCTCACCTTGCACTGGGGTTGTAGCACTCCCCAGTAGGGGCACAGTGCTGCATGCTTTGAGGTTAGGATAGGTTGTTGCATGGCATCGCGGGCTGGCAGAGGCCAACGACCTGCACACAGGTACAGCTGTTGAGGGATTACAAACATTTGGGTATGAGCTGGGCGCCGTGGCTCACATCTGTAATCCTAGCACTCTCGGAGGCCAAGGTGGGAATTGCTTGAGCTCAGGTGTTCAAGACCAACCTGAGCAAGAACAAGACCCTATCTCTACTAAACATAAAAATTAGCCAGGTGTTGTGGTGTGCACCTGTAGTCCCAGCTACTTGGGAGGCTGAGGCAGGAGGATCGTTTCAGCCCAGGAGTTTGAGGTTGCTGTGAGCTAGGCTGACAACTTAGCACTCTACTCAGGGCAACAGGTGAATGACACTCTGTCTCAAAAACAAAACAAAACAAAACAAACAAACAAACCAAAAAAACCCAAACAAACATTTGGGTATGTTCCAGATACTAGATCCACCCAATGAAGTCAGGATAATTGTTATTATCACTCAGGTCTATTTAATGGCACATACAAATAGATGACATTTATAAATGTCATACAAATAGATGACATAGATGACATATTATAGCCCAGATAACATTCTGGGCTATAATAAGCCTCAATAAATTCTAACTATAATGGAATTAAATTAGAAACCAGTGATGAAAAGATGTCCAAAAAACCCCTCCAATATCCTAAATTAAACAGCTCTCTGTGTCAAAGAAACCATAAATACAATCAGAAAATATTTTGAACTTTGAAAATGAAAACAAAAGTATACTAAAATTTCTGTGATGGAGCTAAAGTAATACTTGGAGGGACATTTCCACTATTAAAATGCTATAAGGAGAAAAAAAAAATTTTTTTTTTTTTTTGAGACAGAGTCTCTCACTCTGTTGGCCGAGCTAGAGTGCCCTGGCGTCAGCCTAGCTCACAGCAACCTCAAACTCCTGGGGGCTCAAGCAGTCCTTCGGCCTCAGCCTCCCGAGTAGCTGGGACTACAGGCATGTGCCATCAATGCCTGCTAATTCTTTTTTCCATATATTTTTAGTTGGCCAATTAATTTCTTTCTATTTTTTCAGTAGAGACGGGGGTCTCGCTCTTGATCAGGATGGTCTCGAACTCCTGACCTTGAGCGATCCTCCTGCCTCAGCCTCCCAGAGTGCTAGGATTATAGGCGGGAGCCACCACACCAGGACAGAAAAACTTAGAAAAAGAAAGCAAATTTAAACCCAAACCAAGGATAAAGAAGGAAATAATTTCTAAAAGAACAAAAATCAATAGGAAAAAAAGACAAAAAAATTAATAAATTAATAAAAGAAAATTTCTTTTAAAAGATTTTTAAAAGATGATAAATCTCCAGCTAGAATGACCAGGAAAAAAGGAGAGAAAACACAAATTACCAATAGCTGATCCTGAAGACATAAAGAAGATAATAAGGGAATACTGTAAATATCACTATGCCAATACATTTGACAACCTAGATGAAATGAACAAATTTCCTGAAAATTTGTTCAAAGCTTACTCTAGAAGAAATAGATAACCTGAATAGCCACAGAAATAGAACTTATGGTTTAAAACCTTCCCATAAAAAACTTCAGACCCAGATGGCTTCACTGTTGAATTCTATCACAGTTAAAGAAATAATGTAAATTATATTTCAGAAAATAAAAAAGGAAAATACTTATTTTATGATGTTACCATTACCCTGATAACAAACCAGATAAAGTCATTACAAGAAAACTATAGATAAATACTACTCTTGAACACAGACACTTAAAATCTTAAAATGTCAGCAAACTAAATCCAGCAATATAAAAAAATAATAAATATATCATAAAAAAGTAGGGTTATTCAAATAATACAAGGTCAGTTAATCATTTGGAAATAATCAAAAGGTTTCACCATTTTATCAGACTTAAAAAAGGAAAGCCAGGCCGGGCGCTGTGGCTCACGCCTGTAATCCTAGCTCTTGGGAGGCCGAGGCGGGCGGATTGCTCAAGGTCAGGAGTTCAAAACCAGCCTGAGCAAGAGCGAGACCCCGTCTCTACTATAAATAGAAAGAAATTAATTGGCCAACTGATATATATATATAAAAAATTAGCCGGGCATAGTGGCGCATGCCTGTAGTCCCAGCTACTCGGGAGGCTGAGGCAGCAGGATTGCTTGAGCCCAGGAGTTTGAGGTTGCTGTGAGCTAGGCTGACGCCACGGCACTCACTCTAGCCTGGACAACAAAGCGAGACTCTGTCTCAAAAAAAAAAAAAAAAAAAAAAAAAAAGGAAAGCCAGATAATCATCTCAATAATGCCAGAAATCTACCTGACAAAGTTCAATACTTAAACATGATAAAAAAAAAAAAAAAGACTTTCAGCAAATATTGAGTAGAAAGGAAGTTTCTCAACATGATAGAGGCTATCTATGAGAAACCTAAAGTAACATCATACCTAATGCTGCAGGACGATATTCTTTTGCCTTAAGATTCGTAACAAGGCAAGAAAGTCTGTTCTCACTATTAATAGTCAACATTGTACTGAAGATCTCAACTAGTTCAATGAAGCAAGAAAAAAAAAATGGATTCAGATTAGAAAGGAAAAAGTCAAACTGCCTTTATTTATAGATATGATTGTCTAGATAGAAAATCCTAAGGATTTTATTTGAGCAAAGTTATAGGACATAAAGTAAATATTAAAAAATCACCTGTATTTCTTTTTTTTTTTGAGACAGAGTCTCACTTTGTTGCCCAGGCTAGAGTGAGTGCCGTGGCGTCAGCCTAGCTCACAGCAACCTCAATCTCCTGGGCTCAAGCAATCCTGCTGCCTCAGCCTCCCGAGTAGCTGGGACTACAGGCATGCGCCACCATGCCCGGCTAATTTTTTTCTATATATATATTAGTTGGCCAATTGATTTCTTTCTATTTATAGTAGAGATGGGGTCTCGCTCTTGCTCAGGTTGGTTTCGAACTCCTGAGCTCAAACAATCCACCTGCCTCGGCCTCTAGAGAGCTAAGATTACAGGCGTGAGCCACCGCGCCTGGCCTTCACCTATATTTCTATGTACTAATGAGGAACACTGAAAAATGAAATTAGAAAATAATACTATTTACAACAGCATCAAAATATTTTAAATACTTATGAAATAAATGTAACAGAATATAAGGAGACTTGTAAAATGAACCATATAAAACATTATTGAGGCTGGGCACGGGTGGCTTCACGCCTGTAATCCTAACTCTCTGGGAGGCCGAGGCGGGCGGATCGTTTGAGCTCAGGAGTTCGAAACCAACCTGAGCAAGAGCGAGACCCTGTCTCTACTATAAATAGAAAGAAATTAATTGGCCAACTAATATATATATATATATATAAAAATTAGCCGGGGGTGGTGGCACATGCCTGTAGTCCTAGCTACTCGGGAGGCTGAGGCAGAAGGATTGCTTGAGCCCAGGAGTTTGAGGTTGCTGTGAGCGAGGCTGACGCCACGGCACTCACTCTAGCCTGGGCAACAAAGCAAGACTCTGTCTCAAAAAAAACCAAAAACCACTATTGAGAGAAGTTGAAGATAACTTAAATAAAAGGAGAAAGCACCATATATATTCATGGATTAGATGACTCAAACTGGCTAAGATGTCAATTTTCTGATCTATGGATTCAAGACAGCCTCAATCAAAGTTCCAGCAGACTTTCTTGTAGAAACTAACACACTGATTCTAAAGTTTATATGGACATACAAATCACAATTTAGAAAAAGGGGAACAAAGTTAAAGCATTTATCTTCCTAATTTCATGGCTCTTGAAAAGGTATAGTAATCAAGACAGTTGGTACTAGTATAAAAACAGACATATAAATCAATGGAACACAAAGGAGAGTTTCTGAAACAGACCCACACATATATGGTTGACTATTACCAAGGTTGCCAATGTTATTCAATGGAGAAAGGATAGTCTTTTCCAAGAGCAATGCTGGAATGATTGGATATCCACATGCAAAAAAATGAACCTTGACCCTTGCTTCAACTCATACATGAAAATTACCTCAAAATAGATCACAAACATAAAAGCCAAAGCTATAAAACTTCTAGAAGAATATATAAGAGAATAGCTTAGGTATGAATTAGACAAAGACTTTTAGACAAGATATTAAAAGACATGATCCATAAAATAACTAAAATTGATAATATTTCTCAAAATTAAAATGTACTATTCATCATTAAGAAAATAAAAAGGAGGTAACAAAATACTCCTTTTTTAAAAATTAGCTCTACTGAGTTATAATTACATTTAAAAATTATAAGTTCTAAGTGTACAATCTGATGGACTACAACAAATGTATTTTGCTCTTATCAAGTGAGAATTATGTGATAAAGGAATTATATCCATAGTAAAGAATACTTACAACTCAGTAAGATGAAAACAAACCCAATTAACAAATGAAGAAATGTGCAATAGATTCGAATAGACACTTTACCAAAGAAAATACATGAATAGCAAATATGCATACAAAAAGATGCTCAACATCATTAGTCATTAGGGAAACACAACTAAAGCCACAATGAGATACCACTACACATTCAGTAGAATAGTTAAAATGAAAAATTAACAATACTAAGTGTTAGCAAATCATGGAAGTCATGAAGCAGACAACTCTCATACATTGCTGGTGGGAATGTGAAATGGTACACTTACTTTGGAAAGAAAACTCTTTGGAAAACAGTCTGGCAGCTTTCTTATAAAGTTAAAAATACACTTACTATAAAACCTAGCAATCCTATTCCTAGATCTTTTTTTTAAGAGAAATTAAAACATATGTTCATATAGAGATTTATACTAGAATGTTCATAATATGTTCAATAAATTTTATTCAAAAAAGCCTCAAACTGGAAACAACCCAGATTTCCATCACCTGTTAAACATAAACAGCTAAACAATTGTGTTTGTCCATACAATGAGATGCTACTCAGAAATAAAAATGAATCAACTACTGAGACATGAAACAACATGGATGAATCTCAAAAACATTATGCTAAGTGAAAGAATCTAGACACAGAAGACTATATATCATATGATTCCATTCATGTGAAATTTTAGAAAAGGCAAAGCAGTACCATTTTGCATCTATCAGTGGCTGTCAGCAGCTGGAGGGGCTGACGACTAGAGGTCATAAGACAACTTTTTGGTACAATGAAACTGTTCATGTCTGTGGTGGCAGTTACACACTGTATACATTTGTTGAGGTCCATCAAATCATACACTTAGAATTTACAAATTTTTTAATGTAATTATAACTCAATAGAGCTAATTGTTTAATTAAAAAATAAAGCCATTATTCTTTCAACTTTGGTATGGGAAAGCCCTGTCAACATGAAAAACATCCCATGTCAACTTCACTATTATACTGTACTATATAAAATAGTGTACACTATATAACATAGTGAACCTCAGTATTTTTTTTTTTTTAATTTTTGGGAGGTCATTAGGTCATGAAGAACCTCAGTATTATAATGTAAAAAGTTAAATTTAGAAACTTTTAAAAAAAGGATAAAAAAGGATTATAAGAAGCTTTCTAACATTAAAAAAAACCTCAATTATTGCAAAAAAAGAAAAAGGAAAAGACCCTATCGAAAGAAATGTTAATAAAAGACAAGGTTCTTGAGTTCAAGAAACAAAAATAAAAGCACAAAAACACAAAGTTACAAAATAATGTATGGAGCTCCTTGACTCTGGCTGTTACAGAGTTTTGTAAACAGTAGGAACTATTATAATAAATACTGGTAGAATGAATGAAAAAAAATTCTAGGAAAATGAAGCTGCTGCTTACTCTTCGTCTAGGCTGGGGGAAGCCATCTCTGTGTCGTCGTCTTGTTCGGGAACGCGCCTGGTTTCCCTGTCCTTTATTAAGTGGGTCAAAGGATTCTATAATAATCAGCAGAAAGCACAATGTGAGGTAAATAACTCACAAGTTTAAACAAAGACTTAGACTGGGGGAAGAAATATCAGGTAATCACCACTATATCCATTATTTTGTTTGTGATAAAGTAAGAATTTCACTTCTATACTTAAGAGAAACCAAGGATATAGTACTTAAATGAAACTTCATTAACAATCAAGAAAACCAAGAACTTTTGGTTTGATTGATTACTGTAGGAAAGGTTAAAAAAAATTTTTAAACCAAATTTAACCACTTGTAAGAACAATGTAGTATAAATTAACACCTACAAAGGCAGGGACCATTTGTGCCCTAGAGTTGTACCAATCTTGTAAAATACAGGACTTTTAGTGGACAAGTACTTTGCACAAACCTGATGGAAAATCTGCTTCCAGATCCTGTTCAGTTTCCCCTTTTGAGAATTGCTTCAATTCTGAATCAGCCTCTTGCACAGCATTTGACTTTAAGGCATAATGATTCAGCTCTTCCTCCCAGCTATGTGGAGTGGATACTGCCTCTGATTCAAGATCACCACTGTATGTACTTCCTTGGTCTGAAATATACAGTAACAAACAAGTCCTGAAAATATGACAGTCTCTTGACACGCTCAGAAACCTTCCTAAATCCCTGAATACCAAAAACTAAGATATAGTTTTTGGATCATTACCTAGGTACACTTAAGAATTAACTTGTTCATCAGTCTGACAGAACTGGACTCACATTCTTGGTGAGCACTTTAAAAGTATTCTTTAATCCTTAAGATATTTGAGATAGCTTTTATTACTCTCATTACAAATCAGCACACATCATACCAACAACTAAAAGTTACAAATATTAAATCTAAGGGTATTAATACTTTATGGGTTTCTTTTACTAACAGATGGTAGTTATTTCTAAGAAACAAAGTATATTTATAACTACAAACCTTTTTCAAATATCTTGGTGTCTAGAAAGAGTTCCTGTTCAGAAGTTTGAGACCCTAAAGAGAAAGAAAGCACATAATAAAACAATTTATAAATATACACAACAAATTACATCTCAAATGAAATGACTGCATTATATACATCAATCATACTACACAGTTCTAAGTAAACAGACTTCATATGCAGAAAGGACAATTCATTAATAAAATTAGGCATTAATGCTAAATTCGCTTAGATCACCACTGTTAACAGTGGCTACACTTTAAGTAGCAATATGAAAGAAATCATGTCAAAAATATGTTTATTTTTAAACTCTTATGCTTTTTTTTGTTTTTAAGAGACAAGGTCAAGGCCAGGCATGGTGGCTCACACCTGTAATCCTAGCACTCTGGGAGGACGAGGCGGATGGATCACTCAAGGTCAGGAGTTTGAGACCAGCCTGAGCAAGAGTGAGACCCCGTCTCTACTAAAAAAATAGAAAGAAATTAATTGGCCAACTAAAAATATATAGAAAAAAAAGAGAGAGAGACAGGTCTCACTATGTTGCCCAGGCTGGCCTTAACTTCTGGTATTTATTTATTCAAAGATTGACAAATCTGCTTTAAACTGCTTTTCACTCCAAAATATAATAATCTTTACCACTACATCAAAAGGCCAGTAGACTTAGAATATAAGTTACATGAACAATCAGCACATTAACTATACAGAACACGGTTCTATCAATTATAAAATACTTTAAACATAAGAACCTAAAGGATTCAAAATAGAAAAAAAAATTCATCCAGAAAACACTGCTTCTTTTCCCTAAAATCAAAGAGCCAGATACTCTCAGTTGGAATTCATTTCTTCCTCTTCTGTTTCTAACCCATTTGACTTTAGCTATACCACAATGATTACAACTACCTGTCTTGAAATTTAGTTTTGAAAGTTTTTGTCTCACTTGATTGCAGGCAAACGCAAAGTCATAACATTTGTACAGAAGCACTTAATAAATATTAAGTATTGATATGAATGGAGAACCCAACTTAAAATAAGGTTTATCATCAAGAATTGTTTGAATTAAATACAGTAACAGAAGTTAGGAAATCAAGCATAGGAACACGTTAAACTTTACATATAAATGAGTCAGAATTATGAGATTATACATTAAAGAGCAAAATGACACAACAAACATTAGGATAATAAACTTTTACCAATCTTTCAGAATATATGTAAGTATTACAACACACTAGAAAAGCTATTAAATGCTACAGTATTCAGAAAATTATCTAGCATTTATTATGCAAAATCAAAAACCCAGTGGCTACCTTTTTAAATTCACAACTTTAAATTCACCTTTTAAAATTCACAACTGAATAAAAGAAAAAACTGTCAAAAGAGTAATTTCTCAGTTCATCAGTGATACACGAAAAGGCCTTTGTAAAAATTCACCTACATATTTCAACTATCTTAAACACCACTTTCTCTACTTCTTCCTATATCCAAAGATCAAGGAAGTGCTAACTAAGGCTAGAAATCTTTCTAGAATATGTATTAGTGATCCTGGTTAATATCATGTACTTTAGAGTCAGACTTGGATCCACATTCTGGTTCTATCACTTCCTGACTGCATAATGAGGGCAAGTCTAATATCCTATTTTCCAAATGAGAAGCCTGAAGTAAACAGTATCCCACATCCACATCACAGGGTTGTTGTGAAGATAAAATGAAGCAATGCATGTAATGCACTTAGGACAATGACAAGAGTATAGTAAGCACACATAAATGTTAACTATTGTTATTATCGTTATTCCTCACTAACAGTATGGGATTTATCTGTAGGTTATTTTGAGCCAAATGGTTTTCCATCCTAAGTTTCTATTTATCCTCTACCATTATGCTGAGTGTTATATAACAGGAATTCATATGTGGGGACCAAGGCTTTGAATATAGGGATAAAACTGGAAAATGATCATGAAACTTTGATTTTTCCAGTTATTTTTCTGGAATCATTTAACAACTAAAAGCTATATTAAATAACAATACTTAGTTTACCTTCATAATAAGAATTAAGAGCTTTTAGAAGTACCAACAAGTTTAATAAACCCCAGAAGCTTGGTATTTAAACACACTGAAGCTTTTAAAAACAACTTGACTTTCTGGTACTTAAAATTATTTGAGTTACCTAAAAATCTGCATGTGCTTTTTCTTTCTTTGCATTTAAAGATTATACCAACCTCCCTGGGATAGAGTCTTCTCCTTCTCTTCATCTTCTGCAATCATTTCTGCCATCTCAAGAAGATCAGCTTCAAACGGATGTGTGGGAAGCTTTTCCTTAATGTCTTCAATACTCTCAGTGACTTTATCTTCATTATCCATTGAGGATGGAACAAGCATTGGGACAGGCATCTGAAAGATCAAGGTAGACTGAAAAATTTCCTAGGCAATAGGTTTCTTGCCAAAAGCATTATTTGTGAGATGATTTAAGTATTAATAAAACAAATTTAAGATATTATCATTGCTGATGATTAAAATAGTCTTGATAGTTTCTTTTTATAAGATTAGAGCCATTTAAATAAAAATTCAGTAAGTGCTTTTCTGGATACTCAACAAAGTATGTCTCTAAATCCCCTAAAAGAATAATTCCGTAATACATTTTCCTTTAGTTTTTGTTACTTTAGATTATATTTCTCACTTAATGTTTTCTCACAACTGTTTCCCTTAAGAATTCAGAACCAGGAAAAAATAAATTTCAAAAAAAAAATCCAGCCGGGCGCAGTGGCTCACGCCTGTAATCCTAGCACTCTGGGAGGCTGAGGCGGGCCGGATTGCTCGAGGTCAGGAGTTCGAAACCAGCCTGAGCAAGAGCAAGACCCTGTCTCTACTATAAATAGAAAGAAATTAATTGGCCAACTAATATATATATAAAGTTAGCCGGGCATGGTGGCGCATGCCTGTAGTCCCAGCTACTCGGGAGGCTGAGGCAGAAGGATTACTTGAGCCCAGGAGTTTGAGGTTGCTGTGAACTAGGCTGACGCCATGGCACTCACTCTAGCCTGGTCAACAAGCGACACTCTGTCTCAAAAAAAAAAAAAATCCATTTTTCTTTAATAAAAAGTGAGAATAATATAAATGACAATATTCTTCTTTTCATTCTTGCTAAAACCCAGGATTCTAACATACACAGTTTCTGATCTTTTTCTATTTGAGTGTTCTTATTGCGTATGTAACTATGTTTAAAAAGCTACACCATAATCTTCTGAAAAGGCAGGGTACAAATAATATATATATTCCACATTAAGTAATAATGGTAATATGGTACCAGACAACCAGAATTAGGAATATTTTACTAACAAGTGAAAAGTTTCTTCACAGAGCTATAAAATTTTAGTGGAGGAAAATGCATGTTAAATTAGACTTAATCTCTAAATTACTACTCACTGGAACTGGAATTCCAAATGGGACCGGAGCATACTGAGTGTAAAGATGAAGGGGTATGGGCACAAACACTGGAACAGGAACTGGTACCACAATAATTTGGGGCTGACTTGGAATGTCTTCTAATTATAAAAAAAAAAAAAAAATCACAAAAAACAGAGGGTTAGAAACATTTTAATAAAATTTCAAAAACAAAAAAAGCTTATGGAAATTTATGGTTCAAAGTAAGTGGAACCTATTAATACTAGAAGTTTTTACACAGGAAAGAAATAACTAACACAGCAAAAAAGAGGCTTGAGTATGGCTCTGACAAAAAATCTGATAACACAATAAACATCAGTAATGTAAGAATAAAATGAATGCAGGATACAATTTGGATGGATGATTAGAAAGGATTGAAACATTGATCTTAGGAAAGGTATGGAAAACTACTAAGATGAATAAGTACTATATGCTAAAGAGGAGACTGAATAGGTAGAGGGGCCAATTTTATGAGGCTATAATGCCCATTTTAAAATCATTTGTAGTAGACAGTGAGGAGCTACTGAATATTTATTAGCACAAAGTGATGAAAATGTCATCAAAAAAAGGTTAATTTGGTAGCTATTTTAGCATGGAATAAAAAATATATCAACTGTTAAAGTAGGAATTAAAGTAAAGCAATTACAATATGCAGGGCTAAGATGATGGGGGTCTACTCTAGGTAATGATGTAGGTTATTCCTACAAAAAAGAAATATATATATAGCAGGTGATCTAAGTACTAAAAAGATAAACAGAATATGGGGGGAAAATACTTGGGAGAAAGTGGGACGATGGAGGATTCACTCTATTATTTAACAAATACAGATAGTTCTTGACTTAATGATGGTTCGTCTTAAATGATGGTTCAGGGAAGTGACATGCATTCAGCAGAAATTGTCCTTCAGTATAGTATTCAATAAATTACATGAGATAGTCAGCACTATATTATAAAATAGAATTTGTGTTGGATTATTTTGCCGAACTGTAGGCTCATGTAAGTGTTCTGAGTATGTTTAAAATAGGCTAAGCTCTGGTGTTCAATAGGTTAGGCACATTAAATGCATTCTCAAGTTATATTTTCAACTTATGATGGGTATGCCATCCTAAGTCAAGGAGCATCTGTATCTATAGAATCCTTTCTATAAGCCAGAAAATATGCCAGGTGATTGTAAAATCATTAATGTAGGAGAAAAGTAATGCTAGGGACAAGAGAAAAGCTGACAATTTGACTAGGGATAAGGGTGAGAAAATAACATGAGATCAATTTTATCAAAATACAGTGGATGTTAAAAAAATGTTACTTGGTGAGAGATGTCTGATAACCAAACTACATAATACTAAATAAATTACTATTGACACAACAAAAAGAAAAACTAAGTCATCTATAGCCTTGCTATTTCTATGTGGTCCATGGAACAGCAGCACTAAATTTACCTGGGAGCTTCTAAGAAATGCAAAATCTCAGGCCTCACTGAGTAAGAATCTACTTAATAAAATTCCTATTCATGTGCATATCAATGTCTAAGAAGCACTGGCCTATAGGATAACACTGCAGATCTAAAAATTAAGGATTTCTTTCTAGTTTAAAAATTCTGGGACTTTTGGATGCCAGCACAAGGAGGCTACATAGACCCATTCCTTAGTAAAACAGGCAAAGTGGGTGAAAATTATTTAAAAAACCAACCAAATTCTTGGGAAATTATCCTAAAGGCATACAGCAAATAAAGAAACATTTATTCAAGAAAATCTATTCAAATTTGGTAAGAATATTGAGTCTTGTGACATTTCAGCCACCACCTGCTCCGTCCTCCCAGCTCAGCTCAACTTAAAAGAAGCTCCACTTTGGGTGGCTTGGCTAGGAAGAATGGGCTTCTCTCCCCTTAGCACCTAATCAAGGATATCTCACCAGGAGGTGGGTAGGCCACTAGCATTTCTCACGCCTTCCAATTCAAAGTTGAAAAGGCTAAATTGCTGATATGTGTGCATAAGAGGTCAGGAACTCCCCTCTAGCCATCTCCCATCCATTGTATAGAGACTCTACCCCAGGAATGGCAGGCCAAGAATCCTGAGATCCTGATCACCTTCACTCCAGCCCACTTGTAAGGCAGAATTCCAAGATAGGAGAGGCAAGCTAAGAACACCAGAGACTACCACCCTGCCCAGCATTCAGACATGTGGCTCAGGATTCTGCCTAAGAGGCCATTCATAAGGAAAGAAAACTCTGAAGCTCTCCTCAAAGTAACTGCCTTTATTTGAAACACAGTGTAGAGTAGTTCAAACCTAAGGGCACTTTGGAAAACAATAGAGCCACTTTAAGAGCCTGTCAATATAATTATAAAGCTTAGGCTTGCTCCATAATATTACAGGTGTCATTAATAAAGGAATTACATGAAGTGTTCAGAGTATGGTATCATCAATTAACTTCCTTCTCTTTGACTTAATTTGTCAAGTATCAGATGGGGAAAATACCTAACTCACAGGGATGTCACCAGTACTAAATTGGGTAATATATGCAAGCAACCAAACACATCACCTAGGAAATATGGGATACTCAATGTAAGCAAATCCCACATTCCTTTCCACTAAGAAACAAACAAAAAAAGAAAGATCAAGGAACATACCTGTCTGGCATTCTTTGTTTTGGGTATGTGGTTTGCAAGAGGTGGCTTTAGTCTGTGTGATGGGTTTGCATAATAAAGCTTTGTTCTTCAAAAGCCTTGGAGGTTGGGAAGGTGGTAGTTTCAGGGCATCTGTTTGTGTACTTGCCTAGTAAAAAGAAATTAGAAATCAAAGAGATTTTTTAAATCTTATTAATTATAAGAAATATAATTTAAAAATAAATACCATACTGGAATAATGGGAGAGCTATAACAAGCATTCAACTAAATATGTGAGAAATACAATATTCCTGAAATATTAATAGCAATGGAGTATTTTAATAACTATGTACTCTGAATGCATCTAATTACTATTTATGTTTACCAAGAAAAACGCTATTTCTATTGTGACATATCGTTGGCCGAGTTTAAAATGAAACTCTTGGCTGGACGAGGTGGCTTAAGCCTGTAATCATAGCACTTTGGGAGGCTGAGATGGGAGGATTGCTTGAAGCCAGGAGTTCAAGATCAGTTTGAGCAAGAGCAAGACTCCATCTCAAAAAATAAAAACCTTAGTTGGGCATGGTGGTACACACCTATAGTCCTAGCTACTTGGGAGGCTGAGGCAGAAGGATCGCTTGAGTCTGGAGTTTGAGGCTTCAATGAGCTATAATGGCACTCTAGAGCCTGGGCAATAGAGCCTATTTCCCCCCCACCCCCCACCTCCACCCCACCAAAAATAAACAAAATAAAATAAAATGAGAACTCTTACTTCTTGATTAAGTCTGAGAGAACTTAGTTCCAAGACAACTAGGAATAACAGAATCAACTTATGATCATTTAAGTAACTTGAATACAGATGATGTAAAAATTATCCTAGAGACCAGGAAACACTTTAGAAATGCCACTGTTCCAGTCATAAGTTTTTCTCATTATTTACTTTTTTCTTTCAAGAGACAAAGAAGAAAATATTCATAAGTTAAAAAACAAAGAGAGAGGCCTGGCGTGATGGCTCACGCCTGTAATCCTAGCACTCTGGGAGGCCAAGGTGGGCAGATCGCTCTAGGTCAGGAGTTTGAAACCAGCCTGAGCAAGAGTGAGACCCCCTGTCTCTACTAAAAATAGAAAGAAATTAATTGGCCAACTAAAAATATATAGAAAAAAAATTAGCCGGGCATGGTGGTGCATGCCTGTAGTCCCAGCTACTCGGGAGGCTGAGGCAGAAGGATCATTTGAGCCCAGGAGTTTGAGGTTGCTATGAGCTAGGCTGATGCCATGGCACTCTAGCCTGAGCAACAAAGTGAGACTCTGTCTTAAAAAAACAAAACAAACAAAAAAAAAAAAAAACAAAGAGAGGAGTGGGTTTTATAATCTGTCTGGTAAGTTACATTTTATAAATATTTTATTTATAATCTGAGTATATTACAAAACATCCAAAAAAAGTCTTTTATGTCTAAATTCTGTACAACTTACTATAATTCTGTACAATTTAAAAAAAATCTTCAGTAACTACATAAAGAAAGTAAACATTCACAGAAATTACATAAGTAAAAGATCTATTTAAATAACTAGGCTGGGCTTCGTGGCTCACGCCTGTAACCCCAGCACTCTGGGAGGCCGAAGTGGGCGGATTGCTCGAGGTCAGGAGTTCAAAACCAGCCTGAGCAAGAGCGAGACTCCTGTTTCTACTATAAATAGAAAGAAATTAATTTGCCAACTAATATATATAGAAAAAATTAGCCAGGCATGGTGGCGCATGCCTGTAGTCCCAGCTACTCGGGAGGCTGAGGCAGAAGGATTGCTTGAGCCCAGAAGCTTGAGGTTGCTGTGAGCTAGGCTGACGCCACGGCACTCACTCTAGCCTGGACAACAAAGCGAGACTCTGTCTCAAAAAAAATAAAATAAAATAAAATAAATAAATAACTAGAAAATCCTATTCCTGAAAAAAGATTAAATGAGTTCATGGAATTTTATATAGTAAAGAATAAAAGTGGGCAAATTAACTCAGACATTCATACTGCATAAAAATTAAAAAGAAATACAGTGACAATACCAATAAAAATAAAACTTACATCTCCAATGATTTTTGCTGTTACTGTTGGAACTGCACCTTGATATAAATTAAAACATATATTTAGGATATTTTATAATTATTTAAACATTAGCATTAAAAGCTGATTATCAGTCCACAAACACAAAGCCTCATATTAAGAACAAGTATTATCTTAATTTAATTCAATGAAAGAGACTAATAATACTAAAATATGAGAAAAAGACATACAGAACTTGTGAAAACACTATTCAATGCCCTAGCAGTCTGCAGTGCACCACCAGTCCTATTATGAATGTATAAAACATAAGAAAATAAAAACTGATGGAAAAAAGAAAACCACTGTATTCAACTCAAAAAGGCTAGCTAAATGCTTCAAATCAAGCCATACCTTGTAAGACACTGTTAGAATTCACTGTGGGCTGAGCAGCAGGAGCACTTGCCAATGATACTACATTAGCTATAACTGGGGTTGAATCTTTTCTCAGAGATGGGGGCCCTGCTGAAGCAGCTTGAGCCATGGAAACACTTGCTGATTAAAATAAACAAAAATAAAGAAACCTCAAGTAATTTATATGCACATAAACAGAAATCTACATCTCAAGGAAGTTAAACAATGCTTTTAGGTTTGAGTAATTTCTGCTGGAGCAAAAAGTTGCTTCAGGATTAACTGGGGTTTTCTATTTTTTTTTTTTTTTATAATCAGTGAAACTTGAAAATCTTCCATGTACTCCATCTTTGTGTAAAATTGCAACAAATAGTCCCACTTAAAAACCAACAAACAAAAATCTCCAAAGGTACAATCCCAATGAAGAACACAAGGCAGGCCGGGCGCTGTGGCTCACGCCTGTAATCCTAGCTCTTGGGAGGCCGAGGCGGGTGGATTGCTCAAGGTCAGGAGTTCAAAACCAGCCTGAGCAAGAGTGAGACCCCGTCTCTACTATAAATAGAAAGAAATTAATTGGCCAACTGATATATATATATAAAATTAGCCGGCCATAGTGGCGCATGCCTGTAGTCCCAGCTACTCGGGAGGCTGAGGCAGAAGGATCACTCTAGCCCAGGAGTTTGAGGTTGCTGTGAGCTAGGCTGACGCCACGGCACTCACTCTAGCCTGGACAACAAAGTGAGACTCTGTCTCAAAAAAAAAAAAAAAAAAAAAAAAAAAAGAACACAAGGCAGATTTAATGGACATTTCAAGCCTAATGTGTTTCTTAAATCTTACCTTCATATAGAGAGGATTCTTTAAAGTTTCTGGAGTAGGCTCTTGTAGATCTTGCTTCTATTTGTAAAAAGACTACACTTAAAAGTATTCTAGCTTTTAGGATGGTACTAGTTTTATTTTTAAACCATAAAGTTTCTGAGATTAAATGGCCTAACTACACATGTGGTATATTTAAAAGGCTATATCATTTAGACTTCATATCCTTTGTTATTATAAGTAGTCTCAGTCTTTTATAAGGAAGCCAATTACACCCAATTACAAAACATTTAACTGTTATCCTTTTCCATAAAGTTCCTACAGAGTTTGATTCAATATGCTCAAGAGAAACCTCATTTTCACACGACTTTAATCTTAGCTGCTCAATTAAAAAGGATCTAAATATAAATGCCATTTGAACAAAAGGAAATTGATGTTTCATAAAATTACTGACAACTGTTTATAGTTCCTGATCTGTAGAACAGTAGTTAGAGTTCCTGGTATTCACAAAAGACTCCATTCATTACTTAAGTTTAATTTTACCTGCACTGTTTTGTGAAGGTGGGTCACATACACTTTGCTGATTACAGAACATCAAGATACAAAGTAGGTTACAAAAGTGTTTCATTTCCCCTCGCCATTTCAAGGACTCATTGAGTTTACCCTGCCGTTTACAACCATCACATTTGGCCATCTGAAAAAATATATATATATAGTAAAGGCGTGAGAAACAAATTATCTGTGGTCTGACAGATAAAAACAGGACACTCAAAACAAATGAGGATATTAACTTAGAATTTAGATCATAAAATTAAAGGCTGACTATCTTAAAATGGTAAATATTTATCTATTAATGATTTTATATTAAATAATTTTTAAAAATCATGTAAATATTATAGAGACCCCAATAAATCACAATTAAGAAACAAAGTGGACTGGGTGCAGTGGCTCACGTCTATAATCCTAGCTCTGGAGGCCAGCCTGAGAAAGAGCGATACCTCATCTCTACTAAAAATAGAAAGAAATTAATTGGCCAACTAAAAATATGTAGAAAAAATTAGCCAGGCATGGTGGCACATGCTTGTGATCTCAGCTACTTGGGAGGCTGAGGCAGAAGGATTGCTTGACCCCAGGAGTTTGAGGTTGCTGTGAGCTACGCTGACGCCATGGCACTCTAGCTCGGGCAACAGAGTGAGACTCTGTCTCACAAAAAAAAAGAAAGACAGACAGAAATAAACAAAGTGAAGTGAAAATAAGGTCTATCTTCCTCAGACTTCAGAAGACAAATTCATATTATTTAAATAATAAATTTTAAAAATTTTAAATATTTTGATGTGTTAAGACTGATACGTCTCCTATGAAAATCAAAGCAAAAAGAATAAAATTTCAATGACATTAAAGTCTTCCTAAATCTTACATTAATTGCTAGAGTATAAAACAAATACTTAAAAGTTTTAAATCATTAAATTGTCCTTCATACGACAGGAAATTTAAAAAGGGAATAATTTATGCCTTAACTCAAAAACTCAGGAATGTGAATTATATTTACCTGATAGAACAAAACTGTGTATTTGGACATGCATTCTTCACAACAGAATTCCTCCACCTTCCCCCCCAAATTGTTCTGTACCAATTTGGGAGATGTCTGTAAACAATAACTGCACATTTTACAGTGATTTCCCCAGTGTTTTACCAACTCATGTTTATAAAGCAATTTGCAACCTAAAAATCAGGAAAGATAAATTTAACATTAGGGAAAAAATATTAATTATCTACATCTTTAATTTAAATGACCTAGAACAAAGTTTTTACACTTGGGTCCTGAACAATTAGCAGATCAAGAGATTAATTTAGAGGTTCAAAACTGGCACTTTTTCTTTTAATGAAATAATACAGGATAGGACAAAGTAGAAAATATTAAATTGCATCACATATAATAAGTTTACTGTAATGACACTTTTGTTTTATTTGAGTATGTGAAAATATACTGGGTCACAATGTAAAATGCATTTCTTGTTTTATGCAGTGGTCAAAAGGTTTGAAAGCCACTAGTCTAAAAGGCTAACCTTGTGTAGTTTTAGAGTAAAGCAAAACATTCTAAATGACTGACTAAAATAGTAATCTAAATAAAGAAAACAAT
The DNA here is from genome assembly GCF_040939455.1 of Microcebus murinus. Lineage (NCBI taxonomy): Eukaryota > Metazoa > Chordata > Mammalia > Primates > Cheirogaleidae > Microcebus > Microcebus murinus. The sequence goes on along the minus strand of NC_134105.1, from coordinate 25,301,035 downwards.
CTACCTCATACTAATCTGCATATTCAGATAATATATATTCAGAAACACAATGGCTGTATAAAAAAATTAAAATATAAACTTAGGATGCCACTATAATTTAAGGCATTCCATTCAGAAATAAGTACAAGAACTTAAAAGATCTTTGAGTTCCCCATCTACCTAACAAATGTTAAATACATCACCTTCTGCATTATACTGAGGATCTTTCACTTGATTTTAATATCTATATAATGCAAAAGACTAGATCAAAAAAGAATGAACTAAGTATAAACAAATTTGGCGTGATGCATAAAGGATAAAATAATAAACTTACATAGTAACACCTTGAATCATCAACTAATTTTAAAATAACCAACATGCTCAGTAAAATAATCTTCTATCTTTACCTTCACTACAGAATGACTTGTCAGCACCTGAGAATCGCACAGTCTCCTTTACAATTTTCTCAATTTTACAATATTCACACATTGCCATTACATTATTTATTTTCTTATATTCGTCAGAACAATTCTTGCCACAGAACTGAAACATTTTACCCTGCAAAGAAATAATCATTAAGTACTAATTAAACATTTGGTTTGCCTTATGGAAATCCTCATTCCTGTTACTTTCAAAACAAATGGCATAATTTTGAGAGACAAAAAGCTAAAAATAATTTTACAGATGGACTCAAACCCTTTTCATGAACCCATACTTTACCTTATAGTCAAGAAGTTCTGGTTTTGTGGCAAAAAGACGGTTACAGTGTTGACACTTGATTTTTACCACACTTCGTGCAAACCCAACATGCTGGGACTGGGCTGCAAGGCGCTGGAGACCAGCTGCAGCAGAGCTACTGATAGAAGTGGGAGAAACAGCAGAGGTATTGCCTCCTCCTGCTGATACCGTTGAACCTGTGGGGATGCTTACAATTACTTGGCCCTGAGACAGGGGCACTACTGAAGAATTCATTCCGGTTGGTTTGCTGAATAAATTCTGGAAAAAAACGAAACAGAAAAAAAAAAATTTAAATCATTTGTTCAGACAAATAAGTATCACGTGCTTGTATATACCAAGTACAGTTCTATGCATATAAGAACACATGTATGTCTGTGAATAGGCAAAAATTCCTGCCTTTGAGCAACTTATAACTGACAAGGGGGAAGTCTCACTATGACCAAATAAAATAATTTCACTAATAATCTTTAAAAATAATACCCTCCCAATAGATAATCTGGGTGATAATAGTACTATTTAATTTTATAGAAGGTAGTTAAATGACATACCTCCAAATACAGGATGAACTAAGAATGCAAGTTTAATAGAACTGAAACAGAAACTCAGACAATCCAGGCACTAGTAAACACCTAATAAGTTCACATTACTATAGTAGGTGTCTTACTGACTGAAGAAGAGGAAGATTTCTGAAGCCATACCTGGAAAGCTACTACACAACTGTAGCTGCAGAAGTTGCGTATACTTCCATCTGACATGGCTAGGTGATACTGAGGGATTGCTGAGGTTTTACAACTGTTACACTGAACTTGTACACCTTAGCAAATCAAAATAAAAACTAATAAGTAATATATACAAATGTACACAAATATGAGAAATAATAATACAATATACAAAAATTCAAGGGCCAGATTAAGTTGCAGGAACTGAAACTAACCTCAATCATCTCACTCATGTCACACATAGACAAAAAATAACATTAAAAACTTTTTAATTAAAAGTAGTCACAGTCCACCCTGAAACTACAAAATAAATGACTCTTAAAATAAATCAGGCGCAAATAAAGAAAATACGTTAAAGAAGCCATATGAAATTCCAGCGGTAAGGGTTTAATGAATAAATACACATATAAGTAAATAAGTAATCAAGGTAATGGGTGATATTTTATAACAAAAATCTGAAATATTTAACATTTGCCTTTAAAAATCAACTAAATTTGGAGAATAATTCATACCATAAAAACAAAGTAATAACCCTAATTCGTTCAATTATTACATTTCATAGTTTATGAAACCAATATTACCTGCAGAAGTAACCATTTTAACTCTGTAAGCGGATAAGCAATTAACAGAACAGAAAAGCTCTGTTTTCCCCAAGCTATTGGTATTTTCAATCATTTCTGCTGAGGATCTCAATGATTTGCAAAGCGCACATGGTGTAATTTTGGCTGATTTCTATTGAGAGAATAAAACAACATTCATTTTTACCAAATTCCTAGTAAAAGCATAATTCTTTGAAATGTTTATATTAAATGCTGTTGAAATACTTTAAATCAGTGTGTTTCAAACTTTTAAGATTACAATTCTCAGTGAGAAATAAATTTTACAAAGTGACCCATTAAACACACTCTCTGATGATTTTGCATTTGTGTAATATATATGTATGTAAAACTGAAAAAAGTATTACAGAGCAATATATTTCATGACAACATGTGATGCACTTTGATATTTTCCATTTTATTCTATTTCATTACAAATTATGCTAGTTATAACCTAAGAATTAATTTTGGTTGTAACCATAGTTTCATCATCTTTTGTTTTTTAAACATTACTTTTTCTTTTGTTAGAGATAGGGTCTCACTCTGTCACCCAGACTGAAGTGAAGTGGCACAATCATAGCCTACTGCAACCTCAAACCCCTGGTCTCAAGGGATACTTCTGCCTTAGACTCCCAAGTAGTTAGGACTACAGGCATGCACCACCACGCCCAGCTAATTTTCTTTACATTTTGTAGAGATTGGGGGAGGGGTGTCTTATTCTGTTGCCAGGCTGGTCATGAACTCCTGGCCTCAGGCAATCCTGCCACCTCGGTCTCCCAAAGTGCTGGGATTACAGGCATGAGCCACCATACTCTACTCATAGTTTAAAATTTTTTATAACACAGCAGGGAGTTCATGCCCTTATACTATACTATCCTAAAAATTGGAAGAACCACCCAAAGGTGCTGTATATAACAATAAAATGTGACTTTAAGGAAACTGATAAACATACTAAAAAGCTAATTGTCAGGTATTCTCCCAATAATAAAAGAGTCCTCTACAGCAATAAAGTGGGAGCAAACCTTGGATATTACAAGTGTCCAAATATAAACAAAGAATCTGTTAAATCTGCACACAATTAGGGATTCTGCAGCAAAAAATGCTAAATATTATTAATTAACATGTCACACATTCAGGATAACTTAAAAAGTACATCTAGCACCAATTAGGAGATTTTAAAATGTCTCCTCCCTCATAAAGGACAAATTTGTGAAAGTTGATATTAACATAGTACGTATTAAAGTAAACATATTCCTGAATTCTGGAATGTCTTCTAAATCTCCAACCCCATATCCTTTTCCTCCCTGATAAGGTCTGCAAACACCAACTTCATTTTTAAGACTGGTCAAGAGTTACATCTGTGAAGCTTTTGCTGATAGTCTCATCTTTCCCTATCAAGTAGAGCTGACAATGCTTCCTCTATGGGCCACTGTACCACCTAAGACTTTGATCATGGCATTGCTGTTTACTTGTTTATATGTCTATTTTCTCAAGGAGACATAAACTGTTTTTCTCCTGAAAACAGGAATTACATCTAATGTTTGTTGAATGAATTATATATAAGGACAAAAGAAAAGGAGCAGAAATGACCATCTACAACATGCCAGATTCCATATTAGGTGCGCTCTCATTCTTACTTTATATAAGCCTAAAACCATCCCTCCCAGTGACGTGAGTGGTATTACAGCCATTTACACATGGGAAAACTGGGACTCAGGGAGATTAACTGCTTTGCCCGAGGTAAAATCATATTTGAACAGAAGGTCTGGAATCAAATCCAGATCTGCCTTACTTCTAAATTCTAATTCTTTCTCTGCCAAGGTACATATTAATATAATACATGAGAAACTTAATAAATTTGGGCTAAATTAAAAGTAATGAATTGGCTGGGCACAGTCGCTCACACCTGTAATCTCAGCATTTTGGGACACCAAGGCAGGAGGATCGCTTAAGACCAGGAGTTCCAGATGAGCCTGGTCAATATAGAGAGACATTGTCTCTACAAAAAGTATTTTTTAAAAATTAGCCAGGCATGGTGGTGCATGCCTGTAGTCTCTGCTACTCCGGAGGCTGAGGCAGGAAGATTGCCTGAGCCCAGAAGTTTGAGGTTGCAGTGAACTATGATAACACCACTGCACTCTAGCCCAGGCAATACAGCAAGACCTTGTTCTCAAAAAAAAAAGGGGGGAAAAGTAATGAATAAGTTAAAAATTAAGATTTTTCATTCTATTTCTCCTTATTTTGTGGACTGTGAATCATCTTTCAATGAACTGACTCCAAGTAACTTTTAGTACCTGATACAGTATGGGAAAAGAAAAGTCTTTTGGACAAAGAAATACACATGAAGATACTAGGATTTTTTTTCCCTATGAGAGCACAAATAAGATAATAAATAGTAAAGCTAAGATCCTTTAATGTGCTTTTACATCAAGAAGAAATAAATTGAAACATTCTATAATGCTGAAATGCCAAAATTACTATAAAGTTTTAAGAATGATTAATTAGAAGATTTCCAATTGACACTATTAAATTCACCAATTTTGGTGGACTGTATAAAAATACACTATTTCATATAACTGACTATGTTTTTTTGCCAAATAAATATTTTTTCTTTTTAAAAAAATAAAAATCCACTATTCTAAGAAAGAGAATGATCAGCAAATGCACTGCAACAGGGAACCACTGTAAAATTAAAAACGTAAAAAGTACTTACTATTCATTTAGGTTTATCAATTTTAAAACTAACATTTGATCAAAATTTACTATAAAACATATATCTAATTTACACAGAACTATATAAAAATATTTGTTGTACAGCATTCATTCTGTTCATACTCTGTAAACATCATTAATTCACAAAATAATATACAACCCACATCTATTTTCTCCTATATCATGAAGGTAAGGAAAAGCCTGTTACTATTACAATTAATGTTAGGATTTTGATGTTCTGGTTTGAAATTTTAATTATGTGGATCCAATTTCAAGAATACATATGCAACTTGGACCTTTCCATGCCAAATAAAAAGCATATATGCAAATGCAAAATGTTATTTCAAAGATTAGAAAGCTACACATCAGAAGAAAAGGACTGGGTATCTCTGAGAGAGACACTACTATTTTTTGCATTTTCAATATAGTATTCAAAAATATAAATCACATTTGAAATAAAAATTTCAAATGCATGAACAAATATATGAAAACTGCTACTTACAGAACTCTACAAAAGTACTTGACACATGTATTCACTTGACAAATACTATTTATATGTAAAGAGTATGAGTTAAGCAAATAATTCAGAAAAAACATTTTCATGAGTAATTCCCACTAAAAAATTTAGACATCCCCCCCCAATGAACAAAAGATTAAATATGGTCATATACCTGCTTGTATGCTGTGATACATGTTGAACTACAAAACTTCTTAGACTGTCCCTCTATCTGAAGCATGTGGCATTGTCCAGAACCACTATAACAATAACCCCCACAGTTCTCACAACAGTTCATGGTGAGGTTGTTAGCAGAACGAAACTTAGAGAAGCAGGCATCACTGCAAAGTTTATGTACCACATTCTGGTAATTAACTTCATGTCGAATCTAGGATTAAAAAACAACAACATAGAAACAACAAGCAGAGAACATCAAAAGCTGTATTTTAAGCATGAACATTAGACTCCTCCCCACAATAAAGTAAAAAGGTAACTTACAACAGCATTCTTCTGACACATGCTGCATTTGGTTGAAATGCTATTCGTATTTATGGTAACAATAGGCTTTTTTTTCAGTTCATACGTTGACAAACATGACTGACTGCAAAAATCTTTACTAGTGGTAGTATTTTCAAACTGGGCACTGATCACATCCTTTGGATTTAAAATGTCTCTAAAAATAAGAACAATGATAAAATAAGACACAGTATAATTCATTGCTTTTTTTTTGTGAGCTAAAATAACCATAGAGAACAAAGGTAATTATGCTGTAGGGAAAAGGCACTGAAATTTAAATTTAAAAACCTGGGTTTTCTTGGATATACTTATAAGTTGCTTTGATCCTTAGGCTCTTTTCTATAAAATGGAATTAATATACCACCTACTTAAAACTGTTGTGAGAATTAGTATGTTTCAAAAATTAAAAGGAAATACATCAAATGGTTAGCATTCATTAACTTTACAGGTAGGATTATAGGAGATTTTAATTTTCTTCTTTAAAATTATCTGTATTTTCAAAACATTCTTTAAAAATAATACTGGTTTTTAAGTATTTCAAGTATAATATAGTATCTTTTAAAAGTAAACATACATTTTAAACTATACAGTATATACTCTAGCATGGCTATATAAAAATCTAACATTTATTCATAAGCATTAGTAGCAAAGGCTATGAAGATTAAAACCCTAATTATTAAGGCTCCCTACCACTTCAACCCCAATCCCACCACCAAACCATTCTTTCTAAGTAGTTTACCAGAGAGTTTAAGTGGAACCATTTTAAAAACCAATTTTTCAAATTTCTGAGATTTTCTAAACAGTATCTCCCATGAGTATATACCCACATACTTCATAAACTGCTATAGTCATTCCTACATCTTAACTTACACTAATACTTTAAGAAAATACTATAGGCATACCTCATTTTATTGCACTTCACAAATATGTGTTTTTCAACAAATTTAAGGTATATGGCAACCCTGCATCAAGCAAGTCTATTGGTGCCATTTTTCTAAAAGCGTTTGCTTACTTTTTGTCTCCGTGTCACATTTTGGTAATTCCTGCAATATTTCAAACTTTTTCATTATTATTATTATATCTGTTGTCATGATCTGTGATCAGTGATCTTTGATATTACTGTTGTAATTGTTTTAGGTCACCACAAACCATGCCCATATAAGATGATGATGTAACTGATAAGCATTCTGTGTATTCTGACTGCTCCACCAACTAGCCATTCCTGTCTCTCTCCCTCTCCTTGGGCTTCCTGATTAGCTGAGACACAACAAGATTAAAAGTACGCCAAATAATAACCTGACAACGGCCACTAAGTATTCAAGTGAAAGGAAGAGTCCCACATCTCTCACTTTAAATCAAAAGCTAGAAATGATTAAGCTTAGTGATGAGGGCATATTGAAAGCCAAAACAGGCTGCAGGTAGGCTGGGCCTCTTATGTAAATTAATCAAATTGTAAATGGAAAGGAAAGGTCTTGGAGGAAATTAAAGGGCTATTCCGGTGAAGACACAAATGATAAGAAAGCAAAAGTCTTATTGCTGATAATGGAGAAATTTTTAGTGGTCTGGATAGAAGATCAAATCAGCTACAACATTCCCTTAAGCCAAAGCCTAATCCACAGCAAAGCCCTAATGCTCTTCAATTCTATGAAGGCTGAGAGAGATGAGACGGCAGTAGAAGAAAAGTTTAAAGCCAGCAGAGGTTAGCTCATGAAGTTTAAGGAAAGAGGTCATCTCCATAACATAAAACTGCAAGGTGAGGCAGCAAGCGCTGATGTAGAAGCTGCAGCAAGTTTATCCAGATGATACAGCTAAGATCATTGATCAAAGTGGCTATACCAAATAGATCTTTCAATGTAAGAGAAAAATTGTATTTAGCCTTAAATATACAAGCCATATATTAGAAGATGCCATCCAGGACTTTCATAGGTAGAGAAGTCTTTAAAGCTTCAAAAGACAGGCTCTCTTATTAGAGGCTAATGTAGCTGGTGACTTTAACTTGAAGCCAATGCTCATTTACCACACGAAAATCCCAGGGCCCTTAACCACTTAGGTACCGCGCTCACCAGCCGCAAAACCTTGCCCGCAGCTAGCACTTAGTCCACACCATAGTTTATGCTGTGCATTGATGACAAATCTGTTTTGCTCTTGTGTAATGAGGAAAGCTTTAAAGCACTGAAAGCCTGTTTTGCTTTACAGGCAGCTTTACTTGTAATGTAAATCAGAATAGGTAACATATACATATATGTTTTCTTATGTTATTTTTAAATGTTCACAATTTTATTTTGATAAATGAAAAATTAGAAAAGTCATATCATGGCTGTCGGCTAAAGTCGCTGTGCGTGTTCATCTGTGGCTATCAACTATAGTCGACGCTCGGCTGTGCGCGTTCACCTATGGCTATCTAGTATAGTCGATGCTGGTATCGAATTGGTTAAGAATTATGCTAAATCTACTCTGCCTGTGCTCTATAATGGAACAACAAAACCTGGATGACAACACATCTGTTTACAGCAAGGTTGAGTATTTTAAGCACACTATTGTGACCTCCTGCTCAGAAAAAAGATTCCACTCAAAATATTACTGCTCACTGGCAATGTACCTGATTACCCACCCAAGAGTTCTGATGGAGATGTATAAGGAGATTAAAGTTGGGTTCATGCCTGCTAACACAACATCCATTCTGCACCCCATGGATCAAGGAGTAATTCCAACTTTCAAGTCTTATTATTTAAGAAATACATTTTATAAGGTGATAGATGCATAGACAGTGATTCCTCTGATGGATCTGGGCAAAGTAAATTGAAAACCTGAAAAGGATTCACCATTCACAATGTCATTAAGAACATTCATGATTCATGGGAGGAGGTACAAATATCAACATTAACAGTAGTTTGGAAGAAGTTTGTTTCAATTGTCATAGATGACTTTGAGGGGTTCAAGACTTTAATGGAAGAAGTAACTACAGATGTAGTAGAAATAGCAAGAGAACTAGAATTAGAACTGGAGTCTGTCTGAACATGTGACTGAATTGCTGCAAACTCATGATAAAACTTGAATGGATGTGGAGCTGCTTCTTATAATGAGCAAAGAAATGGTTTCTTGAGATGGAATCTATTCCTGTTGAAGATGCTATGAACATTGCTGAAATGACAACAAAGGATTTAGAATGTTATACAAACTTAATTGCTAATGCAGCAGCAGGGTTTGAGAGGACTCACTCTAACTTTGAAAGATCTCCTGTGGGTAAAATGCTATCAAACCATTGCATGCTACAGAGAAATCTTTTGTGAAGAGTCATTCAATGCAGCAAACTTCACTGTTATATTTTAAGAAATTGCCACAGCCACCCCAACCTTTAGCAACCACTGCCCTGATGAGTCAGAAACCATCAACAATGAGGCAACGTGCCCACCTAAGGACACCAAAAAACAAAAAAACAATGAGGCAAGACTCACCAGCAAAAAGATTAGGACTCACTAAAAGTTCAGATGGTTGTTAGCATTTTTTAGCAATAAAGTATTTTAAATTAAGGTATGTACTTTTTTTTTTTTTTTTTAGAAACAATGCTACTGCACTTAATAGACTATAGTGTAAGGTAAGCATAACTTCTACATGCACTGGGAAACCAACCAGTTCACCTGACGTGCTTTATTGAGATTTGTGCTTTATTGAAGTAGTCTGGAACTGAATCAGTATCTCTATATCTCTAAGGTAGTCCTGCACAAATATCTTGGCTTCCATAAAAGATAACAGTAAACATAATGGGAAATTACAATGAGGAACACCTGATATTATGCTATACTGTAATACACAACTCAATACCTTGTCATCTTCCATACTTAGCACCTCTAGACTGCCTTGTTTTCTGTATTTTCTTGCCTTTACAGCATTTTAAAAAACTAAGTTTTAGCCGAGCGTGGTGGCTCATGCCTGTAATCCTAGCACTCTGGGAGGCCGAGGCGGGTGGATTGCTCGAGGTCAGGAGTTCAAAACCAGCCTGAGCCAAGAGCGAGACCCCGTCTCTACTATAAATAGAAAGAAATTAACTGACCAACTAAAAATATATATACAAAAAATTAACCGGGCATGGTGGCGCATGCCTGTAGTCCTAGCTACTTGGGAGGCTGAGGCAGAAGGATTGCTTGAGCCGAGGAGTTTGAGGTTGCTGTGAGCGAGGCTGATGCCACGGCACTCACTCTAGCCTAGGCAACAAAGCGAGAATCTGTCTCAAAAAAAAAAATTAAAAAAAACCCTAAGTTTTAATGTATTTCATACTGAGCAGTTGTGCTGAGCCAGACAATAGTTAAATCCTGATTCAAGATATAGTCCATGTATATGCCCAAGGAGCTCACAGTTACTGGGACAAATAGATAAATAATTTATAAAATATTGTAAAAGAACAATTCTTAAAATTAATAGTATAAATAATTTTGAAAAATATATGAATATTGTACTACAGAAATATAAATGAAGAAATAATTATTTCAGATCATATGTGACATGAAAGGCCAAAAAAGGGTGACATTTTAGCTATACCTTAAATAGGAGTTTTCTACAAGGTTAAGGATATAAGGATTAGGAGCACCATGGAACAAGACAATGAAAATATAAAAGTAGGTATTTTTTACTGCTCTCAGTATGCTTACAGTCCAGTTAGATTACATTTTTTTTTTTTTTTTTTTTGAGACAGAGTCTCACTTTGTTGCCCAGGCTACCGTGAGTGCCGTGCCGTGGCGTCAGCCTAGCTCACAGCAACCTCAAACTCCTGGGCTCAAGTGATCCTGCTGCCATCCTGCTGCCTCAGCCTCCCAAATAGCTAGGACTACAGGCATGCGCCACCATGCCTGGCTAATTTTTTCTATATATATTAGTTCTATATACATTAGTTTCTATATATATTAGTTGGCCATTAGTTCTATATATATTGTTTCTATATATATTAGTTGGCCATATATATTAGACGGGGTCTCGCTCTTGCTCAGGTTGGTTTCAAACTCCTGAACTCAAACGATCCGCCCGCCTCGGTCTCCCACAGAACTAGGATTACAGGAGTGAGCCACCGCACTAGGCCTAGATTACATTTTATCGTAGCAGATTAGATCTTATGCCAGAATGAGAAACAGCAATCTCATTCCAGTTACTGAAAATTCAGAAATGGAACATACAATCCAGAAACAGTTACTTCTTTGAATAACATTATACCAAGAAGCTGGCTTTTCTAACAGTATTAACAAAATTATTCTCAAATTACCTCTTTTATATAGAATTTGACATAGCTACTTTTTTTTTTTTTTGAGACAGAGTCTCGCTTTCTTGCCCAGGCTAGAGTGAGTGCCGTGGCGTCAGCCTAGCTCACAGCAACCTCAAACTCCTGGGCTCAAGGGATCCTCCTACCTCAGCCTCCCGAGTAGCTGGGACTACAGGCACGAGCCACCATGCCCGGCTGATTATATATATATTATTAGTTAGCCAATTAATTTCTTTCTATTTTTATGGTAGAGACGGGGTCTCGCTCAGGCTGGTTTTGAACTCCTGACCTTGAGCAATCCGCCCGCCTCGGCCTCCCAGAGTGCTAGGATTACAGGTGTGAGCCACCGCCCCGGCCGACATAGCTTTTTAAAAAACAAATTATAAGGCCCCTGCTATTAAGGAAATCTAAAAATTAAATGACAACCAAAATATTTTCAAGTTTTAGGTTATGTTCATGGCTAAAAGATATGGTTAACAGAAGATTAATAAATATAAAATTGTTATTCTGAACAGCTACTGAGTTTCTTTTAACCAAAGTGCTACTGCTATATTTCTATTAGTCTACAAAAATGGCAGTAGCTAACATGAAGGAAATCTTTTCTATGTCTGCCTATTCAAATTAAACTGAAACCTTTCTTACAGGAACTGATTTACAAATTAAACTTGTTTGACCATATAGACGATGGTCAATGCATGTGCTGAAATTAACCAGTTATGTGACTCTGAGCAAATCTTTTAGCTTCTTTGAATTTAATTTTCTTATATTTTAAGAAAATAGGTGCAGTGGCTCATGCCTGTAATCCTAGCACTCTGGGAGGCCGAAGCGGGCGGATTGCTCGAGGTCAGGAGTTCGAAACCAGCCTGAGCAAGAGCGAGACCCCGTCTCTACTATAAATAGAAAGAAATTAATTGGTCAACTAATATATATAGCTGGGCATGGTGGCACATGTCTGTAGTCCCAGCTACTCCGGAGGCTGAGGCAGCAGGACTGCTTGAGCCCAGGAGTTTGAGGTTGCTGTGAGCTAGGCTGATGCCATGGCACTCTAGCCGGGCAACAAAGGAGACTCTCAAAAAAAAAAAAAAGAGAGAGAGAGAGAGAGAGAGAGAGAGAGAGAAAGAAAAGAAAAGAAAACACATCCAGGTACATCCAATTCAGCAATTTTACACTCAGATAAACCAGATTATACCAAACTATTGCAACAAATGTATAAACAAGAGGGGTAAAAAGGGAAGGAAGGGTAAAATGGTGAATAGGAAATGAAAGGGTACTTCAAGAAGTAAATTGGAGTACATAGAAAAAACTGATCAGTGGTTGAGGACTGAAGCAACAAGAGAAAAAGGTACTATGCAAAATGAGAAGGAGGTAAAAAAGTATTAATAAGAAAGCAAATGAAGAAGAAAAGGCTGAGGAGATATGCAGGTAAGAAGTACCTGAAAGACCAGAATGGGGTGAATGAAAAAAAGTAAGTAATAAAAAAACAGTAAAAGAATAAGTGAATGAAAGGTAGAACAGTAAAGAGTCAAGGAATAACAGGTTTAGAAAAACGGAAATTTTGTTGGATAATGGATAAAACCAAGTATCACAAGAGAAATGTAATCTTAAAGAACAAACGAATTACATAAGATTAAGATATAGATAAGATGACATGCAGGTAAAAATAACCTGTCTCTACACAAAACTAAGGCAAAGGGACATGATAAATTTAGATGAAGAGTAACGTGTGCAAACAAGAATAATAAATAAAAAACCAGAAAAAGCACATATATATTAAAACTTATCAGAGTTTTATATGGCCATTCTGAAAGTAACTGATAAATCTCTGGAAAAAAAAATCTATGACTATTATTATAAAAGGAGAAACACCACTGAAATTTTAGAGATTCTTGATCCCTAACATAAGAATTAAATAAAGAAGCATAAAAGGAAGTTGTCATGTGAAATCATTTCATGGCAAACTATGAAACAAGAAAAAAAATTTATGAATAGTATATTTTTCAAGCTGACTTAATCTTAGAATCCCACGATGAATACTGGAATACAGAAATTAGAGACGTGATATATATCTAAGTACTTATTTTTAAACACGTTTTACAATTCAAACAGTTAAATGAAGTCTATTTTTACTAAACTTCCAAAAACATTGTGTGGAAACCAGTTAATAATTTCAGCATTTAAAGTGCAACCATAAAGTAGTAGGAATAGCTTTTTTAAGTCAGAATCATCAGACAGATAGATAAATAAAACTGAATATTTACCATGTACAACATGATGTTTTGATGTACAGGCTAACTATCCCTAATCTGAAAATGCAAAATGCTCCCAAAATCTGAAACTTTTTTGAGCATTAACATGATGCTCAAAAGGAAATGTTCACAGGTGCATTTCAGATTTCGAATTTTCTGATTAGAGATGCTCCACCAGTGAATATGTATAATGCAAATATTCCAAACTGAAAAAATCTGGAATCTGACATACTTCTGGTCCCAAGCACTTAGTATCAGCATTACTCAACCTGTACATATACATTGTGGAATACTAAATCTAGCTAATTAACATAAGCATTACCTCATATAGTTATAATTTTTGTGATTGAGAACATTTTATACCTACTCTCTTAGCATTTTTCAAGTATACAATTTATTATTACCTATAGTCACCATATTGTACAATAGAGCTCTTGAACTTTATTCTTCCTAATTGAAATTGTGTAACTTTTGACCCACATTTCCCAGCACCTTCCCCAACTATCTCCTCATGGTTTATATTCAAATGAAATAAATAAAAGGAAAATAAGCCAAAATCTATCACTCAAAATAGCCTTGGGATACTACTTATTCTAACAATGACAACATAACTCAAAGATATATATTTTTTATCTGGGCATGGTCACTCACGCCTGTAATCCCAGCACTTTGGGAGGCCAAGGTGGGAGGATCACTTGAGGTCAGAATTTTTTTTTTTTTTTTTTTTTTTTTTGAGACAGAGTCTCACTTTGTTGCCCGGGCTAGAGTGAGTGCCGTGGCGTCAGCCTAGCTCACAGCAACCTCAAACTCCTGGGCTCGAGTGATCCTTCTGCCTCAGCCTCCCGGGTAGCTGGGACTACAGGCATGCGCCACCATGCCCGGCTAATTTTTTATATATATATATCAGTTGGCCAATTAATTTCTTTCTATTTATAGTAGAGACGGGGTCTCGCTCAGGCTGGTTTTGAACTCCTGACCTTGAGCAATCCGCCCGCCTCGGCCTCCCAAGAGCTAGGATTACAGGCGTGAGCCACAGCGCCCGGCCTTGAGGTCAGAATTTTAAAAGCTATCCTGGGCAACACGGCGATATCCCATCTCTACAAAAATATTTTTCAAAAATAAAAAAAATTTTTAAAAAGGTATATTTTTTAAAGCTTTCCTTTTAGAAATTCCCTCACCAAAGAAATTGTAAGTCACAAAATACCAATCTTATTTATTCAAATTTCATTTTGAACAAAAATTGATATGAAGTTTTTTAACTTACCTTTTAATCAATATACATTATTCTAAATGACTTATAGCTACATGTGAACATTAAATAGACCCTAGGGGATAAAAATTTGATAGCACTGAAACTATTCAAAAGATTGTGTTGATTGTATTAGCTTAAAAGAAAATCCCAAAACAAAAGTTGCAGAAATTTTTGTTGCTGTTCTTTTAAACAGCAGCAATGTTACAAAGAAAATAGAACTTCCAAAGGAAACTAAAGTCCAATCTACACTTGGACACATAATTTATGGTATGTATGTAAACTACTATTTTACTAATTCAAATATAACCAAAATTCGCCCTTTCAGTTTCAAAGAAATGAAGCATAAAGGATGTGCATATAGGCCAGGCGCTGTGGCTCACGCCTGTAATCCTAGCTCTTGGGAGGCCGAGGCGGGCGGATTGCTCAAGGTCAGGAGTTCAAAACCAGCCTGAGCAAGAGCGAGACCCCGTCTCTACTATAAACAGAAAGAAATTAATTGGCCAACTGATATATATAAAAAAAAAAAAAAAATTAGCCGGGCATGGTGGCACATGCCTGTAGTCCCAGCTACTCGGGAGGCTGAGGCAGAAGGATCGCTTGAGCCCAGGAGTTTGAGGTTGCTGTGAGCTAGGCTGACGCCACGGCACTCACTCTAGCCTGGACAACAAAAGTGAGACTCTGTCTCAAAAAAAAAAAAAAAAAAAAAAAAAGGATGTGCATATAACTTACTTCCAGAAAAGCTTCTAACCATATTCAAATTTCTTTTAAAAGTCTCTTATCTAACTGAATCAGAAGAGGGAGTAACTTTTTCCCTTTTTAGACAGAGAAAAGGCTGCATTCTACGTGAGGAATTACAAACACTAATCCATAAAGTAATAAATAAATCAGTTTGAGTAGCTTGATAATAAAAAGCCAACATGTTTCAAAATGAGAACATTTTTCCTCTTTTCTGACTTATTTAAACAGCTTCTAACAATCACCTTATAAAATTATTCAAAGTTAGTTCATATTCTTCAAATATATCAAGACCTTATTATAGTCATATGAGCATACCCTTTTTTGTTATTAAACATTGCAATGAACACTCTGAAGCAGTTCAGAGATATTGAGAAGATAAACATTGGAAGCCATTTAAAGTTTTAAAAAATTTAAATAAATTCTAATTATGTAATAAGAAATATAACAAATATTTGTTGAATTTAAATATCTATTGCCTACAGTTACAAGATAAAATACTGTAGTAATATAATACCCGTTAATGTGTACTTTCTACAAGGCATCTCAATTAACAAGAATGGAAGGATTGGTTTCAAAAACACTTTTTAAAAGGCACAATATTTAAAGCTTAAAAAAAAAAAAAAAAGCTGAGTGCTAAGCACCCAGAAAACACTAAAAGCAACAACTGAAAGTACACTGAAAATAACGTGGTATTTCTCAAAAAAAACAAAAAACAAAAAAAACACAGACACATAGAAAATTAAACATAATACATGAGCTAAAAAACAAAGTATATGTTAAAAGAAAGAAAATGAAAAGATAATTTAGAATTCTGCTATACTTTGAGCAACTTGAACAAGTTTTCTTGGTGAGAGGAGGTGGTGGGCGGGCAGACGGAACTGTATATCCAGTGAGGCACAGTGTAGAGCAGAACAGCTGAGTAGACCCTTTCCTCTGATAAGCAGTTTGCCCCTTTTGTAGGATTTTTTTACAACCAGAACAGGAAACTCGAACAGCAGTGGCTGGAACTGAAGGAAGCATTTTATTCATGCCAGATGATGCCAGTGAGGGCTGAAAGCCAGTAGTCAACTGTGGAGCTTTTAAAAAAAACAAATTGAAAGAAAAAAATGTTTTATTTTTTACCATGAGTTTCACGTATGCATTTTCTTTCTCTTCTAGAACTAGTCTCGAAACCCAATAGTAATTATGCAATATAGAATTAAAAGACATTCTAAATGGGCAGAGAGAACTGCCTAAATTATTAATACAAATAGAACTTCCTCTCATTCATATTAGTCAAAATAAATACAATTCATTTATTCAGGTCTGTTGCTTACCAAGAGGGCTGCCACTGACTGAAAACACAGCACTAATTTTCAGTTCCCCCTCTTGAGTTTTTTGCTGTTGGCCATGACTATACTCCTTTAAAAAAGAAAAAAATAAATAAATACACAGAGGAAAGAATAAATTACCTAAAGACATTCAGACATTCAAGACATTTTACTATTGCTATATAGAGGTCAAAAATGTTTACAACATTAACATTAATAAAAAGTAATAAAATACAAACAGCAAACTATAATTACAATACAGGTATGTTTGTATATGCTGGGAGATTAAGAGGAAAAAATGAAAGTAGCTATCTAATTAGCCTTTGGCACCATGGCACTACCAGATACTTATGAATTATTTTTGAAAATTTTACAGTATCATAAGTTACCGTTTATTATAAAAGTAATACACAATCACTTAGAAAATTTAGATAAGTAGAAATCAGAAAAAAATTCTAATCATATTTTCATCACCCCAAAACAACCACTGTTATTCTTTGGGTATATTTCTTTCCAGTCTTTTCCCCTCCTCTATTCAGAGGTCTTATTTCTTTATATACTTGTAATTATACTAAATATACCATTCTTAAAAACTAATGTTTTACTCACTTCAATCATTTGAACTTTTGCATATTATTTATTACCTCTTACTCCAAAATAACTTCTAATGGCTAAATAAACCAGCATTTCTAAAATTGGAGTCCAAGAATCCCTGAGGTCTAAGCAGTCCGAAAATTCTATTAAAGTATTTTTTAAATTGTTTTTATTTCAATGATTTTTAAGTGCATTTTAAGTCATGAATAACTATCATATAACTGAATTCTGTAAGTTTTCAGTGCTATTGTTTGCTTTTTACAATTATACTATTGAATTGTGAAATCAGTAAGTAAAAGATTTAACTTTTACTTTAATGTACTTTGAGTTCAGTGTTTATCACACTGAAACTTGCAAAACCCTGCAAAACTCCTTCTTGGAATTCTGAGGCATCTCAGATGTTTCTTCTTTTTTGTGGTGGGGGTGTCAGCACATTACTCCAGTTTGAGAAATACAAGTAAGTATTATTTAAGAGACATATCAGACTATAGAGATGTGACTGGGGTTAGGTGAGAGAGACATCTGCCTCAGACACAAAATTAAGAAGTTGTCAAAAACCTCAATAATCATGATGGTATTGTCACACAGTATTTTTAAAATTCAAAATTTATGCAAAAATCTACACTGAACAAAATATCAGAACATTAAATAAAGACAGGATCAGTATTACTAGTTTTTTTCCTTTTGCCTCAGGCTCCAGTAGTCTTGCACGGCACTGAGATTATATAACCACAACTGAAAGTTGGTCCACTTAATATTTCAACACATTTCGTACAATCAATAATGCCATGATGAATATCTTTGTGAATACTCATACTCCCATATTCAGGATTATGTCCTAAGGAAAGGATTCTCAATTACTAGGTTAAAAGGTACATAGTAAAGGTTTGATACATAAAGGCAGATTATCCCCCCCCTAAAAAAACTGTCCTTAATCATATATACTCCAGCAATTTATGAAAAAAGGCCATTTAAAAGTCTTTCTCCAGTTTCAATTTCAGATCTTTTTTTATGTTCATTTACAAAAGTGCATTATAATGTAACATTAACCCTGAGTAGCATGTTATTAACATTTCCTCAACATGTACTTTGAGTTAAAAACTTTATGTACTGAAATTTCTATTTTTATGCCAAAAAATCTGACAATCTTTACCTTTGTGATTTCTTCTATCTCTTACAAAGTTTTAGTTCCATAATAAAATAATAAGAAAGTGGTTTCATTGTTTATAATACAGTCCTTTAATCCAGGGGTCAGCAAACTTTATCTGCAAAGGGCCAGATAGTAAATATTTTCGACTTTGCAGGCTATATGGTCTCTGTCCCAGCTACTCAATTCTGCCCTGATAGAGCAAAAGTACCCATAGACAATATGTAAATTAATGAATGTGGCAATGTTCAAATAAAATTTTATTTATAAAAGCAGTAGGTGGAAAAACAAAAACAAAACAAAAAATGGGTGGGTTGGATTTAGCCCACCACTGATAATTTGCCAACCCCTGCTTTAGTCCATTTATAATTTATTCATTTTGACATATAATTAACATTTTTCTTTTTCTTTCTCTAAACAAATAGTGAATTCCTTTCATTTGCCATTGATGTATCAAATTCCTGAAAATGTCTATTTTCAGGCTATCTCTTCTATATCATTATCAGACTGACTAATCTTATGATGATATTACACTCTCCTTATGAAACTAACTATGGGATGTTTAACAATTTTATAGGGTTTGTCACTATCAACCACTCCAACTATTTTTTTAGAATCTATGTGTAATAAATCTGTATATGTGCATGTTTACTATTCTCCTTCAAAACTCCAGAACCTAACCATTAGTATTTTCATCAGAATTGTATCAAACTATACCTTAATTTAAAAATCACTGACATATTCAAAAT
Source organism: Microcebus murinus (assembly GCF_040939455.1). Classification (NCBI taxonomy): domain Eukaryota; kingdom Metazoa; phylum Chordata; class Mammalia; order Primates; family Cheirogaleidae; genus Microcebus; species Microcebus murinus. The sequence continues at coordinate 25,281,995 of NC_134105.1, read as the reverse complement.
ATTTCTTACATTTTAAAAAATGGCCTCTCCATTCAAGTTGTCTTTTATCTGACATAGTTTTTGCTTACTGCTGAGAATAGTATCTCTCTTTCATTTTATCATCTGAGAAATTGATTTATAGAAATATTGCTATCTTCTATATAACCATAATTCAACTAGGTACTCCACTAAACTTCCATGACTTCTATAATTCTCCAATAAAGATCCTTACCAGCAAATGATGATAATTTATCTCCCCTTTTCCATTATTTTTTCTTCTAATTTCTTTAACATGTATTGGGTTGAAAATCCAAAGTTAAATAATAATGCTGACATCAGTAATCTGTATTCTTTTAGTAATTATTAACAGAAGGTTTCCATCATTTTACTTTCAAATTCAATGACTGTTATTGATCTGAAGTAGTATTTCCTTACCATGATCAAGAGAGTATCTATTATAAGAAATGCATAATGAATTACATGAGATGTCTTTTTTTTGCATCTAATAAAGTGACTATATAGACATTCTTACTTGACCTGCTGATGAAATATATGCATTAAAGACTTTCTAATTTTGAATAATCCTGACATTCCTTTGTTATATAGTAATTATAAAGCAAATTTCCAGTAAATAAAAAATTTATTTTAATTTCAGAAAACTCTAGAAATAATCAATATTCATTGGCATACATTAATAGTCTCTAGTCAGCTCTCTTTTTTTTTTTCCCCCACAAACCCAAAGGTCAGAGTCACCTCTCTTTATCCTCTGTGACAGCTACTCCAAACTTCTGATCCATTCCTTAAGCCTCTAGTACATATTACTTATGTAATATAGTAAAAAATATATATAATAATTACTGTTTGTATCTTCCATAATACCTTCAAGTTTAAGGCAGAATCATGTTTGGTTTACATTTGTATTCCCCCATGATAACTATAAATATTTGATAAACAAATCAGTCACTAGCAAATAATGAATAAAAAAATGTTTTTTGAGAAATATCTGACTAATGACCCAAAAGCTTTCAAAAGCAGAAAAACACAAGTGTCAAAAACAAAATAACAAAATCCTTTACCAATACTTTCACCTTCCCTTTGTTTACCACAACTGAAGATCCACATTAATATCCCAGAAGGTATTTTAGAAATAAAGAACAGATTCTATAAGCCAAATTAACTTAACATAACTAAACAAAGCCCCAACATCTGAATTACTGCATTCTACTTTCCATGATTGTATTAATCACTATTATAACAATTAGTTCATTTGCTTTCCCATCTTAATCTATTTATTTCAATGAGAGATTACAGATTAGCTCTCCCTCTATTATTATGAGCAAGAAGAAAAAATCATGATTTTAATATTATATTTATTGAGTGTCTAGTTTTTAGAACCTATAGAAAAGGAGAAAAGGGAAAATGAGGTCTCTGGATTTCTTTAAGTTTCTATTTTAAAACCTTCTCTAGGCATTTTAAAAAAAACTAAACTTTTATTTACAGAAAGATTGGTAGACTAATAAAAATAAGACTTTAATTATGACCCCACAGATGACTGACTCCTTCATGGCCATGTGGCCTTGAGTGACTAACTTAATCTCTACGAATCTCAGCTCCCTCATCTACAAATGTGGTTAATATCCTCTACTCTGGCCATCTTAAAGGATTGTTAGGAGGATGAAGCAATGCAATACATGTAGAAGTATCTATAACTGTAAAAATACTACATAAAATAATAATATAGTAACATGCAAGGAGATTAGAATGAAGAAATGAAATTGGGAAGCCACATAGTGTTACACCAGTAACAGAGGCAGGAGGATGACAACTGACAAATCCAGAAAATTGTTAACCGAAGAAATAACCCAGAGCAAATGGGTATCAGAAGTTAAATATATGTACATACATTTCAGCACCTTAGTGACTGATTTATAGAGGAAAGTAAAGAAATTAAGGCCAAAATGAATTGTGTAAAAAAAGAGATTTAGGAAGTGAGCTGAAAAGCAAAACTACTAAGTTTAAATACACAGAAAAGCCAACAGAGGTTTTGAAAAGGTGTCATGAGCTAAAGTTATGATTTTAGTGAACCATAAGAAAAGTTAATAGTAACTGATAGTCAAAAGTAAAGACTGACCACAACTATAAAATCTATCAGTATTCTATGAGTGTTAATAGTACTGCTTTTGAAACTAATAACACACTGGAATTCCCTTTTCTGAGTCCACAGGAAATGAATAAGAGTAAATTAAAGCATCATGCAGTACTGAAAAGCAAGGAATATAGATTTCCAATGGCCATGGAGGAGAAAAGCCTGAAAGAACAAGACAATGAAGAAGAGGGGTAACAGAAGGAGGAGGAGGGAACGGGAAGAGGGAGGAGGAGGGTGAAGGAAGGGGAGAGGCGCAAATACAAAAAAAAAAGAACCAGGTACCTATAGTTTATAATATAAGCTCCTGGAGGGAATTTATAGAAGAATTATCAAAGGTCTGATCCTACAGGATTAGTATGGCTGACAACAGAGAGGAATGATCAGGGAAAACCTAGCTTTATCCATTCACATGCAGGAACTACCTTACTGTGGATGAGGATAAAGAACACTTTTGGATCTTATGCCAAGGGCCTACTGACATTACTGCCCGGTTCTTGAGCCCAATCAATCAGGTGTTGAGCCTCTGGGAGAAGTCCCTCCCCATAATCATGATGAAATGTCATATTTAACATTTCATAATTTTGAATGAGCATATAAAAACGTAGGTGGTGTTTCTATCCATTCCATCCTATTTATATTCTCTACCCACTGCAACCTCTGATTGTTTTTGAAAACAATAATTCTAACAACCTTCCCAATGCCCTATACCCCCATCGTATTTGGTCTTTGCTATAACTGCCATTTTGTCCCAAGGAAGTGTCACTGGGTCATGTATAAAAGAGATGCCTTTGGTACCCTGCCAACATTATGATTTCTTATGGATTTCCCATGTCCAGGAAAAGAGACACAAGGCCTGCCCTGTATACAGAGATGGTTGTAATGGTTGTAGTCCTTCTGAGGACATATACTGATATAAGAACTTTCCCTGGGTGTTGGGATATCTATTTATACTTAATTCAGATATCCAAGATCTCCATTTTACCTGCTTCTATAAACATGATTTCAATTTACTTCCTATTCAAGTATTTTCATATTCCTTCTACTGATGTCTTCTTTTTTTTTTTTTTTTTGAGACAGAGTCTCACTCTGTTGCCCCGGCTAGAGTGCCATGGCATCAGCCTAGCTCAAAGCAACCTCAAATTCCTGGACTCAAGCAATCCTTCTGCCGCAGCCTCCCGAGTAGCTGGGATTACAGACATATGCCACACGGCTAATTTTTTCTATTTTTGGTAGAGGCAAAGTCTCGCTCTTGTTCAGGCTGGTCTCGAACTCCTGAGCTCAAACATTCAGCCTCAGCCCGCCTTGGCCTCCCAGAGTAATAGTAATAGGATGATAGGCGTGAGTCACCGCGCCCGGCCTGTTGTCTTCTTTATAGCAGCTACACTCATATCCATCCAACACCTACAGCTTTACCATCACTACCCTAATACATCTACCTTCCACTGGCCATCATGGAATTCTTGCTTAACTGAGCATCAATCTGACTTGTATTAATCACCTACCTCTATAATCACCGATTCTTCCATTTCCTTACTCTAAAATAGTGCTTCTCAATAGCAGATGATTTTTTTTACAATTAGCAGGGGAGCAGGTTGCTACTGGCATCTAGGTAAAGGCCAAGAATGCTGTTAAACATCCTGCAATGCACAAGACAACTCCTCACAACAAAGAACTATATGGCCCAAAATGTCAATGGTGTCAAGTTTGAGAAATCCTGTTCAAAGAAACCAGAATGAAAAATGCTCTTCCACAGAAGTCTCACATTCTCAACCCCCCTAATAGAAAGATAAGAACATGTAAGCTTTTTCAAGATCAAATGTCATCTCAGATAAATATCTAATTCATACTATCTTTATTTCTCATCCTTTGAATTCATGGCATCTGTAAAAAACATAGACTACCCTCAAGTAATTATTGCTATTGTGTACTCTTGGACCTCTCTACATTTCAAAATGATCACAACATCTAATATAATTTCTTTCTTCTATTCCAACCACTGCAATGTCATTAACTGCATGAATAATTTAGCTGATTTCAGAATGTTACAGTTATAAGACCTCTATGACTTTTACCTCCAGAGCAACCTTGAAATAGCAGAGCACTACCCTTACCTTTATTACTCACAGAACTCAAACTTGAAATCATGTATCACTCATCAAAGCCTCCTTTACCTTCTACCCACTAATCCAATGAACTGGTTCTTCAATCAATTAACCTTTCCAAAGATAATCTGTCCATTATCTCTTTCTGAAAAATATTTAAATCCACAAATAGCCTGTATTTCATTAGCAGTAACTGCAAAAGGTTTATTATTGTATATGAACTCAATCACACCAGACTCACAAACTACCATAAAACCTTCAGCCATATTCATGACATGTATCTAAAATCCTTGAAGACTCACCCTTTCCCTAATCATGCATTGAAATGCATTGCAAAAATCACAGTGGTATTAAGAAACTAAGATGATTAAAAGCCTTTATTACTACTCAGAAAAAGTTTCATATAACTCTTATTCATGCCTTACAAGGTAATTCAAATCACCTCAACCTTCTTCAACAGTGTCCTTTTACCCTGTCAACAAACCTTTTAAGTACTTCCTCTCTCAAATGAATAATTCAATGTGTGGAACAAAAAGAAGGGGGAAAAAAAAGATGAAATGTTTACTTGAGCATTGTCAGGTTCATCTTTAATTTTGTCTAGTAGTCCCTGCTGTGGTGCCATTGCTTTGTCATACTCATCATCCAAAGGTTCTTCTTTAATTCTAATATTTGATGCAAAGGAATTCCCCAGTTCCGAACCAATGGAATCTTTATTGGCAAATGGGTAGCTGGAATCCTAAAACACAATATAAAGGATTAATAAATATTCAGATTTTAAAATTCTTCTTCTTCAGGTTTAACACCCAAAGAAAGCTCATTGGAAATGAAGAACTCTATGGACATTCATTAGAGTTCCTATGCTAAAAGTAAATGTTCTATAGGTCTAAATACCAAAAACAAATAAAGTACCTAAGAGCTGAGGCTTTTTAGAATGTCTCCAAAGATGTCCTTACCCAAATAATAATGTAAATTAAAAAAAAATAATAATCAGCGCTCTACCTAACACATATAGTCATAGTTCAGAAAGTGACATAAAGAAAAACTTGACACTTGCCACAGATACAGCAATCTACATACACACTGAAAACTTACCCTAAAGTTTGTTTCTGGGGTTTGTGGTAAATGGGTATGTAATGTTTCTTCAACTTGATTAGCTATTGAAAGAAAAAAAAAAAACAAACAAACACATGTATATGAATAACAAATCTTAGAAAGAGTGACCTCAAAAGCTATCATTTGATAATCACCTCTCTTTTCCAACAAAGATGCTCATTAGAGTGAACTGGGTCCCCAAAACACCCAAAAGGTATTTTCACTCAAAGTTCTGCACAATCTGGCCCCACCAAACTCTTAGCCTTACCCCATATTTTTTTCCTTGCTCAAACCTAAATAAAGTGGTTACTTTGTTCACTATGCTTTGAAAATTACTTGTGTTTGTTCTCTCCTATTTCCAATTATTCTATTCCAAGTCTCCTCTGTCTATCCTAATCTTTGTATAGTTTTCCAGAGTTAGCTCGGTTCAAAATTCACCTCCTCTATAAAACCTTCCCTATTCACTAAGTTAAAAATCATCTCTCTCCTAAATATCCCTAAACCACACTGTTTCAGTTATCTGAAAGAAATCTTTACTCCTGTATGACAAACTCTTCTAATTATAAATTGTCTTTAATTATAAATTATATCTTATACTATTCACCTGGTCATTGACACTTTTACTACCTGACTTCTCGTGCCCCTTCTATTACTACATATTATGTTTCTTGAGAAAAACAACTCTCTAACTTTCAATATTCTTTGTAGGGAGTATTGAAAATATATATTGAATCATATATATTGAAAAACTTGGTATACCCTTGCACAGCCTTGCACATAATGAATACTCAAAATAGTTATTCTTTTTAACAATACTGGTTTGTTCTTTCCACCATGTTTCCTAGCATTGGCAGAAGAAATATAAGGATTGGTATAGTATGCTTGCTTTCCTTCACATCTGTTGAACATTTATTGAAAGATTACTATTTTCACTACATCAGGTTAGACCCCAAGAATACAAAGATGAATAAGATAGTATCTGCCTTTAGAAACTCCTACACTAGTAAGTGAGGTAAAACAAACAGAGAACTATAATATTGTATAAGTACTATAAATAATGAGGCATGAACCAAATGTTGTGGAAATATAGATAAGGAAATAATTCATTATTGATGTAGAGCAGTTAGGATTGACAACAGAGTAGAAGAGGTTAATGAGTCAGGCATTATTGGATAAGAAGTACTTTTACAGGCACATATATAAAAAGAGAAAATAACATGCAGGCAAATGGAACAGCAGGAGGAAAGGAAAGCATAGGAGAAAATATATGATATATTCAAGAATGTTAACTGGAGCTGAAGTATAGGGTACACTGGGCAAAGAGGCTCAAGAGGTGCCTCAAGAAACTATTAAAACATAAACTAGAAATGCTATTTCTATTAGGGAAAAAACCTCCCTAATTTGGACTAATTGGTGGGACAGCAGTTTGAATTAGTGCTTACAGCACAAAGAAGTTAAATCCAACTTCAGGTTCCAATGTTCAACCAAAGAAAATGAACAGGTGATTCAAGTATCTTGCCTTCTCATCAAAATATTGCAATCAGGGGAGGGAGAAATGAGGTTTAGAGCTACTTTTTCAACCATTTATACCATTACCAAAAGTAACGGGGAGAAATTCAGTCATTCTGCAAAGAACAAGGATAAAAGAAAAATGACAAGATTACAATGAATTTAACTGTTCATACTTCACTTAACATCAAAAGCAGTAAAAACTGTATTATTATCAGTACTTTGTTATTGTGTTTTATGGTTCTATTCCAACAATTATTACCTGCTTTATCAAAAAAATTGCTTTTCAACCTTGAATCCAAATCTTTATGGGGTTTATCCAATCGTTTTTCACGTTCATGATAAGTTAGGTCTCTATTTTTGTCCTTTCCAGAAAATGTCTCTTTGCTGTTTTCTCTCACTAGACTAAAATCTTTCCGTATCGATTTAAAGACAGAAACCTGATCAAACTGTTTAGGAAAGTCTTTTTTTAATTTATTTTGAATTTGTACTTCATTTTCATTGTCTGATTCATGCTGTGTGACACTTCTCTCTACTTCCAAGCTATCATCAGTATGAATTGAAGAAACAAGATTGTCCTTTGAACTAAAATCCTGTTCATCCTCATTGTCACTACCAACGACTGGAATTCCTGCAAGATCCCCAGAGTTCAAAAAATAATCATCTTCATCCAGCAATGAATTTTCAGATCCTGTTTGATTCGGCATTCCATAAGACATGCTGTCAAGGGTAGGAGTTAAGTTGTGGTCTATATCTTCAGACATTTCTGTATCCATGATACCACCACCTTAAAAAGTAAAATACTGTTTAGACAAACGATATTGCTAAAGATGACCACAATTATAAGGTCTGTCTGGTATTTAACCAAATATATATTTCTTCAAACAAAATATAGATAGTATTACCACACTATTCATTTAACACTTTGATGGTGTACATGACTATTTCTGTCTAACAGTTAAGGAAATGGGGACCCAAAACTTGAGAAACTCGGGTAGAAGGAAGGAAGGCAATGTGATACAGAGAAAAGAGCACCAATTTCAGAATCAGACATATCTACGTTGAAATCAAAGCATGATCCTGAAAAATCTATGTGATCCTGAGAAGTAAACTCCCAGAATCTCTTTATCTATAAAACGGCAAATACTCACCTTGGAGATTAATTTGCGGTGAGGATTAGTGACAGTAGGTATAAAAGGCCTACTAACATAATGACTGACACACAGAAGGGAATTGAAAGTAGTAATGATAATTACTATGGTGATTATTCTGGGGAACTGAGATTAGAATCCAGCTCTCTGGTCTCAGAGTCCCATTTTCTCTACACTAATAAACACAGCAGTTAATGTTTACAATGGTAAATATTTAAACATAAAAATAAATTTTATCCTACCTAGAATAAAAAACTGTTTACTGTTCAAAACTATATGCTAACATCTCTCCCATTACAAAATAAAACAAAGAAACCCCTTAGCCCTATATTGCCCTCATTCACCTTTCCTTCACAAACTTGTAGGAAAAAAGTCTATAGTAGTTTGTTTCTACTTCATCTCCTAATCATTAATCCTCTGAGCTTAATGCAATCAGCTCCCAACTTCCCATTTGGAGTTACTTTCAAAAACATCATCAATCTCCTAATGGTCACATCCTTTACATGGCATATCCCTCCTAGATAAAATTCCTTTAACGCACTATATTTCTTCTTACTTTTCTAACTGGCATATTATTTTATTTTATACTCATCTTCCTCTGTTCACATGGCTTCATTACCTTTTCTCTAGGATCCTAGTTCTCTTATTTTAAACATTCAGACTAAGCTTTTGTTCACCTCCATAGCCTTTACTTTTGCTACTAAATTCCTAAAATGGTCCAAGATTTTAGATGCCTGTATTTAACTAGCTCCTATATCCCCTAGAGAATTCCAACTTAATATCTCTGAAATCAAACTCATCATGTTTCCATTCCAAGCACAAATCTCCCTCACTTGAGTAACAGATTCACTAAACCAGCAGTTGGCTCAAGATAGAATTAATTATTCCAATTCTCGTTCTCCATGGACAAATCCTTTCAACTGCTCTGTACTTTTTTTTTTTTTTTGAGACAGAGTCTCATTCTGTTGCCACTGCTAGAGTGCCGTGGCGTCAGTTTAGCTCACAGAAACCTCAAACTCCTGGGCTCAAGTGATCCTTCTGCCGCAGCCTCCCAAGTAGCTGGGACTATAGGCATGTGCCACCACGCCCGGCTAATTATTTTTTCTATATATTTTTAGTTGACCAATTAATTTCTTTCTATTTTTAGTAGAGACAGGGTCTCGCTCTTGCTCAGACTGGTTTTGAACTCCTGACCTTGAGCAATCCGCCAGCCTCAGCCTCCCAGAGTGCTAGGATTACAGATGTGAGCCACCAGCCGGGCCTGTACTGCACTACTTAATCTCTCTAAAACCCATCTCTTCCACTCAGCACCTAAGTCTAACACTCCACATCTCTTCCTGGCCTAGTACAATACCTTCAACAGTGTACTGACTCAATTCACATGAGTATCCAAGAAGCAACCATATTCTTACAAACCCTATGCCCAAATCACATTTAATTGGTCCATGAGTAAGCAAATTATAACTGATAAAAACAGAATGAAGCAAAGATTGAAAATATTAGTGGCATTGGCATCCTAGCTTTTATTTGTTCCTGAAGCCCAGAGGTACCCTTCATGTAGTTGGTTCTTCAACCGTTCCCTGGACTCCATGATCCAATTTTGTTCAGGATGATTTGCGTTGGATTATTTGTAATCAAGTCCTAACTCATACAGAGTCCAAATGAAAGCTTTCCTCAAGTTGCCCTCCTCCCTAAAAGCACCAGAATTATCTAAAACATAAGTGGTACCATATTATACCCCTCCTTTGAGATCCTTCAATAGTTACTCACTGCTTAAAGTATATTCATTCAGTTATTCAGCACATAATTACTAGGAAACCACTCTACAGTAGGTAGGTACAATGATAAGTTTTAGGAATAAAAGGATGAAAAAGATAGTTATGATTCTCCCTCCTCAGAAAAAAAAAAGTAACAGTGTGATGGTGAATAAATAAAAATAATGTGAGCCCATAATGATGTCAAAGAGAAGAGAGAAAAGCCTTTTTATCAGAAGAAAGCTTACTACTAAACATAGGGGAAAAAACTGACTTCAAAAATCACTCTTTTGTACTTTCTAAAATAATTATCAATTTAGACAACAGATGGTAAAACAAATGCTAAAATCTTAGGAGATGCATATGGAAGAACTTACAGGTCAGGCATCATGACATATATAACTTACTTTCACATAATATGCCACACAGAGAGAGATAAGCAGGGAGGGGAAAGGGGGAGAGAGTGATATTACCGATGTTCACTGTACTGTTCTTTCAATTTTTCCATTTATTTGAAAGTTTTCATAATAATAGAAGATTTAGAAGAAACCACAAAGAAGCAAGTGTTCACACACACACGTCCACTAGACTGTAAACAAGTAAAGGTCAGGGTTAGGGCCTTTTCAACATTTTACCATTAGTATCTGACCTTATATTAATAGTATGTGCTCCATAACTTTTAGTGAATAAAGAAATATGCATTTTATGTGTTCAGCGGTTTATGTTCTATAGTATATAAGAAGTCAATACTAAGAAGTAATATTGCAAGCAACTTTTACTATCTTTACAGTTAAATTCAGGATATAGTGTGGGAAGAAAGGGATATAGCCACCTGGAAAAACTAGATCCACAAATCACCCCAAAATAGTTTACAGATATATCTATGTTTAGACATGAAAAAATATTTAAATAATTTTAAAAATACTAAGGAAACCATGGAAGAATTATTTTTAAGTCATAAAGTATGGACAATTCTTTCTCATAATGACACGAAATCCAGAATAAAAGAACAATTTATGAATAAGAATATAAAAGATCAAATTTGACCACAAAAATTCTTAGACAAAAACACAAACCAAATAAAAAGATAAAGGAGGCCGGGCGTGGTGGCTCATGCCTGTAATCCTAGCACTCTGGGAGTGCAGGAGGATCGTTTGAGCCCAGAGTTTGAGATTGCTGTGAGCTAGGCTGGCAACGACACTCTAGCCCTGGCCAACAGTGTGGAACTGTGTCTCAAAAAAACATAAAAACAAAAAAAAAAAGATAAAGGATACACTGGTTAAAAAGATTTTATTGCACTTTATATCACAAAGGGTAATTTCCCTAAGAGATAAAGACAAGACTCACAGTTCAGTAAAAATATAAACAACCAAATACATATATAAAAACAAATGATTTGAAAAAATACTTCACAGGAAGTGAAATACTAAGGTTCAACAAGGAAACACAAATTAATAATGCAACAAGATACTATATTCAGGGGAGGGGAGAAAAAAAAGATACTATATTCACATAGCAGGCTAGTAATAACAAAAGGTTTTGATAATAGTCTTATAGCAATGCCATAGGCCAAAGTTGCGAAACTACGGACCAAGACCAATATATAAACAAAGAAGAGTTATAACAGAGACCTATGCAGGCTGCAAAACCTAAAATATTTACTATCTGGCCCTTAACAGAAAAATCTTTGCCAACCCTTATAAGTGAAATATTATTGGTAGGAGTATAAAGTGGTACAAAACTAATAAAGAGCAAGTAGGCAATACTTCCTACATTTTAAATAAAACTCCTGACTCAACAATTCAAATTTTACAAATTTTTACAAAATTGTTAAAAAACAATGAGGCAACTTTATATGAGTTCCCAAGATCTATTAAGTAAAAATATCAAAGTGAGGAGGAAAAATATATAATATAGTTTTATATTTTATATATACATATATATCAAATGTTACAACTGCATAAAAAATATCCTCCATCGATTGTCCATGAGAAGAAAACTTGGGTGACAGGAAGACAGAAACAGAGTATACATTTCAAAGTATACTCACTTTTATCTTTGAGTTTTGAAGCACATATATCTACTGCCTATTTAAAAATTTTTTTAATCTTTATTTGAAACACACTGGAGATTAAAACTTTCTCAGAGATATCAATTTCTAACAAAGCATCTAATATAAATTTGCAACTTTGGTACTTATCACACAATAAATCTGTAGGTTGCCTACAATCTTACCAATTAAAATGTTTAAGTAGGAAAAAAACAAAAAATAAAAAAAAATTGAATGTTTAAGTACTAGTTACATTAGTTAACTGAAACTGAAATCTTTTCATCCCTGTGGTCCATATAATCAAACTCAGAGACTAGATCTACAGAACAAAACAGAATACTACAATCACAGGTAGGTAAAAGACTTTTTTGTTTTTTTAAGAGACAGGGTCTCCCTGTCACTCAGGAGTGCAGCAGTATGATAATAGCTCACTGTAACCCTCAAATCATGGGCTCAAGCAATCCTCCTGCCTCAGCCTCCCAAGTATCCAGGACTATAGAAAAATTATTTTATTTTTATTTTTGCAGAGATGAGGTCTCACTATGTTGCCCAGGCTGGTCTTGAACTCCTTGCCTCAAGCAATCTTCCCACTTTGGCCACCTGAGTCACTGGGATTACTGGCATGAGGCACTGCACCTGGTCTAAAAGACTTGAAAGCATAAATTACTCATTAAAGATTCCTGGCTGTTAGATGCTGTACATTTACTTGGAGTATTTGAAGAAAAACAAGGACACTATGGCTGGAATTGAATGAATGAGAAGAGTGCTAAAAAAATGAGAAAAGAGAAACAGAGGACATATCTATTAGGAATTTGCAGGCAACAGAAAAAACTGCAATGGATTTAAGTATAAAAGGAAGTCATTAAAAGAATGTAAAGAGGGATTAACATGATTTGATTCATGTTTTACAAGGATCATATGTTTTACATAAGGCTTCTATATACTATAAAGCTGTTCAATGTTACAGGGAGCCAAAGAATGGAAGCAGAAAGACCAGTTAGGAAGTTACTGCAATAATCCAAGGAAAAACCGGTGGCTAAGATCAAGATAAGTAAGGGTGGATGTGAGAAGTGGTCAGATTTGGGTATATTCTGAAGGTAGAGGCATTTCCTGATATGAATATGAGATGCTGGACATGAAAGAAGTCAAGGAGAACACAACAGAATACCATTTCTTGAGATGAGAACACTAAGTGTAGATCAGACTAAAAAGGACAGCATGAGTAGTTTGGATTTGATACCATTAATTTCGATATCCTTATTAATATCTTCAAATGTAGTTAAGAAGAATTCTTGCCAAGTAATGAGATATAAATTTGGGATTCATCAATGAAGAGACGATACTTAAAACTGATGAGAATAGGTAAGGTTACCTAGTGAGTTAATTTATACAGATGGAGGAGAGCAGAAAGGTCCTGAGATACTTTAACATTTAGAAATGTTAGAAATTTAGAAATCTGATAGAAAGGAAGGAATCAGGGAAAGAGACTAAGATGGAACAGCCAATGAGGTAAAAGAAAAATGAGACTGACATCATAAAAGCTAAATGAAGAAAATATTTCAATAAGAAGGGAGTGACCAGGGTGGGCACCGTGGCTCACGCCTGTAATCCTAGCACTCTGGGAGGCCGAGGCGGACTGATTGCTCAAGGTCAGGAGTTCAAAACCAGCCTGAGCAAGAGCGAGACCCCATCTCTACTATAAATAGAAAGAAATTAATTGGCCAACTAATATATATAGGAAAAATTAGCCAGGCATGGTGGCGCATGCCTGCAGTCCCAGCTACTCGGGAGGCTGAGGCAGAAGGATTGCTTGAGCCCAGGAGTTTGAGGTTGCTGTGAGCTTGGCTGCCGCCATGGCACTCACTCCAGCCTGGGCAACAAAGCAAGACTCTGTCTCAAAAAAAAAAAAAAAAAAAAAAAAAGAAGGGAGTGACCAATCATGATGAATGCTGCTCAGATGTTTGCTAAAATGAAGACTAATAATGTATTACTTATACTGGCAAAGCTAAAATGAACTTCTAACTTGACAAAAGCCATATGAGTGGAAAAATGAGTGTACAGGGTGGTCCCAACAGGGACTGTGGGGAGATAACTCAAGAACCACAGTATAAATTATTCTTTAGAGGAACTGAAGGAGTACAGATAATTCTTCAGAGGCACTGAAATTCAACTAAAATCTGGAGTCAATGGAGGCTTTTTGATTTTGTGTATTTTTTGTTTTTTTCATGAAAAATTATTTTAAAGATGAAGAATATTACAGTTTTGAGTATTCTCATGAATGATCCAATAAAGAGGAAATAACTAATGAGTTCAGGAGGAAAATCTCTGTGCAAGACAGGCTGTGATCAGTAAAATGCTTAAAATGCAGGTAAGACTATTAAGACTTTGTGAAAGGAGAATGAAAAAGTTATTTCAAGTAATTTAAGTACAATATTTCATTTGATAATGAAAATAAATTTCTTGATGCCAGGTAAAGTCAACTTTTATTCCTTGTCTTTCTTATAATTAGTCCTTGCTTTAGTGGTATATTGATATTTCTATACTATAGTCAAGAATCATTTCTTTTTAAGTTATAATTACCAACTAAGGAACTCAATTACCACGTAAGTGTACATTGTGAAAAGGCTGTTACTTTCATTTCTAATATATTACTTAATTACTCCTGTACATTTTGTGTTTAATCAAAGCATAATTTTCAGAAATAAAGGAATATCAATAATAATTCAACTTTTAGAAATCATTGTTCTATTGCTGTGCTCAGGTGGAAAATAAAAAAAAAAAAAAAAAAGAAATCATTGTTCTCTAATAATTCCTGAGGTGGCTACTTTTCTCTCTCTTATAAAGGAACAAGGAATCAAAAGAAAACACAAACCCCAAAGAATGTGAAAACAAACAATAAGCATAAAAATGAAGTGATCTTGGTTCATTTTGAATAAAACCTTAAATTGGCATATTTTTGTCACAGAAATATTTCTAAGAGATGATTTGTCATTACTATTCAATAAAATATAATTTCCTAAAAAAAAAAATCTTTAAACTGTAAGATCACAAATGTAATCCAATAGTTCAACAACAGTCAAATAAAGCCAGGAATCATTAAAAATAAAACATAAATGCCTTAAACATTTATTTTTTACTTGAGACATATAAAAGCACATTTGCCGATCATTTAATGATCAGCCAAGACTTTGTTAAATGGCTATGCTAATATGAGTTCTTTCTTGAATACATCATAACCATACATATGCCATCTTCATGACTGCAACTTGGGTTTCTTTAAAGTGGAATGAGAAAGTTAAGACGCACATTCATGTTTTTAATGACTTGCCTAGTCTTTCTAAAGTATTAAAATTATTCACAGAAACAACAACTCACTTTTCAAAGTACTATTAGTTGTAAAAAATGTACAATTGAAATCACATAACTACAATGACAATTACTAATAAACAAGTTTGGGAACAAATACAACTGACTCTTGATAAGCATGTTGAATTGTGTGGCTATGTCTGAAACTACTAGAAGCTCCTTAACAGCCGCTTCAGCTTTCTACCTTAGTGACAGACCCTCATTCCCATCAGGGCACACTTATAGTAAGAGAAAGAATGGTAATCCTATTTATAATCCTAAAGTAAAAAAGAATCTTAGCTATTCCTAGGCCAGTAATCAACTGAAAACTTTTCATGAAAATGGGATAATAATTAGAATGCAACAGTTTAGTCTTCTTTCAAACTGCAAGTATCAATACATTAAGGTACCAATATTTTTTTTAATGGACTAGAACAGAAAGCAAAATGCATCATATAGAATGGCAGTAAGTAATGCTACAAGAAATGTCTGTGTACATATACACACACATATGTCTCAATGTAAAATATATTTCTCAGTGTTTCAAAGTTTAAAAAACAGTTTGAGGCCGGGCGCTGTGGCTCACACCTGTAATCCTAGCTCTTGGGAGGCCGAGGAGGGCGGATTGCTCAAGGTCAGGAGTTCAAAACCAGCCTGAGCAAGAGCGAGACCCCGTCTCTACTATAAATAGAAAGAAATTAATTGGCCAACTGATATATATATATAAAAAAAAAAAAATTAGCCAGGCATGGTGGCGCATGCCTCTAGTCCCAGCTACTCGGGAGGCTGAGGCAGAAGGATCACTCAAGCCCAGGAGATTGAGGTTGCTGTGAGCTAGGCTGACGCCACGGCACTCACTCTAGCCTGGACAACAAAGTGAGACTCTGTCTCAAAAAAAAAAAAAAAACAAAAAAAAAAAAACAGTTTGAGACCAGTGGAATACTTAGATCAATTTTATGGATGTTATAACTTACCAAATGGTGATAAACAAATGTTGACACCTGAAACACCCCTAATAAAAATGAGTTTCATTTTACCAATTTTAATAGTCTACTTATGCACCATTGAGGCTAAAAAAATTATAAGTTTAAAGTATACTGTAAAACACCTTATAAAACAATTTACCATTTGTTCTTTACCATGAGGACAACTAAAGACAACAGACTTTACTTTTCTGAATGATCACTGATGTTTATAATACTATGACAGCAATGACCAAGATCAGAGATATCTATAAACTGATACAAACATTATTCAGTATATACCTAAAAACTGGCATGGATCTATTAAAACTGAAGCACATCACTGCAAGAGACCATACATTTACTGAATAAAACTTTCATATGTTTTATAACATATTTCAGAAAGTATTTTCATCTTCTTTCATAATTTATTTATCACATCAGATTTAGCTGGTATCCCTATCCCTTTCTATTCAGACAAACAAGAATCTATTCAGGCCCTAAACCTAATTTATAATCCTACCCCTTATAATCCAGAAAAAAAGCAATGTTAAAACAATCTTTTACAGGCTTTGTAACTGTAGAGACAGAGTAACATGTACGTTTTGCCCTCAATGGCATCAGTAAATTTATAACAATTTTATTTTGTTACTCTCATAAACTCATTAAACACAAGACACACCACTTCTACTAGCTCATACCATGTGCAACAATGGTCAACAGAGATTTCTAAAAAAATAAAAAGAGAAAAAAATACTACTTGAACAACTTTACCTATAGTAGGAGTTAATAAACTACAGCCCCATGACCCAGAACCTATTCTGGGATGGCCCCAAGCTAAGAATGATTTTACATTTTTTAAAAGATTATAAAAAGAACAAGTATATGTGAGAAACCATATTTGTTGACCACATGAAAAAGTTGCTGACCCCTGACATATAGATTGTACTAGTCACAGAGCACAACCAGCATTATGCTAGAGAAATATATTGAGTTAAATGGGCCTATAAAACTACTTAGAGCAATTATCTATAAAACTATTTCTGAGTTAAACTCAAAATCTTTTATAAATTCAAAATCATGCAGTATTGTTATAATACTGATTATATAACACTCCACTTCTAGCCCTTGGTGGAGTACTGGTCCCAGAATAATCCTCCTGTTGTTAATAACTAAAGAACCAGACACATACATGAAGCATCTCTTTTCTGAGCAACACAAGACTGATCTGAGAAAAAGAAACAAATGAAGTGAGCCCTAGGTACAAGTAGGTTCACCTTGGCTTTCAGCCCGGGAACATTTAGCAAATCCCAGTACAGAGAGGGAAAACTCAAAACAAAGCACATTAAGTCTCACTAAGCTAAGAGACAAGAAAGATAGAAGCTGGAAAAAGTTGCAGTGGCTAATATTTGCTGGTCAAATTACCAAAGATCTTTGCTGATGATATGATATTATATTTATTTAGAAAATCCTAAAGATTCAACCAAGAAACTCCTGGAACTGATCAATGAATTTAGTAATGTCTCAGGATACAAAAATCAATACACAGAAATCAGAGGCATTCATATATGCCAACAACAATCAAATCGAGAACCAAATCAAAGACTCAATTCCCTTCACAACAGCAACAAAGAAATTAAAGTACCTAGGAATATACTTAACCAAGGAGGTAAAAGACCTCTACAGGGAGAACTATGAAACACTAAGGAAGGAAACAGCAGAGGATGTAAACAGATGAAAATCCATTCCATGCTCGTGGATCGGCAGACTCAACATCATTAAAATGTCTATACTACCCAATCTGATCTACAGATTCAATGCAATACCTATTAAAATCCCATCAGCATTCTTCACAGATATAGAAAAAATAATTTTATGTTTCGTATGGAACCAAAGAAGACCCCGAATATCAAAAGCAATTCTAGGCAACAAAAACAAAATGGGAGGAATTAATATGCCAGATATCAAACTATACTACAAAGCTGTAGTAATTAAAACAATATGGTATTGGCATAAAAATAGGAATATTGACCAATGGAACAGAACTGAGAATCCTGATATAAAACCATCCTCATATAGCCATCTAATCTTTGACAAAGCAGACAAAAACATATGCTGGGGAAAAGAATCCCTTTTCAATAAATGGTGCTGGGAAAACTGGATAGCCACTTGTAGAAGGCTAAAGCAGGACCCACACCTTTCACCTCTCACAAAAATCAACTCACACTGGATAACAGACTTAAACCTAAGGTACGAAACTATTAGAATTCTAGAGGAAAATGTTGGAAACACTCTCCTAGACATCAGCCTAGGCAAAGAGTTTATGAAGAAGTCCCCAAAGGCAATCACAGCAGCAACAAAAATAAATAAATGGGACATGATCAAACTAAAAAGCTTCTGCACAGCCAAAGAAACAGTCATGAGAGTAAACAGACAACCTACAGAGTGGGAGAAAATTTTTGCATCCTACGCATCCGATAAGGGGTTGATAACTAGAATATACTTAGAACTCACGAAAATCAGCAAGAAAAAATCAAATAACACCCTATTAAAAAATGGGCAAAGGACTTGAACAGAAACTTTTCTAAAGAAGACAGAAGAATGGCCAACAAACATATGAAAAAATGCTCAACATCTCTAATCATCAGAGAAATGCAAATCAAAACCACAATGAGATATCACTTAACTCCAGTGAGAATGGCCTTTATCAAAAAGACCCTGAACAACAAATGCTGGCGTGGATGTGGAGAGAGAGGAACACTCCTACACTGCTGGTGGGACTGCAAACTAGTTCAACCTCTGTGGAAAGCAATTTGGAGATACCTTAAAGCGATACAAGTGAATCTACCATTTGATCCAGCAATCCCATTACTGGGCATCTACCCAAAAGATCCAATGACACTCTACAAAAAAGACACCTGCACTCGAATGTTTATAGCAGCACAATTCATAATTGCAAGGCTGTGGAACAGCCCAAGTGCCCATCAATCCAAGAATGGATTAATAAAATGTGGTATATGTATACCATGGAGTACTATTCAGCTCTAAGAAATAACGGTGATGTAGCACATCTTATATTTTCCTGGTTAGAGCTGGAACCCATACTACTAAGTGAAGTATCCCAAGAATGGAAAAACAAGAACCACATATACTCACCAGCAAACTGGTATTAAATGAACAGCATCTAAGTGGACACATAGGTACTACAGTAATAGGGTATTGGGCAGGGGGTGGGTGGTGGGTATATACATACATAATGAGTGAGATGTGCATCGTCTGGGAGATGGTCATGCTGGAGACTCAGACTTGTGGGGGGAGGGGGGAAAAGGCATTTATTGAAACCTTAAAATCTGTACTCCCATCATATGCTGAAATAAAAAAAAAATTACGAAAGACATAAATACACAGAGAAAGAGCACTAGAAATTCTTTAGCTAAATAGTAGTGTGCACATGCATAGGGTGAAACTCTGTAAAACTGGGCACAGAACAACTATCAGGGAGCTATAAAGTGAAAAAGTATTGGTGTTTGCACAAGGATGAGGAGACTTTTCAACTCTGGATTAACCTAAATGACTTTGCAACTAAATAAACTGTGGTACAACCTCACAATGGAATATTTAAAAAAAGAGCTATCAACTCATGAAAACATATGGAGGAATCTGACAACATACTATTACACTAAGCAAAAGAAACCAATCTCAAAAGGCTTTATATTGTATGATTTCAACTACCATGTTTCCCCCAAAATAAGACAGGGTCTTATATTTATTTTTCCTCAAGATGACAATCTAGGGCTTATTTTCAGGGGATGTGTTATTTTTTTAAGTACGGTACAACAATCTACATTTATTCAAATATAGTTAAGTCGTCTTCTTCTGGAACATCATCATAACTCTCCAAACCCCAAATTCCATCCTCAATTTCTTGTGACTCTATTTCCTTTAGAACCATTGGCCCCAATCTCTGATGTCCAGCAATAGAGCTCTCATGGGGCAGATGAGAAGGACTGCTCGTCTTCTTTACAACTCCGCGACGAAATGCACGGGTTGTGCAGATACGCTGCGTAGCCACAACCATCACTAGGTCTTATTTTCGGGGTAAGGCTTACATTGCGCAAATGCTTAGAAATCCTGCTAGGGCTTATTTTATGGGTAGGTCTTATTTTGGGGGAAACACGGTATATGACTCTCTGGAAAAGGCAAACTGATGGACACGGTAAATATATCAGTGGTTTCTAGAGGTCGGGAAAAACAAGGATGAAAAGGTGAAGCACAGCAGATTTCTACAGCAGTAAAACTATTATCTATGATACCACGATGATGAATACATATCAGTACACATTTGTCAAAATCTTTGGAATTACCAACACCAACAGTGAACCCTAATGTACACTATGGACTTTGAGTGATAATGATGTGTCTATGTACGTCACCGATTTTAATAAATGCACTACTGTGGGGTTCAGGATGTCCACAGTGAAGGAGGTTGGGTGGAAGGAGTGACAAGGAAACTCTCTGTACTTGCCACTCCATTTTGCAGTAAACCTTAAAACTGTTCTAAAAAACTAAACTAGGCTGGGCGCGGTGGCTCACACCTGTAATCCTAGCACTCTGGGAGGCCCAGGTGGGTGGATTGCTCAAGGTCAGGAGTTCGAAACCAGCCTGAGCAAGAGCAAGACCCCATCTCTACTATAAATACAAAGAAATCAATTGGCCAACTAATATATATAGAAAACATTAGCCGAGCATGGTGGCAAATGCCTGTAGTCCCAGCTACTTGGGAGGCTGAGGCAGGAGGATTGCTTGAGCCCAGGAGTTTGAGGTTGCTGTGAGCTAGGCTGATGCAACGGCACTCACTCTAGCCTTGGCAACAAAGCGAGACTCTGTCTCAAAAAAAAAAACAAAAACAAAAAAAAACTAAACTCTATTTTGAGAAAAAGAGACTTTGTCAAACACCTGGGACAATTAATAAAGATCTCTGAAATGTCACACATTAAGAACAGGGCTAAACTAAATCTACAGTGAAGTCAACCCTCAAGCTGCCCTCACAAGGTTAAAAAACAAGTCTCAAAAAGATCAAACTAACTCAAAGCCAACTATATGTCAGAACAAAATTGAACACTCCTTAAAGAAAGAAATAATAATAAGGGAAAACATGAAATTGGTGACAAGAAAAGTAGAAAATAGATTTTTAAAAAAGGAATATCCAGAACTAAAAAATATATAGAATAAAAATTCACTTGATGGGTTAACAGCAGATTAGACAATACAGGAGAAAATAATAGTGAAAGAGGGAGACAAGGCAATAAAACCTGTACAGAAAGAAACAGAGAAAGAAAAAAAGGTTGGAAGACAATAAACAGAGCATCAGACTTGTGGTACACTATTAAGCAGGCTAACATATGTTCAACTGGAATTGAAAGTGGTGGGTATTTGAATAATTTTTTCCCAAAGTTGTTGAATTTAAAAACTCAGAAAGAAAAAAAGCTCTGTCAACCTAGAATTCCTTATAAAGCAAAAATAATCTTTGAAAACGAGAGTAAAATAAAAATATTTTTAGGCAAAATCTGAAAGAATATCTCACCAGCACAGCTGCATGACAAGAAATGTTAAAGAAAGTTCTTCAGATAGAAGAAATAAGACACCTGATGGAAACTTGGATGTCCACGATGGAACAAAGAACACTGGAAACTGACAATTAAAAACAGAAATGGAAAACCCCAAAATAATAGTTAAAGGGTTCAACCCTTTTCTGTCAGTAACTGATAGAACAACTAATCAGAAAATCAGTAAGAATATAAAAAACCTAAAAAGATACTGTCAGCCAACCTGACCTAAATGACACTTATAAAATGCTATACCCTAAAATGCCAGAATACATATTCTTTGCGAGAACACATGGAAATGGAAGTTACCAAACAGTGCCTATAATAAATTACAGAAATATTGTATGGTAGAATTATCAAATAATGATAATCATATAGAATATACATTCTCACCTCAACAAAACTGTATCAGTAGTCAATAACAAAAGTATATTTGGGAAATCCCCAAATATTAAAAATAAAATACTTACAGGTCAAAGAGGATCACAAGGAAAATCAGAAAATATTATGAATTGAATATGAAAAATACAACTTATCAAAATTTGAGAGGTACAGTAAAACAGTGCTTAAAGGGAAACTAATAGATTTATATGCTTCTATTAAGGAAGAAAAATCTAAAATTAGTGACAAACTTCCACCATATGTAGCTAGAAAAAGATTAAGCGGTGGCATTAGATCAGCGGTGGCATTAGATTCATTGATCCAAAGTACTAGGAACAAATGATAAAGAGAAAACTCTATGGAAAAGAAAATGGACAGTGGAGAAATAGTAATAAAACTAAAAGCAAGACCTCTGAACAGAACAAAATTGATAGACTTTTAAAAAAAGAGAAAAACCATTAAAAAGAGAGAAAAACATACAACTGGCCAATAAGCACATGAAAAGGTGCTCAACATCACTAATCATTAGGGAAATGTAAATTTCAAAACCACAATGAGATATCACCTCACACCCATTAAGATGATTATTAACCCATTAAGATGATTAAAAAGAAAAGAAGAAAAATAGAAAATAACAAGTGTTGAAAGGATGTGGAGAAATTGAAAACCTTGTGCATTATTAGTGCAAATGTAAAATGGTGTACCATCTATGGAAAACAACAGCAGTTTCTCAAAAAATTGAAAATAGAATTACTCAGCTCTAAGAAACAATGGTGACATAGCACATCTTATATTTTCCTGGTTAGAGCTGGAACCCATACTATTAAGTGAAGTTTCCCAAGAATGGAAAAACAAGCACCACATATACTCACCAGCAAATTGGTATTAACTGAACAGCACCTAAGTGGTCACATTGGTACTACAGTAATAGGGTATTGGGCAGGTGGGGGGGGCGGGTATATACATACATAATGAGTGAGATGTGTACCATATGGGGGATGGTCATGCTGGAGACTCAGACTTGTGGGGGGAGGGAGGGAAATGGGCATTTATTGAAACCTTAAAATCTGTACCCCCATAATATGCCGAAATTAAAAAAAATGGAAAAAAAAATAAAAATAAAAAAAAAATAACAACAACAAAAAAAAGAAAATAGAATTACTATAAGATCCCAAAAGAACTGAAAGCAGGGTCTCAAGGAGATTTGTGTTCCCATATTCACAGTAGCATTATAAATAACAGCTAAAAGGTGGAAGCGATCCAAGTGACCAAACGCAGATGAATGGGCAAACAAAATATGGTACATATATATAATGAAGTATCATTAATCTTTGGCCTTCAAAAGGAAAGGAATTCTGACACATGCTACAACATGGATAAACTTTGAGGATATTATGCTCAGTAAAATACATTAGTCAAAGAAAGTCAAGTACTGTATGGCTTCACTTACATAAGGTACCTAGAGTATCAAATTCATATAGACAGAAAATAGAAAGGTGATCGCCACAGGCTAAAAGAAGGGAAAAGATGAGAGTTGTTTTTAATAGGTACAGAGTTTCAGTTTCACAAAATGAAGAGAGTTCTGAAGACTGGTTGCACAACAATGTGAGTATAGTTTACACTATTGAACTGTTCACTTAAAAATGATCAAGATGGTAAATTTCATGTTATATATATTTTACTACAATTAATTTTTTTTTTACATTTTAAGTAATACAAGGAGAGAGAAAGAAAGCAAGAGAGAGTGGAAGGACACAAATTGCCAATATGAGGAATGAAATAAGGGATAGCACTATAGATTTTATAGAAATTAAAAATACTGAAAATATTATAAACAACTTTATAGTAATAAAGTTTAAATTTTATTAACAACTTGATGGCAATCCATAAGAAAAATTAACAACTTTTCAAAAATAAATGACAGTTTAGATCTGCAATGTACAATACAGTGGCTACCTGTTACCTGTGACTACTTAAATTTAAATCTAATTAAATTAAACTTGATCCCAGCCAAAAGGCTGAGAAACAATAAATGTAATTAAATTAAAACTTCAGTTCTACATTCATCTTATTTCAAGTACTCAACAGTCACAGGTGTTAGTGTATACCTTCACAGTATACATATAGAATATTTCCAATATCATGGAAAGTTCTGCTGGATCATGATGACAGGGGAAATACCTGGAAAGGCAAAAATTACCAAAACTGACACTGAAGAAAATAGAAAATCTGAACAGCCCCAGGCTTAGATGTATTTATTAGGTTATTAAGTATGAAATGTGCAATTTCCTTAAATACTAACTTTGACAATTGGTATCTCTGACATTTCACTTTCACACCTCTTGCTTTATAATGTGTAATACCCTTTATTGTGAAGGTATTATACATCCTCAATCTTTCAAATGCATGGATTAGTTTGTGACTATCTTTCAAAGTTTTTTTTTTTACAGCAATTTTTGTGAAAGCATGGATAAGCCAAAAATTCACGTTTTTTCAAATGTGAGTTCTGTCAAGGAACCAATGCAGCACAGACAGCTTGAAATATCAATTAAGTGTCGGGGAAGGATGTGGCTATAATGAATGCACAATCCGCCGATGATTTTAGAAACTCCATTCTGCTGCTTTTAATCTTTTTTTTTTTTTTTTTTTTTTTTTGAGAGAGAGTCTCACTTTGTTGCCCAGGCTAGAGTGAGTGCCATGGCGTCAGCCTAGCTCACAGCAACCTCAATCTCCTGGGCTCAAGCAATCCTGCTGCCTCCCAGAGAGCTAGGATTACAGGTGTGAGCCCTGGTGCTTTTAATCTTGCAAATGAGCCATAGGGGTGACCTGAGACCAAGGTGGATAATGATGAGCTGAAAGCTGTAGTGGAAGTGAATCCATCTCAACCTATGTGTAAATTAGCAGCAAGATCTGACATTACTATTCCAACACAATACTGGACCACTAGAAACAAATCAGCAAGGTAAAGAAGTGGACAGATGGCTACCATGCGAATTAAGAGAAATCATCTCGAAGTTTGCCTTTCTTTGCTGTCACAGAAGTGATTTTTACACCATATTGTTACCTGTGATGAGAAATGGATTCTTTTTGACAATCACAAGTGTTCGGCACAATGGATGAATAAAGATGAAGTGCTGAAACACAGTCCATAACCGAATATTCATCAAGAAAAGCTAATGGTGTCTGGTACTATCCACTATAGCTTCATGAAACCTTTTCAATTGACTACAGAGGGTATCTACTGCAACCAACTGGATGAAATGATCAGGATGCTTATGATTAAGCAGCCAAGACTGGTCAATGCAGACAGGTCAATACTCTTGCAAGACAATATTCAACCACATGTCACTCAAACAACACTGCTACAGCTACAGCAGCTGGACTTGGGAACTCTGTCATCCACTACATTCACCAGACCTTGCACTGACTGACTACCACTTCCTTCCAGACTTTAGACCACTTCTTGCTAGGAAAAATATTCAATACTCAACAAGCTGTAAGGAAACGTCTTTTACGATTTCATAGCCACTCACTCCCTGGGCTCCTTCACTGCTGGCATAATAAAGTTACCACTAAGATGGCAAAATTGTTAATACTTTAGGCGCATACTTTGTACTGCTTGTACTACTTTGTACTGTTTGAGATGTAATAACTATATTTTTGATTCTAAATTGAACATTTCATATTTAATGACCTAATTCTAGTGAATTAAATAAATAAAATACTTGAATAAATAATACCCATCTTACATAAACTCTTTCAGCAAATATGAGAAAGGAATACTTCCCAACTAATTTCATAAGGCCAGTATTGCCTGGGACCAAACAAGGAAAAGACACTACATGACAAATACAGACCAATATCCTTCTTGAACATAGGTGTTTAAAATATTAGCATAAATACTTAAAATATTGGCAAACTGAATTTAGAAATATAAAAACAACTAATAGATCATCACAAAGGATTTATTCCATAAATGCAAAATGGGTTTAATATTCAAAAATCAGTTCATCGCATTAAAGGAAAAAAATAACATGGTCATCTCAGTATACCTAGAAAAAAGCAAGTGACAAAATTTAAAATTAGGCCGGGCGCGGTGGCTCACGCCTGTAATCCTAACACTCTGGGAGGCCGAGGCGGGCGGATTGCTCAAGGTCAGGAGTTCAAAACCAGCCTGAGCGAGACCCCGTCTCTACCATAAAAATAGAAAGAAATTAATTGGCCAACTAATATATATAATATAAAATCAGCCGGGCATGGTGGCTCGTGCCTGTAGTCCCAGCTACTCGGGAAGCTGAGGCAGCAGGATCGCTTGAGCCCAGGAGTCTGAGGTTGCTGTGAGCGAGGCTGATGCCACGGCACTCACTCTAGCCTGGGCAAGAAAGCGAGACTCTGTCTCCAAAAAAAAAAAAATTTAAAATTAGACTCATGAAAATATCTTTCAGCAAACTAAAAAGAAAACAGAAGGTCCTCAACCTGAGAGAAGGTATCTATAAAAAAAAATATGTCTAATAGCATACTTAATAATTTAAGACTGAATGCTTCCTCCCTAAGATGTAAAAAAACAAAGTAAGAATGTCTGTTCTCACCATTTCTATTTAGTATTATACTAAAGATCTTAGCCAGTGTAACAAAAAAAAGGAAAAGAAATAAAAGGTAGCATTTGGGGGGCGGGTAAGTAAAATTGGTTTTATTCACAGATGATGTAATTATCTTTGCAGAAGATTTTAAGGACCCAACAAAAATGTTACTAGGACTAAGAAGTTAGCTTAGGAAGGTCACAAGATACAAGGTCACATACAAAAATAAATTGTATTTTACACTGGTAAAAATCAAGTGGAAATTGAAAGGTTGTTTTTTTTTAAAATCCTTTATAATAAAATAAAAACAGAAATACCACATTTCAAATCAGTCAAGAAAGGATGGATTATTATTCACTGACTTGGAATGGACCAATTCACTATCTTTACAGGGGAAAATTATTCCTCAATTTAATCATACACAAAGGAGTCAGATAATATATATAAAAGATTATATAGAGAGATACAGATATATGAATACTAAATCTAGCAAAATATATGCAAGACTATACTCTGTGAATTAAAAAATATTAATTAGAGGCCGGGCGCAGTGGCTCACGCCTGTAATCCTAACACTCTGGGAGGCCGAGGCGGGCGGATTGCTCGAGGTCAGGAGTTCGAAACCAGCCTGAGCAAGAGCGAGACCCTGTCTCTAGTAAAAATAGAAAGAAATTAATTGGCCAACTGATATATATATGTAAAAAATTAGCCGGGCATGGTGGCACATGCCTGTAGTCCCAGCTACTTGGGAGGCTGAGGCAGTAGGATCACTTGAGCCCAGGAGATTGAGGTTGCTGTGAGCTAGGCTGACGCCACGGCACTCACTCTAGCCTGGACAACAAAGTGAGACTCTGTCTCAAAAAAAAAAAAAAAAAAAAAAAAAATTAATTAGAGATTTAAAGGACACCTAATAGAGAAATAAACTATGCTTATGGATACAAAGATTATATACTTAAAGTATTAATTTTCCCCAACTAATCTACAGATTTAATGTATTCCCAAAGTCCCTGTGGTTTATTTGTAGCAATGTACTTGCTGACTATAAAATGTACATGTATATGTAAACGCAAAGGACCTAAACAGCCAAAACCATTTTTTTATTTTTGAGACAGTGTCTCCTTTGTTGCCCAGGCTAGAGTGAGTGCCGTGGCGTCAGCCTAGCTCACAGCAACCTCAAACTCCTGGGCTAAAGCAATCCTTCTGCCTCAGCCTCCCTACTAGCTGGGACCACCAGCATGCGCCATCATATCCCGCTAATTTTTTCTATATATGTATTAGTTGGCCAATTAATTTCTTTCTATTTATAGTAAAGACGGGGTCTCACTCTTGCTCAGGCTGGTTTCAAACTCTTGACCTCAAGCAATCCGCCCGCCTTGGCCTCCCAGAGTGCTAGGATTACAGGCATGAGCCACCGTGCCCGGCACAAAACCATTTTTAAAAGAATAAAGTTGGATGACTTATACCAATTTTTTAAGTCTGAAATTATTTCAAAGTGAAAAGTTGAAGGTAAAATGATTTTAAAATTGTTATTATCTATAAATTACAACTAAACAAAATAATTTTTAGAATGTCA
Source organism: Microcebus murinus (assembly GCF_040939455.1). NCBI lineage: Eukaryota > Metazoa > Chordata > Mammalia > Primates > Cheirogaleidae > Microcebus > Microcebus murinus. The sequence continues at coordinate 25,253,765 of NC_134105.1, read as the reverse complement.
TTTACACTTGCTTAAGAAACTTGAAATACCTAAGGATAACAAAATACATACAAAATGTAAATATGTACTTTGAATATATGAACTTTGAAATACATACTTTGAAAACAACAAAACATTGCTAAGAAAAGTTAAAGACGACCTAAATAAACTGAAAGACCATGCTCTTAAATTGAAGACTTATTGTTATTTAGATGTCAATTCTTCCTAAACTGGTCTATAGACCCAACATGATCCCAATAGGTAAGCCACTTTGTAGAAATTAACAATCTGCTTCTAAAATTTATATGGAAATGTAAAAGAACTAGGACAGCAAAATAACTCTGAAAAATAATGACTTAAGATATCTGCTTTAATGTAAAGCTAAATTAACCAAGACAGTGTGGTTTTGGCCTAAGGACAGACATACAGATCCATGAAACAGAATGAGTCCAGAAATTGACTCAAATATATAGATCAACTAATTGTCAACAAAAGTGCCAAGGTAAATCAATCAAAAAGAATAATCTTTTTAATAAATGTTACCAATACAACTGGATATCCATATACAAAAAAATTTATTTTGACTCTTGCATTACACTATATACAAAAACTAACTTGAAATGGATCATCAACCTAAACATAAAAGCTAAGCCTTTACTGTAAGGTTTCTAGGATAAAAAGCAAGTAAAAATCTTCATGATCTTACGACAGCTTTTTAGAAAGCAAAGGGCAGAGACCATGAAAATATACTAATAAAATGTGGTTTCATCAATATTAAAAACTTGTGCTTTTCAAAGGACACCTTTATGATAATGAAAAGGCAAACCGCAAAATAGATGAACGAATATGGAGAGACATATAGATTTAGATAGATAGATGGAGACAGATACAGAGATATCCCTATCTAATTCTGTCGACTGATCGATCTACATGACATAGACTTGTATCTAAACTATATAAAGAACCCTCACAACCTGATAATATAAGACAAACAACTGAATTAAAAAATGGGTATGTAATCCTAGCACTCTGGGAGGCTGAGGCGGGCGGATTGCTCGAGGTCAGGAGTTTGAAACCAGCCTGAGCAAGAGCGAGACCCCGTCTTTACCATAAATAGAAAGAAATTAATTGGCCAACTAATATATATAGAAAAAATTAGCTGGGCATGGTGGCGTGTGCCTGTAGTCCTAGCTACTCGGGAGGCTGAGGCAGCAGGATTGCTTGAGCCCAGGAGTTTGAGGTTGCTGTGAGCTCTGACGCCACGGCACTCACTCTAGCCTGGACACCAAGCAAGTCTCTGTCTCAAAAAAAAAAAAAAAGAAAAAAGATGTGGCCTTCCTTATTGTTCTTAATGAATTTAAGAATATAAATACATAACAAAAACAGTGATTCTTCCCTAAAGTAATATATAAATGTATGTATTTTCAATTACAGCTCCAAAAAAGTATTTTTGGAAACTGAATAAAATCATGTTAAAATTTAGTGGCTTAAAAGCTTAAAAATTATGAAAAATAAAACTGAGACAGTGGCTTCACCCACAGATAAATGGCTATACTACAAAGCCAGTAAGTATATAGTAATAAAAAGCTTCTTAAAATAAGTATACAAATAATAAAATCAATATGGCACCAATATAGAAATAAATATATTAATAGAATGTAGTCAAAACTTCAAAAATAGATCCCAACATACACAGAACTTAAATATATCTCAGTGGTACTAATTCAGTTCAGTGATTAAAACATTAACTATTAGAATGAAAAGACGAACTATATATATATGGTAGCACAATAAATTACTTATCTGGGGAAAAATGTGGACCCCAATCTTACATCTAAATCAAATAAATATAAATATATGCTAAAATATAAAGACTTTGTATGATAAACCATTATAGAGTACATTATGAAATTTTATTGAAAAGCATTAAAGATTTAAATAATGGAAAGACATTATCAAGTCATATACGAAGACTCAGTATCATAAACATGCCACTTCTCTTCTAGTTGCTTTTCACATGTAGCTCTTGAATTAGGCTAGATTAATCAAGACAATTCCAATGAAATTACCAGCAAATTTTTATTTTATTTTTTGTTAGAAACTTGGTAAGATATTTCTAATATGAACAAAGGAAAGAATAGGCAAAACACTCCTAAGGAACAATTTTCAGGGAAGTGCCCCACCAGATTATCAAGATTTATTAAATAGCTAAATGAATTAAAACAACATGGTACTGGCACAGGAATAAACAAACAAAAAGTCCAGTGGAAAATTAACTGAGAACGTGGGAAAAAGCCCACAGGCATAAAGCAGCTTTGCAAATTACTGGGAAAAGGAGGTAGTATTTGATAAATGGTGGTAAGACAATTTGTTAGCCTTAGGATAAGAAGTAAAATTAGTTCCCAACCCATACCATATAAAAATTAATCTAGCCTAATTCAAGAGCTACATGTGAAAAGCAAAACCAATGAACATTTTAGGAAATAATACATAGCTGTCCCTCTATATCCGGGGGCACTGGTCTAGGGTTCCAGGACTCCTCATGGATACCCAAATCCATGGATGCTCAAGTCCCTTATATAAAATGGAATAGTATTTGCATATAACCTATGCACATCTTCCCATATACTTTAAATCATCTCTAAATTACTTGTAATACCTAATACAATGTAAATGTTATATAAATATTTGTTATACTGTATTGTTTAGGGAATAATGACAAGAAGAAAGTCTGTACACGTTCAATACAGACATAATCAGCCATCTTTTCCCCCAAATATTTTAGATCTGCGGTTGGTTTTACATGCAGGTGTGGAACCCATAGATATAGAGGGCCAACTGTAACTGGTCTTTCTGATCTCAGTCTAGGAAAGATTCTCCTAAATAAAGTAAAAAAAAAAAAAAAGACCCATAAAGGAGAAGACTGATACATTTATTATTATTCAATTACATTAAAATTAATTAATTTCTGTTTATGTGAAGATCTAATAAAGACACAGACAAGACATGAACTATGAGAAGTTATCTGTACCATCTAAAATGGTCAATTTAATGTTCACAATATTTAGAGAATTCCAAAAATTCAATAAGGAAAAGACCAGCAACCCCATAGCAAGTGGGCAAGAGACTTAATTGAACAAGTATTTCACAAAAGAAAAAATAAAAACTAACCAATAAACATGAAACTCAAGTCCCCCAGTTGGCCTAGAACCACAAATGCAAAAACTCAGCCCTCTGTATATGTAGGTTTTACAACCCCAAAACCCAGTACTTTCCATCCACATTTGGTTGCAGCTAAGGAACCCAATACCAATAAGGATGACTGAATTTACTAAAAAGATCCGAAATCCACACATAAGTAGAGCTCTTCAGTTCAAGTCCATGTTGTTCAAGTGTTACCTGGACTAAGGAAATTAAGTTTTGCATTTCTATTAAAGTTAAGAATGTATACACCCTAGGCCAGAGCAATCATTTCTCCATCTATACCCTACATCAAGAATAGGTAAACTACATGCCAAATCCAAGAGCAACTATTGTTTCTGTATAGCCCATGAGCTAAGAATGATCTTTGCATTTTTAATGGGTTAAAAAAAATAAAAAAATCATTTCCTGGCACATGAAAATTATACTAAATTCCAATTTCAGTGTCCATAAAGTTTTATTGGAAACACATACATTATGTCATTTATGTATTGTCTGTGACTATTTTGTGCTACAAAGGCTGAGTTGAACTGCTGCAACAGAGACAAAATGACCTATAAAGCTTAAAATGTTCACTATGTGGCCCATTACAAAAAAGGTTTGCCAACCCCTGCCCTAAAACAATGGATTTTAAATTGATTTTTGACAGAAACTTACTATAAGAACATATCTAACACAGAATTCCATACATTCCATACTTCTCATATGTCATCACAAAACATTTGCAAGAAAGTTTATAGGAGAAAAATTTGCCATATAAAAACTGGAAGCATCAAGAAATCTACAGATAACAGAATGGATTTAAAATTTGTGATTTAATTTTAAATGTAAGATCCAAAACTACAAAACTCCTAGAAGAAAACAGAGGAAAAAGCTTCATGACACTGGATTTGACAATGATTTCTTGGATACGGCACTGAAATCACAAGCAATAAAAGCAAAAATAGACAAATAGATCACTCAAACTTAAAAACTTCTGCATATCAAAGGAAACAATCCACAGAGTAAAAAGGCAACCTAGGGTATAGCAGAAAATATTTGCAAATCATATGGGTTAAGCAGTTAATATCCAGAATATATAAAGAACTCTTACAACTCAACAAAAAACAAATAACCTGATTTTAAAATGAGCAAAGGACTTAAAAAGACTTTTCTCCAAAGAAGATATATAATGGCCAACAAGCATATGAAAAGATGTTCAAATCACTAATCATTAGAGAAATGCAAATCAAAACTACAATGAGATATCACCTCATACTCATTACAACAAACACTATCAAAAATATCTAACAAGGCCGGGCGCTGTGGCTCACGCCTGTAATCCTAGCTCTTGGGAGGCCGAGGCGGGCGGATTGCTCAAGGTCAGGAGTTCAAAACCAGCCTGAGCAAGAGCGAGACCCCGTCTCTACTATAAATAGAAAGAAATTAATTGGCCAACTGATATATATATAAAAAATTAGCCGGGCATGGTGGCACATGCCTGTAGTCCCAGCTACTCGGGAGGCTGAGGCAGAAGGATCACTCGAGCCCAGGAGTTTGAGGTTGCTGTGAGCTAGGCTGACGCCACGGCACTCACTCTAGCCTGGACAACAAAGCGAGACTCTGTCTCAAAAAAAAAAAAAAAAAAAAAAATATCTAACAAGCATTGATGAAGATGTGGAGAAATTGGAACCCTTCTACTATTGGTGGGAATGTGAAATGGTATCACCACTATGAAAAACTATAAAGCAGTTCCTTAAAAATGAAAAATATTAACACAATTACCATATGGATCCAGCAATCTTTTTCTAGAAATACATCCAACAAACTGAAAGCGGGATCTTGAAGAGATATCTACACAACCATGTTCATCGAAGTGATACCCAAGAAGTAAAAACAACTCAAATGCCCATCAACAGATAAATAGATAAACAAAATGTGGAATATGTATACGATAGAATATTTTTAGTCTTAAAAAGGAAAGTAACTCTGACACATTACTACAACATGGACAAACCTTGAGGACATTACACTAAATGAAATGTCAGTCATAAAAAGACCAACCCTGCATGATTTCACTTAGACAAGGTATCTAACATAGTCAAATTCTTAGAAACAAAAAGTAAAACTGTGGTTGCCAGGAGCCCAGGAAAGGGGGCAATGGAGAGTTTGCTGGATATAAAGTTTCAGTTTTGCAAGATGAAATAGTTCTAGAGATCTGCTGTACAACAATATCAATCTAGTTGACACTACTGAACTATACCCTTAAAAACTGATATACATGGGCCAGGCGGGGTGGCTCACGCCTGTAATCCTAGCACTCTGGGAGGCCGAGGCGGGTGGATTGCTCCAGGTCAGGAGTTTGAAACCAGCATGAGGGAGAGCAAAACCCTGTCTCTACTATAAATAGAAAGAAATTAATTGGCCAACTAATATATATAGAAAAAATCAGCCACGCATGGTGGCGCATGCCTGTAGTCCCAGCTACTTGGGAGGCTGAGGCAGCAGGATCGCTTGAGCCCAGGAGTTTGAGGTTGCTGTGAGCTAGGCTGATGCCATGGCACTCACTCTAGCCTGGGCAACAAAGCGAGACTCTGTCTCAAAAAAAAAAAGATATACATGGTAAATTTAATGTTGTGTGGTTTTTAACATAATTTAAGTAAAAACTGTTATATATTTTTATAACGAATTATACATCAGTGATAACTGAGTAAATGAGAGCTGCATATATCAATACAGTAAAACCTCAGAAATATGTTATAAGGCATAAAAGCAAATGATAACACATATAGTATGATTCAAAAATAATACAAAACTCAAAACAAATAAATAAGAATATTCAGTAATAATGTAAATGTGATAAAACTATAGAGAAAAGCAAAGAAATAAACACAAAATTCAGAATAGTGGCTACTTTTTTGCAGTGGTGGCTACTTATTTGAGACTGGTAAACTGGCATCAGCCCAGTCAAGGGTTTTTAAAATTTATTTAAATATATCTTACATTATAAATACATTTTGTGATTAATAATTTATAAAAATAGTTTCCTAAACTTTCCAAGATATTCTAAGACAGATACTCATGGGCTAAGGAAAACTTTCTTAACCAAGACTGAAACGCAGATGTAAAGACACCAAAATTTTTAAATGTTAAAAACATTTATTTAGCAAAAGATGACACAAAGAAAGTAGTTAAGCAATGGAAATCAGAACCTCTACCTCTAATTATCAAAAGAACTTCAAGTTATGCATTCTAAAAGTTAAAAATCCTGCCAGGCATGGTAGATCACACCTGTAATCCCAGCTACTCAAGAGGCTGAAGCGGGAGGATCGTGTGAGCCTGAGTTTGAGGCTGCAGTGAGCTACACTGGTGGTATGATTGCACCACTGCACTTCAGTCTGGGTGACAGAGACCAAGTCTCAAACAAAAAGTTAAAACTCCTGAATGAATACGGTGAATGTCTATGTTTTTAAATGTATACGTGAATCTTTCAGATGTATATTTATACTTACTGTGACTCACCTTAACAGCTATGAACACAATATAAAACAAGCTTACCACTTGACATGAGAAAAACTGTTAACAAGGGGCAAAAGATATTTATTCTTCAACAAATATTTATAAGTAGACAATAAAGAGGAGCCAATCCAAATGTTAAACTTATTAAAACCTGCTTAAATTCAATAGAAATTAAGAACGTGCAAATTAAAATAAATGCTGAGATATTTTACATCAGACTGACAAATATTAAGAAGAGCTATTAAAATAAAATATACTGATGGGTGGGGAAAAGGTGAGTTATTAAAGCTTTTTTGAAAAGCAGTCTAGGCTAGGTGCAGGCAGTGGCTCACACCTGTAATCCTAGCACTCTGGGAGGCCAAGGAGGGAGGATCACTTGAACTCAGGAATTCGAGACCAGCCTGAGGAAGAGCAAGACCCCATCTCTACTAAAAATAGAAAAAATTAGCCAGGCGTGGTGCTGCAGGCCTGTAGCCCTGGCTACTAAGGAGGCTGAGGCAAGAGGATGGCTTAAACCCAGGAGCTGGAGGTTGCTGTGAGCTAGGATGACACCATGGCACTTTAACCCAGGCAACAGAGAATCTGTCTCAAAAAAAAAAAAAAGGCAGTCTAACAATGTCTATTAATATTACACATACTCTTTATCCCACATTCCTCACTCTTTGGAATTTATCCACATATGTAAAACTGCTATTATATAAGAACATACATTAAAGGATTTTTTAATACCTCATTGTTCATTGTGGCATAAAACCTAAAACAATGTGAATGCCTAAAAACAAGGCAGAAAATGACTTATTGCTCATTTGTGCCATAATATTTTGTGTAATATTATACTGTAATAGTTAGAGCTATTCCAGTAGAGGTGGAGAAATATCAAAGTACTTTTTTTTCACTCTGTTGCCCGGGCTAGCGTACCATGGAGTCAGTCTAGCTCACAGCAACCTCAAACTACTAGGCTCAAACAATCCTTCTGCCTCAGCCTCCCGAGTAGCTGGGACTACAGGCATGCGCCACCATGCCCAGCTCATTTTTTTCCATATATTTTTAGTTGGCCAATTAATTTCTTGCTATTTATAGTAGAGACGGGGTCTCATTCTTGCTCAGGGTGGCATAAAGTAGTTTTGAGAGAAAGAGAAGTGAGAAGAGCCTATATATGATTCCATTTTCATTAAATAAACAAAAACCCCTCAAAATCCTTATACATGTATATCTGTATATGTTTATATATATGATTTTATGAGCATTGAAAAAACATGGAAGGCTACCTTCAAAGCTGTTGACATGGGCTATAAGGAGGGATAGAGACAATGACATGGGAAGGAGAGGCCAAGCCAACAGAAAAGCCAAAAGGTTACTCTTTAAAAAATCATATATGATCAGATTCATGCAATTTGTATGTATTTGTATTATAGGAAATAGTTAATGCTAATGAAGATCTAAATACAGACCTACAGGATGGAATTTTTAGAGCTGTTTTATGGTTTATAATAAAATGTTTTATAACAGGATTATATGCTGTGAGAACAGAGTGTATTTTCCAACAATGGCTGCAACTGTGTATCTCTTCTTACATACTTCTCTATAATGTCACCTTTAACCATCCTCCTATTAAGATGTAGGATCTACATCTCTTCTTCTGAATCTGGGCAGGCTTGTGGCTTGCTTTCAATCAACGAGATATGGTGAAGTGACATTGTGTGACTTTTGAAGTGAGGTCAGAAATGATGATACAGCTTTTGCCTTATTCGCTTGGAGCCTTGAGCCACCATCAAAAGAAATCTGATGACTCTGAGGCTACTATGCTATGAGGATGGAAAAACAACAGAGGGACTATGTGCAGAAGCTCAAGTTGGCAGCCACAGTCTTTAAGTCCTCCTGGGACAGGTACTAGACATGAATGAATGAACTTCTAGATTATTCCAACACCACGTCATTAAGTCACCCCAGCCTTCAAACCTTCTCAGTCAAGACCCAAGAAATAGTGAAGAAAAAAAACAAAACATCCCCAGTATACCCTTTCTGAACATGTGAGCCACCAAATCCTTGAGCATAAGAAAATTGTTGATTTATACCACTAAGTTTGGGGTGGTATTTTAAGTAGCATATATCAGTAAAGAGAATGCAAAATTCAAAATCTGTTCTATCTTTGATTATTTAGACAGTAGGCTCTGCAAAATTTGTTAACTGACTTAAAAAGTAACACTAGTGATAACTGTCAAAATTTCTAAAATGTGTGTGTGAAGTATTTAAATAGAATTCTCTCACAAAATAACTGGAAGAAAACCAGCATTTTTTTAATTAATATTATTTAAAATAAGGATATTTTAAATATGCATCTAACTAACTTTACAAATGATCAACAGGCATCTAACCATTTTATCCACCTGTCTATTAGTATATGTATACTAGGTGGCAAAATTCTATTTTTTAATCTTTTCAATGGGAAGTGGGATCATCTTATATTCAAACATAAAAACCATCTTATGTGATTTACGATCATCTTATATTCAAATATTTATGATATACTTTTACCACCCTCTTTCCTACTGATTAATCTAACCTAAAATTCACGTACAACTTATGTCTTCTTTTCAGTGTTAAAGTTTCCTTAATATCAATTTTATTGATAACAATGCTGAAATACAACTGTAAGTTGTTGGCAAAAATATAAACCTTTTAATACAGAAACAAAACTTAGTTTAGTCTATTTTATTCATTTAAAAACTTTATACTAGTGATTGATCAATTTGTTTAAATAAAGAAAAAGCTATGCTTTTATTTAATGAACTAAAAAATTCTTGAGAACTGTGATGTTTCTTTTTAGTCAAGGCCATCTCAGTACTATACAAATGTTTACATCCCCAAAGGATGACTTCAGGCTTTGGTTTCAACATTTTCATAAAGAAGGTATTTCTTCATAATTTTTTTTTTTTTTTTTTTGAGACAGGGTCTCACTTTGTTGCCCAGGCTAGAGTGAGTACCGTGGCGTCAGCCTAGCTCACAGCAACCTCACACTCCTGGGCTCAAGCGATCTTGCTGCCTCAGCCTCCCGAGTAGCTGGGACTACAGGCATGCGCCACTATGCCCGGCTAATTTTTTCTATATATATATATTAGTTGGCCAATTAATTTATTTCTATTTATAGTAGAGACGGGGTCTCACTCTTGCTCAGGCTGGTTTCGTACTCCTGACCTGGAGCAATCCGCCCGCCTCGGCCTCCCAGAGTGCTAGGATTACAGGCGTGAGCCACCGCGCCCGGCCTCTTCATCATTTTTGAAGGATCCAAACAATACTCAGCAAAAGACCATATAAACAAAAAATTTTAAGCAGTTTAGATTTAGAAAAAAAAAACTATTCCGTATTAGTTTTTTATATTTTTTTCATTAAAACAATTTTTAAAAATTTTATCAGTTCTTTCTAAAATTCAGCTGCAAAGGTAAGGCAGATATATTATAATTCAGACACAAACTAATGTTGATACTCCAGAAACAGCCACAAAAATTTCAATCATGGTTAATACACATTAAAATATTTCTCAGCTACTTTATACATTATTCCATTATTTCTATCAAATAATTGTTATTCTACAAAACCTGTGATTCCAGTAGACTAGGGAGCAGTTCAGACATACATAACGAATGATCTGAAAAGGAGGGATTTTGGAGTTAGATAAATCTGCATTCAAATCCTGATTCTATCAATTAAAAGCTAAATGATGTCTCTAAGCTTTAGTCTTTCCTTAGTAAAACAGAAAGTCATCATAACTTCATCTAGAGGGTTACTGCAGCATATACTACATACCTAACAACAATTCTCTCCCTTTCCTTACTAAGAGAGCATAAATTTTATTCTTGCAACAATGGGCTGAGCTAAAGGAGTACAATACCCAGCATTCTTTGAACGTAGGATGGCCAATGAGATGTAAACCTAGTACATAGGCCGAGTTTCCAGGAAAGTTCTTTAAGCTGATTCTATTCAAGAAGTGTGCCTTTTTGGTCTCCTTCCTCTCTATTCCAGACTAAAGATATAGCAGCCATACTAGAATACCAGGCTAACTTGAAAGGGGTAGCCATGCACTAAATATATGATACAGAAAGCTGGAAGGCCCCTGAATTCCTAACAACCACAGAGCCATGTTATCATCTGGGCTTATTTTATACAAGAAATAAATTTCTATCATGTTTCGATTATATACAGTTGAATTTAATATCTTAATTAATACACTTTTAGAATTTTTTCTTTGTTTGTTTTGGAGACAGTCTCACTCTATCACCTAGGCTAGAGTGCAGTGGTGTCATCATAGGTCACTGACCCAGGCTCAAGCAATCCTCCTGCCTTAGCCTCCCAGAGACCACACCCAGCCTATTAGAATTTTTAAGATAATACATGTAAAGTTTTTCACAAATAAACTGGTACATTGCAAGTAGTCAAAATAATAATTTTTGAATCCAAATAACTGTACTTCATGAACAAATCAGTAATGCTCTTATTTTTCCTTTGAAGCTATCAAGTCTGTAATGTTCAATGAACTTATTCTATCAGTGAGAAAAGTAACCATTGCTGAATGACCAGTTGGTTATCTCAGAGCCTTTTAATGAAGTCCTTAATTTACGAAAGGTGCTATCTGGATGCGTTAAATAAAATCAATCTCCATAAGCTATTTGAACTTCCTTCAAACTTCACATAAAGTAGCTGTGGTTGAGGGAACATGAATTAAAAAACCCATAGTATCAGTCATCTTCTTTAATACCATGTATCTTGAAAAATCCACAAAGGATGAACTATCAGTCAGACAACACTACCTTCTCTTTTCACCTGAATAAAATGTTGAAGCCTTTTTCTTTTAAATGCCTTTCACTGAAGATACTTTATCTTCAGAAAGTCAACTCTAATTTTTCGTATTTAATCAAATTTCCCAATTTCTTCAATGATGGGGTTAGGCTCTACCACTTTATGTGTGCCGATAATTAGTAGATTCTGTATCTTGCTGAAAGTTTCAGAAAGGTTATACTCTAGGAAGACAAAATACGATCTACAAAACAAATATTTGAACCTCATGTCCTGGTGGTCTTGGGCAATGAGTACATAAGTCTAGTGCTACACTAAACATTTTGAAGCACCTGCCCAGAATACAGTAAATCTTTTTTTTCCTAGACATGAATCCCAAGACAACATGGTAAGCCTTGAATGACCAATCAACTTTGCTATCAAAGACTTTCTGAATATCATCTATATAGGAGTCTGCCATTATCTCTGCTGGACAGGTGTCTATGTTCTTGAATCCCCTTCATGAAGAAAGGCCAATCTTCTCTCCAAGCTAGTCATTTCTCTGCCTCCATAACGTTCAACATCCCTTTAATGATAAACTACCAGAAAGAGGGAGATAAAGGGTAACCTTTATTGTATCATTTGTACCCAACGTTTGATATAAAACTTGCTTGTAAATCTCTAGCCTAATAATGTTTAGGGAGGTAGAGCAGAAAAGCACCATGCACCAGAAACATAAACCCCAAATGTTGAGTGTGGTGACCTAGGTATCATAGCTTGGTTATAGCTTTAAGATACATTCCTGATGCCTCTTTAAGATTGTTGTCACTGAACAGGGAGCAGTGGTTCTCGCCTGTAATCCTAATACTCTGGGAGGCCAAGGTGGGAGGATTGGTTGAGGTCAGGAGTTCAAGACCAGCCTGAGCAAGAGCGAGACCCCATCTCTACTAAAAATAGAAATTCGCCACACAACTAAAAATGTATAGAAACAATTAGCCAGGCATGGTGGCGCATGCCTGTAGTCCCAGCTACTAGGGAGGCTGAGGCAGAAAGATTGCTTGAGCCCACAAATTTGAGGCTGCTGTGAGCTAGGCTGACCCCATGGCACTCCAGCCCAGGCAAGAGAGTGAGACTCTCAAAAAAAAAAAAAAAAAAGAAAAAAAGAAAAAGAAAAGAAAAGATTGTTGTTGCTGCAATAACTTTAACAAATAAAGCACCAGATTAAAACCTTCAATAGAAAGCGATTTGATTCACTTCTATTATCAATATACAGACTTGAGCAAAGTCATGTCCAGTGCAGGTATTCAAAACTTATCTGATACAAGTGAGAAGTAATGGCAGATGGATACCTTCTTATAGCCATGTTTTACTATATGACCTTGTTTCCCTGATCATAGATAATTGGTTCAAAGATGAATGTCAGAATAAAGCTAGCCCAATCATATAGTCTTTTTGCTAGGAGCTTAAAATTTAAAGTGGATATACAGAAAGACTAAAAATCACTGAAACATAACTGCTTCTGGCAGCACTGTGGAGAACAGGCCCACGATCTCCTATTGCTGAATACCCTGTAAGAAATGTGTTTGGGGGGGGGTAGAAGAGGTGTGGGGGGTAAACCCACAGCTAATGGAAATGGGGCACACTGTATGGGAGAAGGATACACTTGTAGCCCTGGCTTGGGCGAGGCAAACACATTTCATATAACCAAAATGTTTGTACCATCATAATATCCTGAATTAAAAAAAATAAAAAATAAATGAAATAAAATTTAAAAAGAAATGTGTTCTTTACCTCCACCCAAAATTCTGTGAAATACCCCAGATGTATATCTGAAAAGTTTCTTTTGGATAAGGTAGCTGAGTCTATTTTTGATTGCTTGCAACAAAAAGGACATTCAATAACTAAACGCACTGAAGATTAGGAGAGCTAGTTACTTCTTAATATCAAATAACAAAATAGACTGCAGTCTAAAAAAACAAAACTACTACTAAATGAATTCCAAAGAGAAAGCAGTCACAGATTCTACCTGTAGACATAAACTTTAAAAAAAGTGTATCACCCTTAACTCAAAAGGGTTGACAAAATTTATCCTTCATAAACAAGCACAGAAATATTCTCCGATAATCATCTATTTTTAGAATTTATTCTACAGAAACACTTCAACAAGTATACAAAGATGTGTACAGGAATATACACTCAGTGTTGTTTATAATATTGAAAATAATTTATACATGTATAAAAGAGGAAGCTAGTTAAATTTTAGTACAGCAGGTCCTTAATATCATTTCATTCAATATTATTTTGTTGTAACGTTAATGAGGGGGAAAAAATCCATTCTCAGCCGGGGTCACTGTCTATGTAGAGTATGCACGTTCTCCTCATGTCTGCAAGTGTTTTCTCCAGGTAATCCAGTTTCCTCCTACATTCCAAAGATGTGCACATTAGGTTAAATGGCATGTCTAAATTATCCAGAGTGAGTAAGCGTGGGTGTGAATATGCTCTGCGATGCAATGGCATCCTGTCTAGGGTTGCTTCCTGTCTTCTGCCCTGTGCTTCTTGGATAGGCTCCAGCTATCCATGATGCTGAACTAGAATAAGTGGGTTGGAAACTGATTAACTAAATAAATACAAATTATTGTAAAATAAAAATCCATAAAGTATACAATAATCATATAAATGCACAACAACGAAAGCAGTCAGTGAGCCCACCATGTTTTTCATTGTTTGTTTTCTGAACTACCGTTTTGGTGGTAGAAGGTGCTCCTTAAAATTTTTGCCCCGCAAACATTTACCCCTTAATTTAATCAAATACCGTAACCACCACCACCATTTACTGATTCACCAAAAATTAGGTAATAGTTATCTTCTTTTTAAAAATCTTTCTTAAATGCATATATAGCTCATATTTATTTCAATGTTTAATATTAAAAGCCTATTGGGAGCTAGGCAAATGGCTCACACTTATAATCCTAGCGACTCAGGAAGCTAAGCTGGGAGGACAGCTTGAGGCCAGGAGTTAGAAACCAGCCTGGGAAACATAGCAAAACCCCTGTTGACCCCATCTCTCTCTTTTTTTTATTTCAGCGTATTATGGGGGTACAAATGTTTAGGTTACATATATTGCCCTCGTCCCACCCCACCCCCCTCAAGTCTGAGCTTTAAGTGTGTCCATCCCCCAGATTAAAAAAAAAAAAAAGGTTAAGAAATATTAGCCAAGTGTGGTGGCGCAGCATGTAGTCCCAGCTACTTGGAAGGCTAAGGTAGAAGGATTGTTTAAGCCCAAGAGTCCAAGGATGCAACAAGCTATGATGGAGACACTGCACTCCAGCACTCTGGCAACAGAGGGACACTGTGTCTCTTAAAAAAAAAAAAGAAAGAAAAGAAAGTGTTTTGGATCTTTATTTAGAAGTCTGGTCATGTTTTTGTGAACAGAAATATATTATAGGAACTTCACTCTTATTTATATCAATTAACGTATGGTAAAATTGGTTTTATTATACATCATTTCACTTAAAGTCACAGTTTCAAATAACTTATCAACAACAATCAATGAGGACTAACTATACTGCCATACAATAAAATACTGAGTAACCATCAAAAAAAGATGCAATTGGTCTACATTTACTGAGGCCTATGCAGGTGAATTAAAAAGAATAGCATTCATATGATTCCTACACACCTAAATTCCTACACACATACCTAAATCCCCATATACCACGTATTCATATATACACTCAGAGAAAAAAGTCTGGAAAGATATATGTTAAACTTTTAAAACTGGTTATCTTTGGAGAATGGTAATAACAAAAGCTTTTACTTTCTATTTTATTCATTTCTGTATTATAAAATTGAATGTATTACTTTTATAATCATAAAAAACAAAAATTATTTTTAAAAATCTGATAACACAGAATCTAAAAAGAAAATTAAGAGTCCTTAAACAAAGTAGAAACCTTTAAAAGTGATCAGTTAAGTATAATCTTCTATATGATTCACAATGACACAATGTGGCTGTATTTCAACATATTAATAACTGAGAATAAAATATTTATTAAAAAATAAAGACTAAGACTCTTACAATTCAGATTAACCTGCTACAAAGTACTAATAGGATATGATGAGATCCACACTAAATCAGATTGGACCATCACATAAATCAGCCTTAAATAAACACAGTAAGTAATAAGTAAATGCTGTATCTAGACTTACATTTATTATCTATCTAAAGATATGATCTTTTTTTCACAAATGGTACTTACAGTTCTCTACAATTTCATCAAAAACTGCACCACTTTTCTGTTCAAACTGAAAGAGCAAAAAAGGGAAAGAGAAAAGTAACATTATTAGCATAATTTTCTATCATACATACATTTTGGTTATACCTCCCTACTTACTCCCTAAACAGTAATTTTCAACCTAAATTATGCAAACGTATGATTTAAACAAAAACACTGCCAAATAGAGTAAAATAAAATTTAGGATGAACAAAAAAACATTCTCAGGCCAAAACCCCTAAACCAAAAACCAAGAGATAAAATCACACCTCCTCACCATTAAAAACTGTGTTTTAATCATTCTTTTGTCACAAAAAAGGATCATATATGTTTGTAATAACAATAAACACCGCCAACACTTATTGAGAACTTACTGAGAATTACCTATGTAAAACTTCTTATCATAACTGAACAGAACAATTAGCAGCAACTGGTTTTGCTCTTAGGCTAAAGCTAGAAGTATGCTGCTCTTAAAATTAAAGAGAGCGATGTTATGGGTATGGTTCCTACTGAGTACGTTAAAGGCCTAACAGTAGAGTCAAATCGGAGGTCCTTTAAAACAAACACAGAGGGGAGAGAAAGTAAAGCACAGGTAACCCTACCAAGGAACTCTACCCTGAGTCCTTATTTTGGCAAGTTTGAGTATTCTAGCCTCCTGTTTTCCCTCCTACTACTCACTAATGAGGAAAGAACCCAAGGGATGCTGCTTCTTGATAAACCTTGCCTACTATAACTCAGAGTTATACACTCCATTCAAGGGAGAAAGTTTTAAGGGGGAAAAAAAATCCACCTAGCTACCTACATAACTGCAGAGGAACCACAACAGCTATCTACTGTAATCAATAGTATCTAGGCCAGGCACAGTGGCTCATGCCTGTAATCCTAGCACTCTGGGAGGCCACAGTGGGAGGATACCTTGATGTCAGGAGTTCAAGAGCAGCCTGAGCAAGAGAGAGACCCCATCTCTACAAAAAATAGAAAAAGTAGCTGGGTATGGTAGCATACACCTGTAGACCCAGCTACTCAGGAGGCTGAGGCAGGAGGATTGCTTGAGCCCAGGAGTTTGAGGTTGCAGTGAATTATGATGATGCCACAGCACTCTAGCCTGGGCAACAGATACTGTCTCAAAAAAAAAAAACTATAACCCAGAAAAAGGTAAAACAAAAAGGCAAAAAATTGGAAAAAACAATTTCTATGACACAAAAGACTGAACAGTAACCTGACAGTAATCGGTAATCTCAAAAATCTAACAGTAATCTCCAAAGTATCCCAAAAGAACAATGGTGAGGTGGACTAACAGAAGAAAATTCCCTGAAGTTATCAATACAGTATCTGAGACTCAAAGGGCCCTCAAATACCAAAGGGGTAATAATAAAAAAAAAGATACATTCTGGTGAAATTTCAGAATTCCAAAGGAAAACAAAAGGAGTAATAAAAGAAGTTTATATTGTAGGTGATTTGTAAAATACATTTAACTTTATATAAACCCTGAAAAGGAAAGGAAAACAAATAGTGAAGACCACTCCATCCACCATTCCACTCAATGAGCTATGTCCTAGAATGAGAGGGAAATGGGAGATGTGATTCTGTAAGGCAAAGAGTAAAAGCAATTTGCCTACACTGAGAGGGATCCAGGTGTTAAAAATGTTATTGTACTTTTTGTACAATACTGCCCATAGACACTTTACCTGCTGCTCAACCAAAGAAATTACAGTCCTGCACAATGTTATGAGAAAAAAAAAAAAATGGCAGGGATGATATTACTAAGAGGTGGTATGTCTATACTCCATGGGTGACTTAAAGGATTTTTTAAGGGACTGTGTACCATTTACCTTATAAGCTGATTATAAAACCTAACTCCTAAAATAAGACTCTGTTCCACAGGAACAAGAATCAGACTGATAACATCTCTTCTGCACACTGGAACACAAAAGATCAATGACTGCTATTCTAAAAAGTAAAAAAAATAAAAGGTTTGTAATTTAGATCACTCACATTTTCTTATGAAATATGTTTAACAAAATGAAAATGAAATACAGTAATTAAAATTATACTGAACACAAGAAATACTAGCAACTGATTATTGCTCAGAAGAAATTAAGGAACCCAGATATAGGAAGAACATCAAGCATTGAAACTTCAGAAGACACTCTTTCAAATGGCAAACATACCAGGCTTAAATCTCCTTCTCCACGGGTTTAAAATCAAACTCTTGTTTTACTACTTCTCCCTTCCTCCTCTTTCAAAATAAAAACAAAAAACAAAGCTGCTAGATCACCAATTTACATGCTTGTTTACCAATAGATGCAGTAGGCCAGGAGCGGTGGCTGACTCATGCCTGTAATCCTAGTGCTCTGGGAGGCAGAGGGAGGATTGCTTGAGCTCAGGGGTTGGAGACCAACCTGAGCAAGAGTGAGACCCCATCTCTACTAAATATAAAAAGAAATTAGCTGGACAACTAAAAATATATATAAAAATTAACCGGGCATGGTGGCGCATGCCTGTAGTCCCAGCTACTCTGAAGGCTGAGGCAGAAGGATCGCTTGAGCCCAGGAGTTTAAAGGTTGCTATGAGCTAAGCTGATGCCACGGCACTCTAGCCTGGTCAACAGAGTGAGACTGTCTAAAAACAAACAAACAACAACAACAAAAAACAAATAGATGCAGTAATATCTAGGAAGTTCCTTCTGTTGACACTGGGTATGTACTTCAAAACCATAAGAGGAAAAAAATAGATTAGTGGCTGCCTAAAGCTAGGGTGGGGAGGTAAGAAACTGTGAATGATTGCTAATTGGTATGGGACTCTTTTCTGGTAATGAAAATGTTCTAAAACTGATTGTAGAGATGGTTTGCACAACTGTGAATACACTAAAAACCACTGAATTGTATACTTTAAATGGATGCACTGCATGGTATGTGAATTATATATCAACAAAGCTGCTATAAAAAAAATTGAGAAATAATACTTCTATGAAATTTAGGCATTAAGAAAACTGAAAGACACTATTCAATATTAAGTAGGGAAATATTATAATATATGGTCATATTATAGTGATTTTAGAAGTGTAATTTTAAAATATATATTCAAATATGTTAAATAAGTAATGTTTAATATAATAAAGCCCCTCAAGTACAATTACCAGTGCACTGAGGTTACCATATCATTTTAATGCAAATTTCTTCACATATTTGAACTTTCTGATAAGGCACATTATCCTTTGAGTCCAGCTTTTTTTTTTTTTTTTTTTTGAGACAGAGTCTTGCTTTGTGGCCCAGCCTAGAGTGAGTGCCGTGGCATCAGCCTAGCTCACAGCAACCTCAAACTCCTGGGCTCAAGCAATCCTGCTGCCTCAGCCTCCCGAGTAGCTGGGACTACTGGCATGCACCACCATGCCCAGCTAATTTTTTTCTATATATATATTAGTTGGCCAATTAATTTCTTTCTAATTTTATAGTAGAGACGGGGTCTTGCTCTTGCTCAGGCTGGTTTCGAACTCCTGACCTTGAGCAATCTGCCCGCCTGGGCCTCCCAGAGTGCTAGGATTACAGGCGTGAGCCACCACACCCGGCCGAGTCCAGCTTTAATATTTCTTATTTTGCTTTGATTCAAACCTGCTGATGACCACTTAACAATGTACAGATAACACTAACATGGCTCTTAATTAAATGTTGGACAAGACTCCAGAATATCCACTTAGCCTATATATTCTCATCAATTGGGTGACAACAAATTTACATGTCACACGTAGCTTTGTGATATTATAGTTTTATTAAACTTAAAAAGTTTGGGTGCTTCTTTCCAACTTATATATTTATAAATAAGAAATCTGATTTCTCATTTAGAAGGGTGGTGGCTCATGCTTATAATTCTAGCACTTTTGGAGGCTGATGTGGGAGGATTACTTGAGGCCAGGAGTTTGAGACCAACCTGGGCAACATAGGGAGACTTGTCTCTACAAAAACTTTTTAGAAATAAAAAATTAGCCAGCCGTGGTGGTGTGCACCTGTAGTTCCAGCTACTTGGGAGGATTGCTGAAGCCCAGGAGTTTGAGGCTGCAGTGAGCTATAATCATGCCACTGTATTCCACCCTGGGCAAGAGAGTAAGACTTGGTCTCAAAAAAAAGAAAGAAATTTGATAAAAACAGTAATTTAGCTTGGCAAGTAATATTGTACTACTCTTACTCTGTTGTCCAAACTGGAGTACAGTAGCATGATCATAACTCACTGTCTTAAACTCCTGGGTTTCAAGCTATCCTGCCTCAACTTCCCATGTAGGGGGGACTATAGGCATGTAGTGCCCCACCCAGCTAGTTTTTTGTGTGTGTGGAGATGGGAGTCTCCCTATGTTGTCCAGGCTGGTCTCAAACTTCTGGCCTCAAGTAATCCTCTTGCCTCAACCTCCCAAAATGCTGAAATTACAGGTGTGAGCCACTGCAGCCTGGCCTCATGAAAGATTTAATTGAATTTAAAAGTTAAGCTACTTGCACTCTTGTGCATTCTTGCTCGCTCTCTCTTTCGTGCATGCTCTCTCTCTCTCTGTCTCCCCCATGTAAGGATCTAGCAAGAAGGCAGCTGTCTGCAAGCCAGGAAAAGAGCCCTCACTAGGGCTGGATGTGGTGGCTCATGCCTGTAATCCTATCACTCTAGGAGGCTGAGGCTGGAGGATTGCTTGAGCTCAGGAGTTCGAGACCAGCCTGAGCAAGAGTGAGACACTATCTCCACTAAAAATAGAAAAAAATTAATTGGCCAACTAAAATTTAGCCAGGCATGGTGGCACATGCCTGTAGTCCCAGCTACTTGAGAGGCTGAGGTAGGAGGATCACTTGAGCCCAGAAGTTTGAGGTTGCTGTGAGCTAGGCTGACACCACGGCACTCTAGCCCAGACAACAGAATGAGACTCTGTCTCCAAAAAAAAAAAAGAGCCATCACTAGGAACTGGACTGTGCTGATATGCTGAACTTGGACTCCTAGCCTCCAGAACTATGAGAAAATATATGTTGTTTAAGCCACCCATTCTATGGTATTTTGTTATAGTTGCCCAAGCAGACTAGGATACTATCATAGCAAAACTGATTTTCTCTTATCTAGGAAAAAAGGTCTAAATAAAAATGTATGAGAATTTTATGAAGAAAATTATAAAAAGAAAGAGTCAAAAGAGTTAAAAGAAAAAGTCAAGCTGATTTTCTTTCTGAAAATGTGTAATAATTAAGTGTATAGACAGAGGTTTTCTCAATACTGCAAAACAAAAAAATCAAAAAGAAAAGGAATATGGATACTGATTTAAAGCAAATATCCCTCAATTTTTAATCATTAAAATAACTTCATATTTTCTACCCACTAACTTCAAAACATGTAAATATTATATATTTAAACTTATAAAATAAATATTTATATACCTTTAGGAACTATAATAGCACATTAGTTAAAAGCACGGGCTCCAATTCTGAAATTGCTTGAGTTTAAATCTCAACTCTGGCTACTTGCTAGCTAGGTACATTTTAGCCTCAAATTTCCTCATCCATAAAATATGGATATAGGAGTACCTACTTAATAGGGTTGTTAAGAGCATCAAACTTAAAAAAGTACAAAAAAGGACTTAGCACAGTGTTTATCAAATTATAAATACACAATAAAAGTGAGCTATTATTACTATGCTAATAAAAGATACATTTCCCTGTTTTAAAAATTAGAGTTCACTACAACATTTCATTTATAAAAATATATCTACTGTTTAAAATAAAATACAGCACTGGACAAATGACACCCAGCCCTCTATGTTTCAAAAGGTAAACAATGGGCCGGGCGTGGTGGCTCACGCCTGTAATCCTAGCACTTTGGGAGGCCGAGGCGGGTGGATTGCTCAAGGTCAGGAGTTCGAAACCAGCCTGAGCGAGACCCCGTCTCTACCAAAAATAGAAATAAATTAATTGACCAACTAAAAATATATATACAAAAAATTAGCCGGGCATGATGGCACATGCCTGTAGTCCCAGCTACTCGGGAGGCTGAGGCAGTAGGATCGCTGAGCCCCGGAGATTGAGGTTGCTGTGAGCCAGGCTGATGCCACGGCACTCACTCTAGCCTGGGCAACAAAGTGAGACTCTGTCTCAAAAAAAAAAAAAAAAAAGGTAAACAATGGAGATAAAGCACATTTTTACCAACAAAATAAACCCAAACATTCAAGTTCCCTCTAACTCTGGCAAGGAGAGACAAATCCCCACATATGTGAATTGGTAACACACCACCTACCCCAAAATAATCACAATTAAAAATTTACTGGATCCTGGACCAATAATTTTTATTTTTAAAAAGTTAACTTTCTCTTCTGTCCTCCAGACAAACACAATGACACTTCACAAATTCCTTGGACATGACTGACAGAAAATGACTAATAGCATAAACATTCTCAAACTGCTTTTAGTATCTGTTAACAATTATCAAGTTTACAGGATAAACTTATTCAATGACAACTAAATAACAGACCAATAACTCTAAAATAGTTTGGGGAGTTGATGCTGGGATTTTCAATGATTAAGTAGAGACTGAAAACAATCAAACATGCTTCATTTTCTTGCTCTCCAGTACCTATTATTCTTTTTGGCACTGGTCTCTCTTCCTCATTTTAGTGGTGGCCCCAAACACCCTGGAGGTCAAACAAGAATCCTCAAAATTACAGTTTTTCCCCCCATTCCCTTCAACCAACCAATAAGAACTATCATTTCTAATGACACTTTAATGTTTTAGATCAGGCATCCTCAAACTACAGCCCGCAGGCCACATGCTGCCCGCTGAGGACATTCCAGCCCACCGGGTGTTTCTGCCACTGCTGCCTGTCCTACTTAGCAGCCAACTTGTCCCGGGCCCACAGTGCGCATATGTGGAATGTGCACCACACTCTTCAACAGCCTTCCAACAATCTGAGGGACAGTAAACTGGCCCCCTGTTTAAAAAGTTTGAGGACCCCTGTTTTTGATAAACCCTCTACTCTCCATTCTCACTGCTTACATTTGTAGCTTTTAGGTATGTTTAAAGTCTATACTCTATGTCAGACGCTATGTGATAAAACGGTTGAGAAGAAAACACCTGATTCTTATTCTCATGAAGAAAATATACAATGATGAAATAACCATCTCAAGAATGGTTGGTTACAAACAGACATAAATATTCTGCAGGAATAAAACTCTTGTTGAATGAAAACACGACAGGCTAATCTAGACAGAAGGGTAAGGGAAGGCAAAGCAACTATTCCTTTATCTAAGATCTGAAAGATGAGTAAGAATTAAAATAGATGAAAAGGTGAGAGAAGATTCAAGAAAAGAATAACAAATGTAAAGGTTCTCAGCAGGAGAAATAACTGAGAATTCAAAGAACAGAAAGAAAGCTATCTGGACTAGAATTCAGGGAGTAAAGCAGGTAAGTACTGTAAGATAAAGCTGATGACAAAGTCATGTGCCAAACACTGCAGGCCATTCTTTATAGACAGGTTAACTACATATTTTAGTTAGTCAAAGACATTACAGTTTACATCTACCATCTCCACATAATTCTAAATGTGCTCCTTTTCACTCTCATAAGTACCTTAGTTTGGGCAGCCTAAGTGTTGGTCATATTTAAATACTGGACTTTATCTTTAAAAAAACTATTGAAGGGCCGGGCGCTGTGGCTCACGTCTGTAATCCTAGCTCTTGGGAGGCCGAGGCGGGCGGATTGCTCAAGGTCAGGAGTTCAAAACCAGCCTGAGCAAGAGCGAGACCCCGTCTCTACTATAAATAGAAAGAAATTAATTGGCCAACTGATATATATATAAAAAATTAGCCGGGCATGGTGGCGCATGCCTGTAGTCCCAGCTACTCGGGAGGCTGAGGCAGAAGGATCGCTCAAGCCCAGGAGTTTGAGGTTGCTGTGAGCTAGGCTGACGCCACGGCACTCACTCTAGCCTGGGCAACAAAGCGAGACTCTGTCTCGAAAAAAAAAAAAAAAAAAAAAACTATTGAAGGATAAAGGTAGGAGAAAAGAAGGCATGAACTGAAAATCACTGGCTATGGAGTAAACTTATTTCTCACTCCTACACAAAGTTCTAATCATACCATTCTTATATTAGTTCCGCTCTTCTGAGAAAGATCTCTACCTGATGGAATCTTCCAAGTACAGCTCTACAGTGAGGCCTTTTCTGACAGCTCATCTAAAATTCATTACTCTTCTGTAGCACTTGGTTTATCTTTCATTTGCAGTCACTTGTGGTATAGTTAACCTGCATACATGTATCACTTTCTAGATAAATCTTTTTCATCCTAGGATACCCATAGGCCCTGGAACTTTGTATTGCATAATCTTTTTTTTTTTTTTTTGAGACAGAGTTTCACTTTGTTGCCCAGGCTAGAGTGAGTGCTGTGGCATCAGCCTAGCTCACAGCAACCTCAATCTCCTGGGCTCAAGCAATCCTACTGCCTCAGCCTCCCAAGTAGCTGGGATTACGGGCATGCGCCAACATGTCCAGCTAATTTTTTTCTATATATATTAGTTGTCCAATTAATTTCTTTCTATTTATAGTAGAGACGGGGTCTTGCTCTTGCTCAGGCTGGTTTCGAACTCCTGACCTTGAGCAATCCGCCCGCCTCAGCCTCCCAGAGTGCTAGGATTACAGGCGTGAACCACCTCACCTGGCCCATAATCTTTCAATATATATTTATTAACGGGGTGCCACAGCTTTGTATTTCCCGATATCTATCATGCAAAATCCATAAGATGCTCTAAAAAAGAGTTCTGTGATCAAATAAATATGGGAAATACAAATCTTTCTTGGTGATTAACAATGCATTTAATTTATTAAATGTTAGGAAGTCTAAAACTGAAGAAACCTGTAACATATTGACTTGCCTAGTATTTTCTAAAAGTACTTGACGATAACACTTTTGAAGGATAACACTAACGTACTACAGAACCACCTTAGGGAAGGATGCTAACTGATGTCAGCATTACAAGTTTACAAATTTCTATGCATTTTAATACAAAAAGGTCATGTTTTGAAATTTAGCAATGTACTCCAAAGTAATGTGATAATTCTTTTTTTGTTAAATAATCATGCCATTTGACCATCTATGGTTTTCTCAAGTATTATATAAACAAGGACCTTTCCACTTGACAGTTTAACAAATACATAGAACAGAATGTAATTATTTAACATGCTAAAGAATATTTACCTCAAACTATCAGCCAAATTTAATAAGGAAATATTATATAAGGATAGTATTTGGCTCCTGTCACTCTCTTCCTTCCAAACATCTTCTTAAGGTAGGAGGATTGCTTGAGCCAAGAGCTCAAGGCTATAGTGCACTATGATCATGCCTGTGAACAGCCACTGCACTTCAGCCTGGGCTTACACAGACAGATCCTGTCTCATAAATAAATAAATAATTTAAAAAATAAACTTCCTCTATCACTAATCAACCAAAGCAATCTTTCCTACAAAATATAGATATGTTGACAGAATTGCTCTCAACTCAAAATTCTAGGCTTCTGTTAATAATCAACTAAAGTTGGCAAGCAACATGAAATACTTGCCATTTAATTAGCATTAAAGTAGCAATATGATCACTACTTTAACTTATTTAAAAGTACTAGTCAGCCGGGCGCGGTGGCTCACGCCTGTAATCCTAGCTCTCTGGGAGGCGGAGGCGGGCGGATTGCTCAAGGTCAGGAGTTCAAAACCAGCCTGAGCAAGAGCGAGACCCCGTCTCTACTATAAATAGAAAGAAATTAATTGGCCAACTGATATGTATATAAAAAAATTAGCCGGGCATGGTGGCGCATGCCTGTAGTCCCAGCTACTTGGGAGGCTGAGGCAGGAGGATTGCTTGAGCCCAGGAGTTTGAGGTTGCTGTGAGCTAGGCTGACGCCAGGGCACTCACCCTAGCCTGGACAACAAAGCGAGACTCTGTCTCAAAAAAAAAAA
The DNA here is from genome assembly GCF_040939455.1 of Microcebus murinus. Classification (NCBI taxonomy): domain Eukaryota; kingdom Metazoa; phylum Chordata; class Mammalia; order Primates; family Cheirogaleidae; genus Microcebus; species Microcebus murinus. Next base: position 25,228,091 of record NC_134105.1, on the reverse strand, counting down.
AAAAAAAAAAAAAAAAAAAAAAAAAAGTACTAGTCAATGCAATAAAACACATAAAAAGAATTGTAAAGTAACAAAATAATAAAAAGGAAAGTTACCATTAATATTGCAGGTAACAGGATTGTCTACTTGAAAAGTCCAAGATCATAGACTGAAAAGGTTATTAGAAATAAGAACATATTTCAATAAGGTTACTCTACAAAATTCAACATTCAAGAAATAAATAGCAGGCTGGGCGTGGTGGCTCACACCTGTAATCCTAGCAGTCTGGGAGGCTGAGGCAAGTGGATCGCTCAAGGTCAGGAGTTCAAACCAGCCTGAGCCTGAGCAAGAGCGAGACCCCGTCTCTACTAAAAAAAAAAAGAAAAGAAAAGAAAGATGTTAATTGGACGACTAAAAAATATATATAAAAAAAAATTAGCCCGGTATAGTGGCGTGCATCTGTAGTCCCACCTACTTGGGAGGCTGAAGCAGGAGAATCGCTTGAGCCCAGGAGTTTGAGGTTGTTGTAAGCTAGGCTGCCGCCACAGCACTCTGGCCTGGGCAACAAAGTGAGACTTTGTCTCAAAAAAAAAAAAAAGAAAAAGAAAGAAAAGAAGGGAAAGGAAAAGGGAAAGGGAAAGGGAAAGAGAAAGGGAAAGGGAAGGAACGAGAAGAGAAGAGAAGAGAGGAGAGAGGAGAGGAGAGGAGAGGGGAGGGGAGGGGAGGGGAGGGGGGAGGGGAGGGGGGAGGGGAGGGGAGGGGAGGGGAGGGGAGGGGAGGGGAGGGGAGGGGAGGGGAGGGGAGGGGAGGGGAGGGGAGGGGAGAGGAGAGGAGAGGAGAGGAGAGGAGAGGAGAGGAGAGGAGAGGAGAGGAGAGGAGAGGAGAGGAGAGGAGAGGAGAGGAGAGGAGAGGAGAGGAGAGGAGAGGAGAGGAGAGGAGAGGAGAGGAGAGGAGAGGAGAGGAGAGAAATAGCATTCCTATAAACCAGCAATAATTAGTTAAAACAAAATGAAAAGAATCCAATTCACAACAACAGCAACATATAGAGAGTTCTGGAAATAAGAAATGCATAAAATTATTTTAAAAAAAAACTACAAAAGGTTTCTGAGGATAAACAGGTAATGCACTATGCTCATGAAAAAGAAAAAGCAATACTGTAAAGAAATCAATTTCCCCACAAAACAGAGAGAGGAAGAATGATTCAGAAAAGAAACTAGACAAAAATCATTATCAAGGACATCCGGAAGAATAAAAGAATACCCAATAAAATACTGGATTATAATAGTAACAAAGAGGAAAATACGCCCTACCATATAGCAAATGTATAATAATTAGATTAATGAAACAAAATACAAAACACAAAGATCTACTTAAGAATTAGAATATACCTGTGGGGGCCAGGGGCAATGGCTCATGCCTGTAATCCCAGCACTTTGGGAGACCAAGGTGGGAGGATCGCTAGGCCGGGAGTTTGAGACCAGCCTGGGCGACATATCAAGCAAGACCCTGTCTCTAAAAAAATAGCAAAGTGTGGTGGCACATGCCTGTAGTCCCAGCTACTTGGGAGGATCACTTCAGCCCAGGAGCTCAAGTATGCAATATGGTCCAGCCACTGTACTCTAGCCCGGGCAACAGAGTAAGACTCTGTTTCTTTTTTTCTTTTTTTTTTTTGAGACAGAGTCTCACTCTGTTGCCCAGGCTAGAGTGCCACAGCGTCAGCCAAGCTCACAGCAACCTCAAACTCCTGGGCTCAAGCAATCCTCCTGCCTCAGCCTCCCAAGTAGCTGGGACTACAGGTATGCACCACCATGCCCAGCTAATTTCTTTCTATTTTTTCTTTTAGTAGAAACGGGGTCTCACTCTTGCTCAGGCTGGTCTCGAACTCCTAAACTCAAACAATCCGCCCACCTGGGCCTCCCAGAGTGCTAGGATTACAGGCATGAGCCACCACGCCCAGCATAAGACCCTATCTCTTAAAAAAAAAAAGAATTAGAACATAACTATGGCCATGTAAATTAGTACAGCCATTATGCAAAACAGTATGAAAGTTCCTCAAAAACTTAAAAATAGAAAAATTAAAAAATGTGACCCAGCAATCCCACTACTGGGTATATAGCCAAAGGATGTGAAAACAGTACATCAAAGAGATATCTGCACTCTTGTGTTGACTGCAGCACTGCCAACATACAGAATCAACCTAAATATCCATCAATGGATTAAAGGATAAAGAAAATGTGGCATGTATTAAGATATATATACAACTGAAAAAGATATATATACATTGAAAAAGAAGGAAATTCTGTCATTCAAGACAACATGGATGAACATGGAAGATATTATGTTAAGTACAATAAGCCAGGCACAGAAAGACAATGATCTCACTTCTATGTGGAATCTAAAAAAGTCAAACTCATAGAAACAAAGAGTACAACACAGTAACTACAGTAAATAACAATATATTGTAAAATTTAAGAGATTTTTTAAATGTTCTCACCACAAAAAAGGTGAGATAATGCACATGTTAAACAGCTTTAGCCATTCCACAATGTATACAAATATCAAAACATCATGTGTTCACCATAAATATAATTTTTACTTGTCAATATGTAAATATTGTCAATATGTAAATTTTTTTAATGAAAAGAACTTTCAAAAGTTCCCAATGCCAAGCTTATTTCCTACCTGCCTTCCCTCTTGTTCTTGAAGATGTGCTACTAATGCTACTACCAAATAAGGGCCACCACCCCTGCTTGTACACCAGGCCTCAATCTCACTCCCTCTTACTTTCTCGAGGACACTGCTCTGAAGTCTCCATTTTCTCTCTTGCACCATCAGTTTTTCCCCTCTACTGGATCATTCCGAGAAGAAGCTATTTTTTCTTCTCATCTAAAAAAATACTTCTCATGACTCACTCATATGCCCCTAGACCTACTGCTCACTTCTTTTTTTCTTCTTGACAGCAAAATTCTTCAAAAGAGTCATCAATACATGCTGCCTCTGATTCCTGTCTCTTGAATCAACTTCAGTAAGGCTTTTGCTCCTACTGTCTCCGCTGAAACTTTTCTTATCAAGGTCATAAGGGAACTCTATGATGCTAAACCCAATGATCAATCATCATTTAAAAAAATAGAATATGACAAATAATCATTTAATATGACAAGTAATCATTAGATTACTACTTCACATCAAAATAAATTTCAGATAAGTTAAAAATAAATTTAAAAAATAAAAGCACTAGGCCGGGCGCGGTGGCTCACGCCTGTAATCCTAGCTCTCTGGGAAGCCGAGGCGGGCGGATTGCTCGAGGTCAGGAGTTCGAAACCAGCCTGAGCAAGAGTGAGACCCCGTCTCTACTATAAATAGAAAGAAATTAATTGGCCAAATAATATATATAGAAAAAATTAGCCGGGCATGGTGGCGCATGCCTGTAGTCCCAGCCACTTGGGAGGCTGAGGCAGAAGGATCGCTTGAGCCCAGAAGTTTGAGGTTGCTGTGAGCTAGGCTGATGCCATGGCACTCATTCTAGCCTGGGCAACAAAGCGAGACTCTGTCTCAAAAAAAATAAAATAAAATAAAAATAAAAAAATAAAAGCACTAGCAGATAAGAAAATCTTTCAACCAGAAACAGAAATCTTCATGAAAAAAGAGTTAAAAGCTTAACTGCATTTTTTTTAATGTTTGAAGAAATTTAAAAGCAATGTGGGGAAAAGTTATATTAGTATTAAGAGTATGACAACGGTTAATATTCCACTTATAAAGCAGTCTTGGAGTTAATTAATGAGTGACATCCCAAAAGAAAATGATACAAGAACATAAACAAGCATTAAGCATTCAATCTCACCCAAAATCAAAATTAAAACAAGATACCATTTTCTCTCAGACTGGCAGAGATACAAATAAATGAAGAGAGAGAGACAAATTTCCTTCCTATATTTAAAATAACCTAACTGTATCTTAGAAATTTCTCTTTACACAGAGACCTACTTCACTCTTTTTAGTGGTTGCATAGTCTTTTACTGTATTATGCTCACGAACATTTAAGGTTGTTTCCAGCTTTCTTTTTTTTTTTTTTTTTTTTTTTTTTTGAGACAGAGTCTCACTTTGTTGCCCAGGCTAGAGTGAGTGCCGTGGAGTCAGCCTAGCTCACAGCAACCTCATACTCCTGGCTCAAGCAATCCTCCTGCCTCAGCCTCCCAAGTAGCTGGGACTACAGGTATTCGCCACCATGCCCGGCTAATTTTTTGTATATATTAGTTGGCCAATTAATTTCTTTCTATTTATAGCACAGACGGGGTCTCGCTCTTGCTCCGGCTGGTTTCCAACTCCTGACCTTGAGCAATCTGCCCGCCTCGGCCTCCCAGAGAGCTAGGATTACAGGCGTGAGCCACCGTGCCCCGGCCATTTTTTTACAAATACAATATTGTAGTTGTCATCCTTGTACATATAAACTTGGCTTATGCATGTGAGTTTATCTGTAGGATCAATTCTTAGAATCACTAGGTTAAAAAGCATAGGCATTTAAATTTTTGACAAGTTACCAAATTGCCCAACAAAAGTATACCAATTTGTATTTTGTTGTTTTATTTTACATTTATTTTAATTTTCATGTCTTTAATTTTGAGTAAGAATCTTTTTATGTAGTTATTAACCACCTGTTGATTCTTCTATCAACTGCTCGATTATAGAATTATTTTGGTGGCCTAGGGCAGTGGCTCCCAAACCATTATATTTAGTGGTTAATACCTAGCCAGAGGCCAGGCGTGGTGGCTCACACCTGTAATCCTAACACTCTGGGAGGCTGAGGCGGGCGGATTGCTCAAGGTCAGGAGTTCAAAACCAGCCTGAGCAAGAGCGAGACTCCTGTTTCTACTATAAATAGAAAGAAATTAATTGGCCAACTAATATATATAGAAAAAATTAGCTGGGCAAGGTGGCACATGCCTGTAGTCCCAGCTATTTGGGAGGCTGAGGCAGCAGGATTGCTGGAGCCCAAGAGTTTGAGGTTGCTGTGAGCGAGGCTGACGCCACAGCACTCACCCTAGCCTGGGCAACAAAAGGAGACTCTGTCTCAAAAAAAAAAAAAAATTCTAGCCACAGCGGGTGTGGCCCGACACTTTTTTCAAGCACTTTAAATGACTTAATTCAATTTAACCTCCAAAAAAATCTCAAAAGGTAGTTACTGTTTACATCTCTATTTTACAGATGAAGAAATGGAGGTTAAGGGGACGGACATACACAGCTCTGAAAAACTCTCCTGGGAAAAAAGTCCAAACTTCTAAGCATACACAAGACTCTAAAATCTAGCCCTAACTTCCTCCACAGCTTCTTTTCCTGTCTTCAGATTCCCATTACATCCCCATTCCCAACTATTATGAATGACCTATAGCTCACCTAATCTTTCAGTTAGTTTCATTCAACTGGACCGCTGTGCACAGTGCTTAAGCTTTTCCACTCTTAATTCAACAGTAAACACCTACTCAGCTTCCATGTCTCAACTAACGTTACGAATCCTCTATGATGCCATAATCTTTCACACAACCCACACACACCCAACTTCCTGAACAAAGTAGAATTCACAACTCTTTCCTGGTGCTACTACAGCAGATGTATCTATGATAGCAACTATAAAAACTTTACTCCAAAGTTGAGAATGCCATAAGGAATCAAGAACCCACATACATTTCTGAAGCTCTATCATGAAATATCCCATTCTTTTCATATACTAATAGGCTAACAAATAACATCGGTTATACAAACATTGATTTTTGATCCCATTTTAGAGACTAAGAAAGAAATCAATTAAAATAAATACTTTTTATACAAAGACCTTCAGAGTTATATAAAAACTGAAAACAATCTAGTGTCTTTCAACAAAACCTAAATGAAATCAAGATTCTGTAAAGATTAGAAATTCCATACTTCTCAAAGCTAAGGGTAGGCAAAAGTTCACCATAGCTAAAGAGAAAAAACAAAACAAAACAAAAAAACCCTCTTTTTATCCTACATACTCTCACAATACTGATTTCTGTGACTGGATCTGCTGGTTTTTTTCCCCACACGCCAACCAATTCCCCAGCAGACATCAACTGGGGGTTTCATAATTCAATTTAATTCTGACACTACCTATAGTCAGTATCAGATCCCACAGGCTGAGAGCTCAGTCCCACAAGACTGCCCCCCTCTTCAGATGTTAATCACAAGCCCCAGGTTGTGACTGACCAATGATAAATTGGGGTTCCCACAATCTCCACCTCAGGATCAATTAATTAGCTAGAGTGGCTCATGGAACTCGGGGGAACACATTTATCAGTTTACTGTAAAGGACCATAAAGGATACAGATGAACAGCTAGATGGAAGAGATGAATAGGGAAGGGGCATGGAGCTTCCATGCCTTCTCTGGCACACTACCCTTCCAGCACCTCCACATGGTTCAGCAAATCAAAAGCTCTTCAGGCCGGGCGCTGTGGCTCACGCCTGTAATCCTAGCTCTTGGGAGGCCGAGGCGGGTGGATTGCTCAAGGTCAGGAGTTCAAAACCAGCCTGAGCAAGAGCGAGACCCCGTCTCTACTATAAATAGAAAGAAATTAATTGGCCAACTGATATATATATAAAAAATTAGCCGGGCATAGTGGCGCATGCCTGTAGTCCCAGCTACTCGGGAGGCTGAGGCAGAAGGATCACTGCAGCCCAGGAGTTTGAGGTTGCTGTGAGCTAGGCTGACGCCACGGCACTCACTCTAGCCTGGACAACAAAGCGAGACTCTGTCTCAAAAAAAAAAAAAAAAAAAAAAAAGCTCTTCAAAATCCTGTCCCTTGGCCGGGCGCTGTGGCTCACGCCTGTAATCCTAGCTCTTGGGAGGCCGAGGCGGGCGGATTGCTCAAGGTCAGGAGTTCAAAACCAGCCTGAGCAAGAGCGAGACCCCGTCTCTACTATAAATAGAAAGAAATTAATTGGCCAACTGATATATATATAAAAAATTAGCCGGGCATGGTGGCACATGCCTGTAGTCCCAGCTACTCGGGAGGCTGAGGCAGAAGGATCACTCGAGCCCAGGAGTTTGAGGTTGCTGTGAGCTAGGCTGACGCCACGGCACTCACTCTAGCCTGGGCAACAAAGCAAGACTCTGTCTCAAAAAAAAAAAAAAAAAATCCTGTCCTTTTGCCCTAATGGAGGCTACATTCTGTAGGCATGATTGAATAAATCATTGGCCACTGATGATCAACTAAACCTTTAATCCTTTAAGCATACCACAGTCTTTCTGATGACAAGCCCCCATCCTGAAGTATCTAAGGGCAGCCAGCAGTCCTCTGTGTAGCATACAAAAGACACTCATCACACCAGAGATTCCAAGGGTTTTAGGAGCTGTGTGACAGGAGCCAGGGCAGAGACAAAATATGTATTTCTCATTATGTCACAATATTACTCTAGCTTAGAGAGATTTTTGTCTGTTCTGTATTGCTATAAGCCTAGCATCTACAATACTGTTTAACATGTAATAGAAGTTCAATAAATGTTTGCTAAATAAAAGAATCTCTTATTAGTTAATAGTTTAAAAGTTGTTTAGATTGAAATTTTAAACATTCCACAGTATACTTTAGAACCTCAAGGATTCAAAAGAAGCTTCAACTAATTACATTTTCAACAGACCACTCCCAATCAAATATCCAACTCTCCTCTTTTTTCCCCACAATGGTAATACTAGTCTTTCCCTGTTGCTACTCAAATTCAAACATCCCTTAGCTACTCTTTTAAATTTATTCATCCTGATGATTTTCATAATCATTTTCTCAAGTTGGAAAATATAACAAATTTGTTATGTAAAATTTTTTTTACATTTTTATACAGACAGCCATTGTGCAGGAATATGAAAATGGCCATGCAAGCTGAAACCATGCAATGAAAACTTAAAAATCAAAGGGAGGCCGGGCGCGGTGGCGGGCGAGGTGGCTCACGCCTGTAATCCTAACACTCTGGGAGGCCCAGGCGGGCAGATTGCTCGAGGTCAGGAGTTCAAAACCAGCCTGAACAAGAGTGAGACCCCGTCTCTACTATAAATAGAAAGAAATTAATTGGCCAACTAATATATATAGAAAAAAATTAGCCGGGCATGGTGGTGCATGCCTGTAGTCCCAGCTACTCAGGAGGCTGAGGCAGCAGGATTGCCTGAGCCCAGGAGTCTGAGGTTGCAGTGACCTAGGCTGACGCCATGGCACTCACTCTAGCCTGGACAACAGAGTGAGACTCTGTCTCAAAAAAAAAAATCAAAGGGAATTTTAAAAATTGTTCCATGACCTTTTTTGCCAAAATGTTTAAAACATTAAAGACTCTGTCAGTCTAAATGTATCTTCTTCATATTACTTATGATATAGTACAAGCATCTTTTCTATGTCTTGCCAAATTGTCATGATCCTTTCTAAGTTTGGACTAGCTTCCAAAATTTTACCCTTAGCCCTTTCAATCTTGTGAACACCTCCACAAGTTCCTTTACTGTGAAATTTTTCAGCATCACTTCCACTAGGACATTTTCATCTTTTTTGTCATGTTTTCCTCATTTATGTCTACAAGTCTGCCTTCATTAAGTTCTGGAGGCTACATATCTACACACTCCCTTGATGGCCACTTGGGAGATCCCATGTCTTTCATTGCTTAAGTTAATGATGGGCTGCCTTCCAAAAAAGATCTATCCCATCAACATTAAATAGCTAATGATCATAACTACCTGCCTTAATCCTTAGAATCTGGGTGCAAATTTCACAGCAGCATCCCTATCTGTTCTAGCATCTTTACCAGAGAGCTTACTATTACCCACGCTGATTGTGAAATGATGAAACCACCCTTTACAGGCAATAAAAAGTTCTTCAGTTTCATTATAATTACAGTTTTCTTTCAGTGCAGCAACAAACTTCAACACTTCGGCCTGAATGCTAGCCAAACTGACTAGGTTCTGTTCCTACTACATTTAAACTAAATGACGCTGAAGTAATTTGTTTTTTATATTTACTGAACTTTTTCAATACAATCTGTACCACAGCTACAGGTAGACCTAACTCTTGTCCTGTCTCTACTTACCTATCATCATTTTTGAATCTTCTAACTACCGTGTTTCTGCGAAAATAAGACCTACCCATAAAATAAGCCCTAGCAGGATTTCTAAGCATTTGCGCAATATAAACCCTACCCTGAAAATAAGACCTAGTGATGGGCGTGGATATGCAGCGTATCTGCACAACCTATGCTTTTCGTCGTGGAGCTGTAAAGACGACAAGCAGCCCTTCTCATCTGCCCCATGAAAGCTCTATTGCTCGACATCAGAGATTGGGGCCAATAGTTCTAAAGGAAATAGAGTCACAAGAAATTCAGGATGGAATTCGGGATTTGGAGAGTTATGATGATGTTCCAGAAGAAGACGACTTAACTATATTTGAATAAATGTAAATTGTTGTACCATACTTAAATAAGCCCTAGGTGTCTGGAGGAAAAATAAATATAAGACCCTGTCTTATTTTCGGGGTAACACGGTATATCCAATTTCTCAGTTCCTGTGTCATCACTTTTCATTTCTTTTCTGCACTTTCATCTTTGTTCGCCAATTCTCTCCTTTGATTATCCATTTTTTTAAAAGGTCATACGTTTATCACTGGGAGACAAAGATGCAACACATCTACACACTTTGCTGTCTGTGTATTAACTAAATAACAGATGCACAGCCACCAACTCCAACTGACTTTGAAAGAAGTGATGTGATTGGACACTAATCATTTATTGACCGAAGAGCTAGCACCAAAGTTTATACTTTATGCAATTATTCACAGTTAAAATACCACAGTAAAGGAAACCTGAACTGTGTTGATAGAGGACTGGTGTTTAACTTAAACTATGACAACTGAAATTCAGGTACATAGGAACAAAACAAAGTTGAGGATTAAGTGTACAAAGAAAAACAATTTAGTTAGGAAAAATATTTGCTATCAAATATGTAGTAAGAGTCAAGAAAGACTGCTAAATTTCAATACATTACATTCTAGTCACTGCTCTGCTGCTATTTCACTAAAATACCTTAAGCAAGAAACTTAACGCCTCTGGGGCTCAAATTCTTCACCTCATATAATGAATATATTATGAAGTTGGTCCACACAATCCCCAAAATTCTCTCCAGACTTTCAAACTTGATGCTAACAATTCACTCTCAAACTGGGCATAAACTACAAACTCAAATTAGTGTGATGGAGACTGAAAACTTGTTAAGAAACTATAAAAGTAGGTCTAAGGCCGGGCACGGTGGTTCACGCCTGTAATCCTAGCCCTGGGAGGCCGAGGCAGGCGGATCGTTTGAGTTCAGGAGTTCGAGACCAACCTGAGCAAGAGCGAGACCCTGTCTCTACTATAAATAGAAAGAAATTAATTGGTCAACTAATATATATAGAAAAAATTAGCCGGGCATGGTGGCACATGCCTGTAGTCCCAGCTACTCGGGAGACTGAGGCAGCAGGATTGCTTGAGCCCAGGAGTTTGAGGTTGCTGTGAGCTAGGCTGACGCCACAGCACTCACTCTAGCCTGGGCAACAAAGTGAGACTCTGTCTCAAAAAAAATAAAAAATAAAAATAAATTAAAAAAATAAAAGTAGGTCTAATTCTCTCTTCATAAAGTGGTTTTTTCCTAATAACTTTTTAAGACAATAACAACTCTTCCTCTAAAACAGAATCAAATCCATCTTCTTTTCACATTTTTATTCATTCTAAAATTTCTGTAAATTTAAGTAAACAAAATTATTATTTCCACTGAAATTACTTTGATATAAACAGAAAATTAGACATGGTTTCTCCACAAAAACAAGACTGAGGCTGTAAACAGTGGCTCAAGCCTGTAATCCTAGCACTTTGGGAGGGTGAGGTGGAAGGACTACTTCAAGCCAGGAGTTCCAGACCAACTTGAGAAACAGAGAGGGATCCGGCTCTACAAAAAATTTAAAAATTAGCTCAGGGTGGTGGTGCATGCCTACAGTCCCAGCTTCTCAGGAGGCTGAGGCAGGAGGATCGCCTGAGTCCAGGACTCTGAGGTTGCAGTGAGCTATGATGATGCCACTGCACTCTAGCCCAGGCAACAGAGTTAGATTCTGCCTCCAAAAAAAAAAAAAAAAAAAAAGCCCTCAGTATCTATCAACTTGCTATTGGTATACTTATCATTTGTGATTCACATTTCATGGGCTAGTAGCAAATCTTATTAGTAGTCTTTTTTTAATATCTGTTAGAATAAAAACCAAAGTTCTAAGTAGAAGCAGCAGAGGTAAATTACATTTTACAAATTCATAATTCTCTAAAATTTTTTTCTTTTTCTAACATAGGAAACAGAACAATCTCATACAAATTCATAATTCTATAAAATGAAGCAACTGAATTAATTTCAAGTACAGAAATAAATAAACCAGCCATTAGAAATGTTCTATTACTTTCACAGAACTTATCACTTGAGAGTTAAATTTACATTATATATTTTAATGAAAAAAACTGGGATCAAATAGCTACAATAACCTAATAAATACAAAATAGTCAAAGTTTATCGCCAAATATATAGATCTCCCAGTCATTACAAAGAAAAGTTTTTCTTAAAAAAAAAAACAACACAGATTTAACTGAAAAGCTATCACCTTAAAATGATTTAAGAGTTCTTCTCACAACAGCTAAAGAGAGAAACCAAAACTACCCAAGCTTAAAAAGGAAAAACAAAAGTCATTTTATAATAATTTCGATAAGGTCTCTGTCTCAATCTTTGTGTGTAGAATGCTCAGGGTGGTATTTACCCTTAAAAGTGAGCCAAGGAAAAAGGAAAATATGTGCTCACATGGTTCCTTATAAATTTGGAACTTTTAAACTACAGTTTTCTTTTTCAACAAATCTGCTAGTTCAAAATGATGTACACATTTATTTACTAGTTTGGAAAATCAGGAACATTTATAATAAAATTCATGATATTCCTCAGAAAAAAATTTTAATGCTCGCTGAAACCTATAGCAAATATGAACTTGTAAATTATAAAAGTTATAGATAAAACAACAAATAGAAGGTTTCTTTAATTATTTAAGGTAAAAATAAAAACTTGAACTGCAACCAAGGGGCAAATTACCACAAACTCAAAACAGTAAATATCAATACAAAGAAGTCTCCAAAATCATATTTCAGTAAAAATTGAGGGGCCAACTGATGCCTAGCTTCTTCAAAGCATCTGTGGGATGAAGACAGAGACAAACAAAGATTATTCGGCCTGCAAAATACCTGTAACCATAAAAGATGCCTTTGAAAAAGAGAACCTCTGAAGCATTGGTTACCTGTGTTTCACTCTCTGCCCCACAGGGGTCTGATCCTTTCAGAAGTCTTCAAAGTCAAAACTATTTTCATAGTAATACTATGACATTATTTACATTTTCACTGTGTTAACATTTGCTGTAATGGTGCAAAAGCAATGTGGGTACAACTACTAGCCCCTTAGGCAGTGAATGGCACCAAACTGTACTGATAGTCACTGCATTCATCACAGCTAAACATGGTATATAGTAAGCAACCCTAAGAAAATTTGCTACAATTTTGCCCCTTTATAATTTTTCACTATTACAAGGCAAAAATTTCCAGAATTGAATGGACAAACTTAATTAAACTTATGATAAAGAAAAGTATATATAACAGCCAACAAATTATAATATCTTTTCTATGAAAAAAACAGGAAAAATCAAATACCAATAAAAATACCAAGTCCCTACTTCTGAATATTAATGGCTATCACACACATATATATTGAAGAGAAAATAGTATTTAACTATTTTTTTTTAATTTTAACAAGGAAAAATGTTATAGAACTAACCAGATACCATGAAGGACTTTTTTTTTTTTGAGACAGAGTCTCACTCTGTCACCCCACATAGAGTGCAGTGGAGTCATCATAACTCACGGCAACCTCAAACTCCTGGGCTCAGGCAATCCTCCTGCCTCAGCCTCCTGAGTACCTAGAACTACCGGTGTGCACCACAACACCCAGCTAATTTTTCTATTTTTATAATTGTAGAGACAGGGTCTTGCTCTTGGTCAGGCTAGTTTCCTGAGCTCAAGCAATCCTCTCTCCTTGGCCTCCTAGAATGCTAGGATTATAGGCATAAGCCACCTTGCCCAGCCCATCAAAGATTTTTATTTAAAGAATAACTTAAGCCGGGCGCGGTGGCTCACGCCTGTAATCCTAGCACTCTGGGAGGCCGAGGCGGGCGGATTGCTCAAGGTCAGGAGTTCAAAACCAGCCTGAGCGAGACCCCGTCTCTACCATAAAAATAGAAAGAAATTAATTGGCCAACTAATATATATAATATAAAAATCAGCCGGGCATGGTGGCTTGTGCCTGTAGTCCCAGCTACTCGGGAGGCTGAGGCAGGAGGATCACTTGAGCCCAGGAGTTTGAGGTTGCTGTGAGCTAGGCTGATGCCACGGCACTCACTCTAGCCTAGGCAAGAAAGCGAGACTCTGTCTCAAAAAAAAAAAAAAAAAAAAAAAAAAGAATAACTTAAAAGTAAGCCCAGTCAGTTCAAGTCTTTTTTTTTTTTTTTTTTTTTTTTTTTTTTTGTGACAGAGTATCGCTCTGTTGCCCAGGCTACAGCAACCTCAAACTCCTGGGCTCAAACGATCCTCCTGCCTCAGCCTCCCAAAGACCTGGGACTACAGGCATACCCTACCATGCCTGGCTAATTTTTTTTTCTTCTATTTTTAGTATAGAGAGGTCTCGCTCTTGCTGAGGCTGGTCTCAAATTCCTGACCTCAAGCGATCCTCCCACCTCAAGCCTTCCAGAGTGCTAGGATTATAGGCGTAAGCCACTGTGCCCAGCCTAGTCAGTTCAGTCTTACTTTTAATTAAAATATTCATTCCTTTAGTGATATCCCATTAACTTTTTCCAAAGCCACAATTAATGTGATAACAGGATTGTACATAATTATAATTTAATATATTAAAATATTAAACAAGATATTCTAGGTAGAGAAAGAAGAATCAAGTTCAAAATTGTCACAAAAATAATTTTTTAACTACATTTTCATATTTCTTTGTTCTCAAACCTAACTTATAATGTGATGTTATATTAATCCTAGCTAACATGACAGACCAGCAAAAAGGAAATCAATAAAAAGATACCTAAGAAGTATGAAGACTCAGCATTTCTGGATCACTCATCTTAAACAAATGAGGTATTTTTTTGAATGAACATTTTACTAAGTGCATACTGCATATGCTACACCTTTCTAAAGGTGAGGTAAATGCATAATCTATATGAATTAGTTACCAAAATAATCTTAGTAAATTGCTTTCCTAGCTATAGAAACTTTATGAACTCAATCACGTCTCTTAAACTCTTAACTTATGAAATATCTATACGCGCTGTTTTAGAATCACCTTTAAAGAATAGATAACTCATTTTTTAAAAGACCCAATTAGACTTGAAACATACCTCTTTAAACCATTCAATTATTATCTAAATATATGTATATATATAAGAATTGAAGGCCAGGCGCGGTGGCTCACGCCTGTAATCCTAGCACTTTGGGAGGCCGAGGCGGGCGGATTGCTCAAGGTCAGGAGTTCGAAACCAGCCTGAGCGAGACCCCGTCTCTACCAAAAATAGAAAGAAATTAATTGACCAACTAAAAATATATATATACAAAAAATTAGGCCGGGCGCTGTGGCTCACGCCTGTAATCCTAGCTCTTGGGAGGCCGAGGCGGGCGGATTGCTCAAGGTCAGGAGTTCAAAACCAGCCTGAGCAAGAGCGAGACCCCGTCTCTACTATAAATAGAAAGAAATTAATTGGCCAACTGATATATATATAAAAAATTAGCCGGGCATGGTGGTGCATGCCTGTAGTCCCAGCTACCCGGGAGGCTGAGGCAGAAGGATCACTCGAGCCCAGGAGTTTGAGGTTGCTGTGAGCTAAGCTGACGCCACGGCACCCACTCTAGCCTAGGCAAGAAAGCGAGACTCTGTCTCAAAAAAAAAAAAAAAAAAAAATTAGCTGGGCATGGTGGCACATGCCTGTAGTCCCAGCTACTCGGGAGGCTGAGGCAGGAGGATCGCTTGAGCCCAGAAGATTGAGGTTGCTGTGAGCAAGGCTGACGCCATGGCACTCACTCTAGCCTGGGCAACAAAGTGAGACTCTGTCTCAAAAAAAAAAAAAAAAAAAGAATTGATACCTCAGTTTTCAACAGCTCTGTAATATTCAAAATTTCTAAATCACATATCACTGTGATATGCAGAAAATAAAATTTTAAGCCCTAATAGGTTATAATATATGTACATTTAAAATATAATATACATTTTTAATATAAGTTGTTCAGAAGAATGGCAATAAATAATTAAGTCACCTTGTTTTATTTCTCTGATTCAATGAGCTTGGTATCCACATTAAATCAGGAAGTTCCATATGTACTTCAGAACCTCTCTCAAACCCATCCACCATTTCACTCCAAATTCATATACCACTCTAACATGTCATTGTCTCCTGTTTTCTGTTACTCACACCATTTCTCCTCTCTCAAACAAGGCTGTCTGCTCTAATTTTTTTTAACTTACTATGTCATTAATTGGACATTAATGTTTTACATAATTCTTCCAAAAGCAAAACATTCCCTTTTATCATCTATTCTTATTATAAAACCTCATTTTGACTCCACAACTTCAAAGAGAACACTAAAGCAGACTTGTTCAGGGGATGAGAATTCTAGACCAGGTCCATCACCTAATTGTGAAGCATTGGGCCTAAAACTCTGAAAGTTCTCATGAATGAAGTCCTATTTCTCGAGCACCTAGCATGTGATAGGTTATTTGTATACACCAATGTATACACATTCATAGGGCACAGTACAGGTGCTCAGTTAAGTATTGTTAATTGCCTTAAAAATAAATACATATACATCTGTAGATAATACAGTTTGGGTTATTTTTCCACTGCAAATCTCATGTTAAAATCTGATCCCCACTGTTGGCGGTGGGGTCTAGTGGGAGGTATCTGAGTCACAGGGAAGATCCTTCATGAATGGCTTGGTGCCTCCTGGTGGATATGAGTGAGTTCCTGGTCTATTAGTTCCCAAGTGAACTGATTGCTGAAAAGAGCCTGACACCTCCTCCCATCTCTCTCTTTCCCTCTTGTCATGCATGTGATGCCTGCTCTCCTTCACCTTCTACCATAGTGGAAGCTCCCTGAGGCCCTCACCAGAAGCAGATGCTAACACCATGCTTCTTTTTTTTTTTTGAGACAGATTCTCACTTTGTTGCCCAGGCTAGAGTGAGTGCCGTGGCGTCAAGTGCCAAGGCATCAGCCTAGCTCACAGCAACCTCAAACTCCTGGGCTCAAGCAATCCTACTGCCTCAGCCTCCCTAGTAGCTGAGACTACAGGCATGCGCTACCATGCCCGGCTAAATTTTTTTTCTATATAGATTAGTTGGCCAATTAATTTATTTCTATTTATAGTAGAGATCGGGGGTCTCACTCTTGCTCAGGCTGCTTTCGAACTCCTGACCTTGAGCAATCTCCCCGCCTTGGCCTCCCAGAGTGCTAGGATTACAGGCGTGAGCCACCGCACCCGGTCAGCACCATGCTTCTTATATAGCCTGCAGAACCATGAGGCAATTAAATCTCTTTTCTTTATAAATTACCAGCCTCAAATATTCTTTTATAGTAATGCAAACAGACTAACTTACTGAGTAAATTCAGTTTGTGTAAGGGTAACCATTTGGTGCCAGAGCCAGACTCTGTACCAAGATACAGAGATATTTCCACTCCACTAATACCCTGAAGGCTTTCTAAACTGGGCGGCACTCAATAAATCAAAATCTGCAAAGCTTTTACTACCAATCCAGTGTTTTCTTATCCTACCCTATAATGTGAATTTTTATACTCAAATTCAGTTAGTCTCCTTATCATTCCCATCCAATACAATTTTAAAACTCCAAAGATAAGAGTGAATTTAGGCCTGGCGCAGTGGCTCACGCTTGTAATCCTAGCACTCTGGGAGGCCGAGGTAGGCGGATTGCTCAAGGTCAGGAGTTCAAAACCAGCCTGAGCGAGACCCCGTCTCTACTATAAAAATAGAAAGAAATTAATTGGCCAACTAATACATATATATATAAAAAATTAGCCAGGCATGGTGGCTCGTGCCTGTAGTCCCAGCGACACGGGAGGCTGAGGCAGTAGGATTGCTTAAGCCCAGGAGTTTGAGGTTGCTATGAACTAGGCTGACGCCACAGTACTCACTAGCCTAGGCAAGAAAGCGAGACTCTGTCTCAAAAAAAAAAAAAAAAAAAGAGTGATTTTAAAGATTATTTTAGTGCCAGCAGTGCTCATTTTAGAGAAGAGAAATAAATAAAATCACCCAAGGACATAGAGATAATTAACATTCCCAGTTCAGTCAATTAGCCAACAAATATTTATTGAATATTTGCCTGCTACAAATCAGGCACAAACTGTGCTGATTACTATATTAAAACAGATCAGGAAATAAAACAAAGAGTTCCTGTACTCTTTCATAGTCTATCAGGGAATACATATGTTACACAAAGAATTATTAATACAAAGTTAGATGGAGGCTATAATGGAAAACAAAATGCTATGGTATTTAATTAGCAGAGATTTAACCTTGTCTGTAAATTGAAAAGACATTCCTTATCAGAAGGATAAAAATGCATTTGCTATAGGAAAAGGGAATGAAGTTTTAGTTTTGTAAAGAATAGACAGAAAAACTGAAAGAAGTCCACAACAGTTAGAAGAAATGGAATATAGCTGTAAAAAAGACAAGAGATAAACCTAGATACATAATCAGGGCCACGTATGCCCAGCCTTGAATGATTTTGAACTGTATCATATGGTTAATGCAAAGTAACTAGAGGATTTTAATTAGAAAAGTTACATGATCATTCTGGAACACTTTATTGTGTTAAAAAGTAAGGAAGGACCAAAACATTGATGAGTATTTTAAAAAGCAAAATAAAACAAAACAAAATAGAAGCTAGGCTTGGGCCCAGTGGCTCACGCCTATAATCCTAGCACTCTGGGAGGCCAAGACAGGAGGATGTTTTGAGCTCAGGAGTTCAAGACCAGCCTAAGCAAGAGTGAGACCACATCTCTACTGAAATTAGAAAAATGTAGCCAGGTATGGTAGTGTGTATCCCTGTAGTCCCCGCTACTTGCAAGGCTGAAGCAGGAGGATGACTTGAGCCCAGGAGTCAGAGGTTGCAGTGAGCTATGATGACGCCAGTGTACTCTAGCCTAGGCAAAAAGAGTGAGATGATCCTGTCTTCAAAAACAAAACAAACAAACAACAGCAACAACAATAAAAACAGAAGCTAGGTCGGAAGGGCTCCCCTGGCTGAATGTGGGATAACTGGAGCATCAAAATCAATACTGGTAACAACAGATGATGATTTAAGAATCCAGGAGATAATGCTGATACTAAAAAAATAAATAAGCATATACAGAAGTAAAATATTAGACAAGGGCCTGAAACACTGTAGAGGAAAGGGAAGGGAGGGAGATAAATGGAATATACTGTTGCAAGAGTCTATAAATGATATAAATTTTAAAGATAACTTAGATGCATGCAGTGATCTGTAGGAAACTATATCCATACAATGCAGTATCATGCAACTATTTCAAAAAGTAACAGATCTGATACAAAAATGTCTACTATATGTGCTAACTTTAAAAACTTTCACAGCAAACAAAATGATCCTATTTTATAAAAGAAAAATAAAATAATACATGTTTCATGCGTTAAAGAAAGAGTTGAAGGCATATATTCTAAATTATTAATTAATGATTACTTCTGAAGGGGAGGTTATAGGTAACTTTCACACAAGACATTTAATTTTTTTTTTTTTTTTTTTTTTTTTTTTTTTGAGACGGAGTCTCACTTTGTTGCCCAGGCTAGAGTGAGTGCCGTGGCGTCAGCCTAGCTCACAGCAACCTCAAACTCCTGGGCTCAAGCGATCCTGCTGCCTCAGCCTCCCAAGTGGCTGGGACTACAGGCATGCGCCACCATGCCCAGCTAATTTTTTTGTATATATATCTTAGTTGGCCAATTAATTTGTTTCTATTTATAGTAGAGACGGGGTCTCGCTCTTGCGAACTCCTGACCTTGAGCAATCCGCCCGCCTCGGCCTCCCAGAGTGCTAGGATTACAGGCCTGAGCCACCGCGCCCGGCCGACATTTAAATTTTTAAAACCCTAGGAAACTTTTGCAATCAGGAAAACCAATAAAGATGTTTTTCCCTCTAAAAACACATTTAGAGAATTCTGGGAAGGCAGCAACAAAACAACTAGAACAGCAAAACCAAAAAAGCCCAGACAAAAACTACAATAAAATTAAGTGACAAAATACATCATGAACCTCAAGATTTAAGAAAGAACAAATCATCAAAAGCTACAATACCTGAGTGGTTTCAACACTGATGCAAGAAGCAAAGTGAAACAATAGGGTTTCTAATAGACTTGAGAAAAGAACTCCAAAACTCTTTTAAAGTTCACAAAGGTCAAAACAAACCAAGTTAAGCTCCCTACCAGGAATAAGTCCCAAACTGAGAAGAGACTGGCTAGGAAGAGAACCCAAACTGACAAGGTCAGGATCAAAAGCAGCATGTAGCCGGGCGCGGTGGCTCACGCCTGTAATCCTAGCACTCTGGGAGGCTGAGGCGGGCGGGCGGATTGCTCGAGGTCAGGAGTTCAAAACCAGCCTGAGCAAGAGCGAGACGCGTCTCTACTATAAACAGAAAGAAATTAATTAGCCAACTAATATATATAGAAAATTAGCTGGGCATGGTGGCTCATGCCTGTAGTCCCAGCTACTCGGGAGGCTGAGGCAGAAGGATTGCTTGAGCCCAGGAGTTTGAGGTTGCTGTGAGCTAGGCTGATGCCACGGCACTCACTCTAGCCTGGTCAGCAAGCGAGACTCTGTCTCAAAAAAAAAAAAAAAAAGAGCAGCATGTAATAGAAAACAGCCAGACAAAAGTGGGAGAGGAAAAAGGACAAGATCTCAGAAAATTTAAGACAATATTTTTTACTGTATCATGAAAACAGAAGTATTAGGTACACTGGAGCCATGGAGCTAGGAAATCTAACTTCAACAATTCTGTCCTTCTAAAAGTTCAAGCAAATTAATTTATATAAAAATGAACAAAAGAAAAAGACTGTTACTGAATTCCAAACAAAGTTATTTTAGGAAAAAGAGTAAGAAACAGAACAATATATCTACAGACCAAAAAGGTATTAATACCATAAAATAAATGAAACCCCCAACCAAATTTTTTTCAAAATTAAAAAGAAATTTTTTAAATGCAAAGACAACTAAGCAAACATCACAAATGTGAATTGGAAAAATAAAGACATGGTAACAGAACTTTGGAAAGAATTGAAAAGAAAAAAATCATTTCAGAAACAAATACTGAATTAGAAGGCACATAAAAACAAAGAAACATAATAGACAATGCCTTAAAAAAATATATAAGATAAAGGCCAGAGTGGGTGTGGTGGTGTTCACCTGTAGTCCCAGCTACTTGGGAGGCTGAGCCAAGAGGATTGCTTGAGCCCAGGAATTTGAGGTTGAAGTGAGCTATGATGATGCCACTGCACTCTAGCCTGAGCAATAGGGTGAGACCCTGTCTCAAAAAAACAAAGGGAAGGGGAAAGAGAAAAAGAGAAAAATTCTTAAAACAAAAATGAAGGCCGGGCGCTGTGGCTCACGCCTGTAATCCTAGCTCTTGGGAGGCCGAGGCGGGCGGATTGCTCAAGGTCAGGAGTTCAAAACCAGCCTGAGCAAGAGTGAGACCCCGTCTCTACTATAAATACAAAGAAATTAATTGGCCAACTGATATATATATAAAAAATTAGCCGGGCATGGTGGCGCATGCCTGTAGTCCCAGCTACCCGGGAGGCTGAGGCAGAAGGATCACTCGAGCCCAGGAGTTTGAGGTTGCTGTGAGCTAGGCTGACGCCACGGCACTCACTCTAGCCTGGGCAACAAAGTGAGACTCTGTCTCAAAAAAAAAAAAAAAAAAAAAACAAAAATGAAGAGAAAAAGGACTCAAGAAAAAATGACAAATACTGAGAACAGTTAAAGATCTAGCACACATACGATAGAGTCTTCAGAGAAGAAAATCAAGACAATGACACAGAAAAAAATACGAAAAACTATACTTGGAAGAAAATTTTCTTGAAATTAAAAAAATCTTGAAACGATATATTGAAAGGGTATGCTGCATATGTGACAAATCCAACTCAAAGCAACCAACTCAAGACAAAGTCGAATACAATTATTAGATTTTAAAGAAGAAAAAAATCCCTTGGGCACTGAGATGAAAATACCAAGCCTTTATAATGTAAAAAATCAGACTGCCATCAGGCTTTCCCAATAGTGGTTTATGATTAAAAAAAAAAAAAAAAAAAAAACAATAAGGAAAATAACATTTAAGAAGCTCAAGGGGAAAAAAGTGTGAGAGAGGGACTTTATGTCCAGGCAAAGTGACTGTCAAGTATAAAGGCATCAATATGCAAAAACAACTCAGGTAATATGCACTGAGAAATCTTTTAAGCCAGGGATTTGTCTGGGGGTGGTGGCTCATGCCTATAATCCTAGCACTCTGGGAGGCTGAGGTCGGAGGATCACTTGAGGTCAAGAGTTCCAGACAGCCTGAGCAAGAGCGAAACCCCATCTCTACTAAAATACAAAAAATTAGTTGGGCATGGTGGCACATGCCTATAATCCCAGCTATTCAGCAGGCTGAGGCAGGAGGATGTCTTGAACCCAGAAGTTTGAGGTTGTCATGAGCTAGGCTGACACCATGGCACTCCAGCCCAGGCAACAGAGCAAGTCTCTGTCTCGCAAAAATAAAAAATAAACCTGGGGTTGGTAAATTTTCCTATAAAGTGACAGATAATATTTTAGGCTCTATGGGCCACATACTATTTCTGTTGCATATTCTTCTTTTTTTAAATAGCTCTTTACAATGCAAAGCTATGTTTAGCTTGTGGATAATATAAACATAGGCCACAGACTGAATATGACCTGCAGGTCATAGTTTTATTCTAAAGAACAAGTTCAGAAAACAAAAATTAATGGAATAGGACTTTAACTTTCAGGCATCATGGAGTAACAAGACACTGGATTTATCTTCCTGCCTTACACAACTGAAAGGTTACACAAAACATATGAAGTTAAGTTTTCAGGCACTAAACAGGCAGCAAAGAACAGTGATCCCTGACAGAAGGGAAACAAATGAGGTTGAGTCCTATCTTTATTCCAGCTTACTGCCTAGAGAGTTTCCAGGCCATGAAGCAGATAGAGAGAACCTAAACAGAGTTTTAAAATCTCTGAGTAGAGGAAATAGGATTCAGAGTTAGCAGATATCAAGGAGACTAGAATTCACATGGCATTATACTGAAGAGAAAGGAAACACAATGAGAACTCCAGAGATTTGCAAAGGATTCTCCTCTAGTCCTCAGCTGAATACTGAGCTGCACAAGTAAGAGAAGAAACTACAGAGGCCAGGGAAACAACAACCAGAAAGGAGCAGACAGAACAATTTCTAGAGCTTACACAGGGCCTGTAATAGTTCACGTTCTCATCAGCCAGAAGGAAAAGACTGTCTAACACATGGGCCATCATGTGGAGCATAAAATAGAATATTCAATAGGGTACTGTATCAGTAGTGGCTTGAAATTAGTCCCAGCAAAAAGGGTTATTCTGGTGCCACCTAGAAAAGCTTTTAAAAGTAAGCCTTACGCCTGTAATCCTAGGACTCTGGGAGGCCGAGGTGGGCGGATTGCTCGAGGTCAGGAGTTCAAAACCAGCCTGAGCAAGAGTGAGACCCCATCTCTACTATAAATAGAAAGAAATTAATTGGCCAACTAATATATATAGAAAAAATTAGCCGGGCATGGTGGCGCATGCCTATAGTCCCAGCTACTTGGGAGGCTGAGGCAGCAGGATTGCTTGAGCCCAGGAGTTTGAGGTTGCTGTGAGCTAGGCTGACGCCACGGCACTCACTCTAGCCTGGACAACAAAGCGAGACTCTGTCTCAAAAAAAAAAAAAAAAAGTAAGCCTTAAAAAGATCCAACTGTTCCTAGTAACTTTAGTGTAACCCAGAACAAACCCTAGAAATATTTAAAGGAATTTTTAAAAGTCCAGCACTCAACAAGGTAAGAGCCATAATGTCTAGCATCCATGCAATCAAAAGCTACCAGTTATGCAAAGAAATAAACAAACAAAAAACAGCCAACTCATAATGAGAGAAGTTAATGAACAGAAACAAATCTAGAAATGATACAAATGACAAAACTCATAGAATATATGGAATACATTCCATATATTAAAGAAAGGAAAGGTGAAAACATGAACATAATAAGGAGACAAACAGAAGACATGAAAAGGATCCAAACTGAACTTCTAGAGATGAAAAATCCAATGACTGAGATGAAAATTACATAGAATGGAATTAACAGCAGATTATACACTGTAGAAGATTAGTAAATTGGAATGCATAGTAAAAGAAATGATCCAAAATAAAAGGAGAGAAAAAGACTACAGAAAATGAACAGGCCGGGTGCAGTGGCTCATGCCTGTAATACTAACACTCTGGGAGGCCGAGGAGAGAGGACTGCTTGAGCTCAGGAGTTCAGAAACCAGCCTGAGCAAGAGCAAGACCCCGTCTCTACTAAAAAAAAAAAAAAAAAAAAAGAAAGAAAGAAATTAATTGGCCAACTAAAAATATATATAGAAAAAATTAGCTGGGCATGGTAGTGCATGCCTGTAGTCCTAGCTACTCGGGAGGCTGAGGCAGGAGGACTGCTTGAGCCCAGGAGTCTGAGGTTACTGTGAGCTAGGCTGATGCCATGGCACCCTAGCCCAGGCAAGAGAATGAGACTCTGTCTCAAAAAAAAAAAGAAAAAAAAAAAATGAACAGAAACATTAGTGAGCTGTGGAACATCAAGCAACATAATGTACATGTATTTAATAACTGGAGTCAACAAATCTGGAAAGGAGAAGGAATATAGAAAAAATTCTGAAAATACAATGGCCAAAATTTCCCAATTTTATGAAAACTATACACCCACAGAGCTGGGGTGCTCTCAATGAATCCTGTGCAAGAAGAGACTGAAGTAAACTATACTAAGATATAATCAAATTGCTGAAAAGAAGTGATAAATTCTTAAATGCAGCCAGGGGAAAGAAATTACACTACATACAGAAGAACAAAAGTAAAAACAGCAGCAGACTTCTTGTTAGAAACAATGCAAACCAGAAGTATAAGAACCTCATTTTCAAAGTACTGAAAGGAGCAGGGGAAGGAGAATGTCAACCTAGAATTCAAAATCCTGCAAAAATATCTTTCAAAACAGCCAGGCACAGTGGTGCATGCCTGTAATCCCAGCTACTAAGGATATTGAAGAAGGAAGATCACTTGAGCTCAAGAGTTTGAGCCCAGCCTGGGCAACGTAGTGAGACATCATCTCTTAAAATAAAAAAAAATAAAAACTTTCAAAACTGAAGGCAAAATAAAGAGTTTTTTTTGTTGTTTTTTTTTTTTTGAGACAGAGTCTCACTCTGTTGCCCAGGCTAGAGTGAGTGCCGTGGCGTCAGCCTTGCTCACAGCAACCTCAAACTCCTGGGCTCAGGCGATCTTCCTGCCTCAGCCTCCTGAGTAGCTGGGACTACAGGCATGTGCCACCATGCCCGGCTAATTTTTTCTATATATATTAGTTGCCCAATTAATTTCATTCTATTGATAGTAGAGACGGGGGTCTCACTCTTGCTCAGGCTGGTTTTGAACTCCTGACCTCAAGCAATCCGCCCGCCTCGGCCTCCCAGAGTGCTAGGATGCTAGGATTACAGGCGTGAGCCACCGCGCCCGGCCAAGAGTTTTTTAAATAAATAAAAACTAAAAGAATTCATCACCAGCAGACCAGCAGTACAAGAGGCATAAAAGGAAAGTCCTTCAGGCAGAAGGAAATACACCATATGGAAATCAGGATCTACCCTAAGGAGTAAAGAGTATGGCAATGTAAATATATGGATATTTTTACCAGTTATAAATGGAATGCCCCTCAACTCCAAACTCAGTCTTCTCTGCACTGCTTTGTGTAATGAAGCTGGCCCCTGTAAAAATTTCTCCTTTGCCAGCTGGTACAATGTTAACCTTTGTCAGCAAATGGCACTGGAGGAATAGCAGAAGGAAGAAACTTCTCTTCCAGTTACACCATGCTCTAACTGGCTTGCTCCAGTGGAGGCTTGTGGCATGCAGGACTTCAAATGGCCCTCCCAGGGACCAACTCCCCAGCAAGTCTCAGTGATACGCACAAATATACTCATGGGTAGTTTCCTGGCAGTTTTGTCAGCACCCCAGGGGACAGCCCCAGCAAGTTTCAGCAGCACCCCTATGGGACAGAGCCTTCCCAGAGAATTCTGCCAGGGCCCCAGTTCTCAGCCAGTTTCAGCAAGGGGCTTCCTGGTGACTTTTGTTGGCAAAACAAAAGACCTCCAGAAGGAGGTCTGATGCTTGCCAGCAAAAGCATGCAATATCTCAAACTTTTTTTTTTTATTTCAGCATATCATGGGGGTACAAATGTTTAGGTTACAGATATTGCCCTTGTCCTACCCGAGTCAGAGCTTTAAGCATGTCCATCCCCCAGACAGCGCACACCGCAACCATTACGTATGTGTATATACCCAGACCCTCCTCCCTGCTCCCATCTGCCTAACACCCGATGAATGTTGTTACTATATATGCACTTAAGTATTGATCCGTTAATACCAACTTCATGATGAGTGTATGTGGTGCTTGTTTTTCCATTCTTGGGATACTTCACTTAGTAGAATGGGTTCCAGCTCTATCCAGGATAACACAAGAGGTGCTATATCACCAATGTTTTTTGTGGCTGAGTAGAACTCCCTGACATACAATATACCACATTTTATTAATCCACTCATGTTATCGACAGACACTTGGGTTGTTTCCACATCTTTGCAATTGTGCATTGTGCTGCTATAAACATTCGAGTGCAGATGTCCCTTTTATAGAATGTCATTTGTTCTTTTGGGTAGATGTCTAGTAATGGGATTGCTGGATCAAATGATAGTTCTACTTGTATCTCTGTGAGGTATCTCCATATTGCTTTCCAGAGAGGTAGTACTAGTTTGCAGTCCCACCAACAGTGTATGAGTGTTCCTCTCTCTCCACATCCAAACCAATATTTATTGACTTGGGACTTTTTGATAAAGGCCATTCTCACTGGGGATAAGTGATATCTCATTGTGGTTTTGATTTTCATTTCCCTTATGATTACAGATGTTGAGCATTTTTTCGTATGTTTGTTAACCATTAGTCTATCTTCTTTTGAAAAGTTTCTGTTCATGTCCATTGCCCACTTTTTGATAGGGTTGTTTGATTTTTGCTTGCTGATTTTCCTGAGTGCTATATGGATTCCAGTTATCAGCCCTTTATTAGATGTGTAACATGCAAATATTTTCTCCCAATTCTGTAGGTTGTCTGTCTGCTGTCATGATTGTTTCCTTGGCTGTGCAGAAGCTTTTTAATTTGATCAGGTCTCATTTATTTATTTTTGTTGCTGCTATGACTGTCTTTGGGGTCTTCTTCTTCATAAATTCTTTGCCTCAGCCAATGTCTATAAGAGTTTTTCCAACATTTTCTTCTACAATTCTTATAGTATCACACCTTAGGTTTAAGTCTGTCATCCACTGTGAGTTGATTTTTGTGAGAGGTGAAAGGTGCACATCCTGTTTGTCTTCTACATGTGGCTATCCAGTTTTCACAGCACCATTTATTGAATAAGGATTCTTTTCCCCAGCCTGTGTTTTTGTCTGCTTTGTCAAAGATTAGATGGCTATATGACGATGGTTTTCTATCTGGGTTCTCAGTTCTGTTCCATTGGTCTATGTCTCTGTTCTTGTGCCAGTAAAATGCTGTTTTAGTTACTACAGCCTTATAGTATAGCTTGATGTGTGTGTGGTAAACTGATGCCTCCCAATTTGTTCTTTTTGCTTAAGATTGTTTTTGCCATATGGGGTCTTCTCTGGTTCCATACGAAGCATAGAGTTATTTTTTCTAGATCTGTGAAAAATGATGTTGGTATTTGAATAGGGATTGCATTGAATCTGCAGATCACTTTGGGTAGTATATACATTTTAACAATGTTGATTCTGCCAACCCATGAGCATGGTATGGTTTTCCACCTGTATACGTCCTCTGCTATTTCCTTCCTCAGTGTTTCATAGTTCTCCCTGGAGAGGTCTTTTACCTCATTAGTTAAATATATTCCTAGGCATTTTACTTTCTTTGTTGCTATTGTGAAGGGTATTGAGTCTTTGATTTGGTTCTCAGTTTGACTGCTGTTGGCGTATAGGAATGCTACTGATTTTCTGTATGTTGATTTTGTAACCTGAGACTCTGCTGAATTTGTTTATCAATTCCAGTAGTCTCACAGCAGAATCTTTGGGGTTTTCTAGATATAAAATCATATCATCAGCAAAGAGTGTTAGTTTGATCTCTTCTGCCCCTATTTGGATGCCCTTGATTTCTTTCTCTTATCTGATTGCTCTGGCTAGGACTTCCAGCGCTATGTTGAATAGAAGCAGTGATAAAGGGTAACTTTGTCTGGTTCCAGTTCTAAGTGGGAATGCTCTCAATTCTTCCCCATTCAGTATAATGTTGGCTGTGGGTTTGTCATATATGGCTTGTATCATTTTTAGATAAGTCCCGTCTATGCCTATTTTGTTAAGCGTTCTTATCACAAAAGGGTGTTGAACTTTGTCAAGTGCTTTTTCTGCATTTATTGAGAGGATCACATGGTCTTTGTTTTGCTTCTTTTCATGTGGTGAATTACATTTATAGATTTGTATATGTGGAACTATCCCTGCATCTCTGGGATGAAGCCCACTTAGTATCTCAAACTTCTCCAGCATCCAGTGGACCACACCCTCTCCAATAAGATCTGAATCCCAGGCTGGGCATCTTTCAAATTTGTTTCAAATTTCTGTGTAGTTTCTATCTGACTGATACAGGATTGGAATTAGTAGCAGTCACAGGAGACAGATGCACAAAGATGGGATTTGGAGATTGGTTAGGTTGTGTCCTTGGGCTTAAATATGGCTCAAGCATGAATTCAGATGGTAATAATCTTGGTTATACAGAGGCATCACAGTTAATTAAGCTATCATCTATAGTTGATTAGGATGATGTGCCAACTGAAGCAAGGACCTTGGGAACCCTAGTGGCTACTGCGCTTAACTGTCAAGGCAGGAATGATGGCCATAAAGTCTGTTATATAAGATGGATTTTCTAAGTGCTCTTGTGCAGTTCCTGAAGAAAATAACATGTTCAGCCAGGCGCAGTGGCTCATGCCTATAATCCTAGCACTCTGGGAGGCCGAGGCGGGCGGATTGCTCCAGGTTGGGAGTTCAAAACCATCCTGAGCGAGACCCTGTCTCTACTAAAAATAGAAACAAATTAATTGACCAACTAAAAATAATATATATACAAAAAATTAGCCGGGCATGGTGGTGCATGCCTGTAGTCCCAGCCACTTGGGAGGCTGAGGCAGGAGGATCGCTTGAGCCCAGGAGTTTGAGGTTGCTGTGAGCTAGGCTGACGCCACGGCACTCACTCTAGCCAGGGCAACAAAAGTGAGACTCTGTCTCAAAAAAAAAAAAAAAAAAAAAAAAAAGAAAATAACATGTTCAGTTCCATTAACTCAGCTCAAGTCACAGAGAGCTTTCAAGATGGCCTAAAAAAAAAAAAAACCTCTTAATTGTTACAGCCACAGGTTGATTACTAAAAATCAAATGCAAAATCTAATTGTGCAAACTGTTGGATTACAAAATCAGCTGAATTCACAGTTTCATCAAGTTTCTGATGTGAAAATAAGAGCAATTACTGGGAAAGAAGGGGACCCTGAAATCTCAAATGAGAACGATCTGGTTGGACTAGAATGAAACTGACAATTTCAAACCAACAGTGGAAGTAACTCACTCTCCTATATCTAAGGAGAGTAGCTTTCCTTTGCTTGAAAATCCTGTGATGTCCTTATGTACAGCAGATGCTTTGCAGAAGGATGTTCATTCTCCTCAAAACCAACCACAACCAACCTTGTTACTGGACCCATAATTAGGATAAATCTCAGCATATTACAGGGAGACAGGTACACACAACTCAAGAGGAAATAGCTTACACATCAAAAAATTATCAGATTTTGCTAACATACAAAGACAGAAGCCTGAGGGATATATTGTGAAAATGGTTTCTAAGGATATTAGACTAAGGCAGTTAGAATTCACTGATACAGGGTGCACTTAATATGGATTCTGAACTTAATGTGTTAGCTTGTGCAGCTGAAGGTGTCTCTAATGGCTTACTTGGTTGCCGACTGAAACTTAAGACTTGACAATAACCAACATTTAATGAGGTTGAGATACTAGACTTTCACTGGCATTTTTTGGAAGCAGGAATTCAAAGCCTTAGGGAGATAAGAACACGAGTGGATTTATCCTCTACAACCTATACACCTATTACCCAACTACATTCCCTGAAAAAGCCCAGGAGACATTATTTTAGTGAGGGAAGTACTGTATCCTTGAAAAGCTCTGTGGTTGCTCTCCTTTGTAGGTCAGAGAACTAGGGAATGTCACCATTGAGGTAGGCTTCTTGATTTCACTGAGAATAATGGGATCCCAAAGTAGTAAAGGAGGCCAAGTGGCAGCACTTAACCCTAAAGGTGACAGCAGCAAGGACATACTGGTAATCAGAATGCTGTGGCCAACAGGAATCTTCGGCAGTGGCTAACTGATCATGATGATCCTAGGAATGAAATAGATGGGCAGTTTAATCTATGTAACAGAAAATGGCTAAATGTGGTGGCCAAAAAACAACCTAAGTCATCACAACAGCAGTCACAGACATTTGCCCAGTTTTTAGACGTAGTCAATTGACAGACCCAGAGCCCTCCTGATTGAGGATAGATGGGGTCCCCTTGAGGAAGGACTCTTATATTGCAAGTATAGACCATAAATCTTCCTCCCAATCTTCCCAAAGGAATGGCACCCATTTAATAGAGTTATGGTTCTCAACCAAAGGCAATTTTGGTCCCTAAATTTTAGAAATTTGACGGTATCTAGAGGAATTTTTGGTTGTCACAACTTGGAAGTGCTACTGACATCTAGTGGGTAGAGACCAGGGATGCCTAAACATCGTACAGTGCACAGACAGCCTCCACAATGAAGAATTATCTAGCTTTAAAAGGCCCTATGATTCTAGACCCTGCTACTACTCACTACTACCTTGCTCACTCATGTTTTAGCTACTGCCTCTTTACTGTTCACAAAACATCTATAGAACCCTCCTGCTCATAGCCTTTGCCTTTGTTTTACCATCTACCTGGAATGTTCTTTCAACCACATGGCTCACTTTCTCATTTCCTTTACTTAAATGTCACTGTTTAAAATTACAATAACCCTTTCCATCAAAGTACACTGTATCCCTTGGCTTTATCTTCCTCTATAGAAATGATCCATTTAAAATGTTCTATATTACTTGTTTAGCAGTTATTTCTCCCATGCCTGGAATATAAATTCCATAACAGCAGAGGTTATTTCAATTTTATTCATTATTGTACCTACAATGGTTCCTCATACATAATCACTCAAACAGATTTTTCATTTTGCTGAATGAAACCATTAATGTTGACTGAATAGGCATTAGGAATGTGGAGGAAAGAAGAATTTAAAATGACTCTGAGGTGGTTATCTACTATTTTTATCTGTCCAGTACCTTGCTCTGAAAATAGTCACTTCTCTTTGTCTGATATTTCAATTACATTTCCCTTTAAAATGTGGCAATTTTTTTCAATGTAATCAAATCTGCCATTCTTTTGAATTACAATTTCTTGTTTGTTTATGCTTGGAAAGGCATTCCCTCTTCCAAGATATTTACCTATATTTTCTCTGGGTACTTCAATAGTTTCATTTTCTTATATTTATATATCAAATCCCCTATGATTTGTTATTTGGAATGAGAAAAAGGTCTAACTTTATTATTTTTCCAAAAGGACCAGTAGACCATCCAAACACCATTTACTGAATAATCTATATACTCTATTCTTATACAGACACAAATCTGCATATTTATAACAATGTATCTGAGCATTCTCATACCAGTATCATATTCAGGATCCCATCAAACAAGATACCCTCTGCCCTACTCCCATCAAAATTGTGTTGCCTTTCACATATCTGTAACTCCCAATGAATAACCATAATTGTTTTCCCAAATTCTGCCCTCTCCACCATCAAAAAGAATAAAAAAGGAAAATCCCATTGGGATACTTACTAAAATATTAATTTTATGGAACGTAGATTTTTATAATATTGAGTTTTTCCCTTCAGGAATATGGTATACCATTCTATTTTTTTCAAGTGCTAGAGTTTTCATAAATTCTAAATTTTCATAAATTCTGTGAAAAATTATATAAAGAAGTTACTATTATATTGGAATTCAAGAACTTTTGAAACTCAATTTCAAGAAAACAAAAAGACTGAAAGAATAACTGCAGCAAAGATTTTGATTCTTAAATAATTTAAGTGTCACACAGAATGGAAGGCACAAAAAGAGTAATGTTCATTCCCACTTCCTGCATTAACTTCCAGGACTTCCATGACATTACCCTCGGCTCTTCTTCTTTCTCCTTTGCTTCTAGAAATGACTACCTAGTATATGCTAGGTATTTCATGTGCACTAACCCATGAAAACCTACTAACACAAAATTAGATAGACTTTATTTCCATTTTATCCATTAAAAAAAACAAAACCCTATTCCTGGTACAAGGGCCACAATTCTACTGTAGTAGTGGTTCCTACCCTGCTATCCTTTACCTTCTCCCCATATTCTATTTCGGAAGATCTGGAATAGACAGGGCCTAGGCATTTTTGTATTGTAAGGGAGGGGGAGGAATTCCCCTGGGGGTTCTGAAGCATATTACAACTAAAAACAACTAAACTGCCAGGCAAGGTGGCACTTGCCAGTAATCCCAGCCACTCAGGAGGCTGAGATGGGAGAATCTCTTGAACCCAGGACTTCTGAGCTATCATGTGTTTGCTGTCAACATGGTGACCTCCCGAGAGCAGGGGACCACCAGGTTGCCTAAGGAGGGGTGAACTAGCCCAGGTCAGAAACAGCAGGTCAAAACTCCTGTGCTGATCAGTAATGAGATCATGTCTGTGAATAACCACTGCACTCTCACCTAGACAACATAAAGGAAACTCTATCTATTAGGGTTTCCTTTATGTTAGGGTTTCCTAAACTAACATACGCTTTCTCTTAGGTCTTCTGATGCTATCTAATTTAGGGGCTTCAGTTCCCAACTACCTTTAAGATAGTCTTTACTTGGATGATTCAAACAAAAAGTGATACAGTGTCAAAGTGGGAAAAACTGTGAGAAATTTAGTATGCTTTTTTTTTCTCTTAAAAATAAAACATCACCGAAGGCATTACTCAGTGTCTCCTACAGAAGAGTAACATCTGAAATTACTTTTAGAATCAGTGCTAGAAAATGTTTCTTGGCAAATGTAGTAGTGTTTTCTCTGTTTGATAATGGGACATACTTTAACTAATCATACTCTCAATCAATCACATTAGAATTATCTGTATTTTCCTTTACCTTGGACCTTATTTCCATTATTCTTATCTATCCTCAAATTCCTCAAATTCATTGTGGAAAGATTTAAATTTGAACAAATATATACAAAGAAATCATATCCAACAAAATAAACTTTTTCCTTTTATGAATTCCTTCTTGGGAAGGAAACTTTTTTCCTTTTTATATGCTTTAAAAATTTTTTGAAATAAGCAAATCATTCAAGGTAGTGTATGCTTGTTAAAAAATACAGTATTACTTTTTAAAAATCTATAGCTAAATGTCCTTTTTTCTTTTTTTTTTTGAGACTGAGTCTTGCTTTGTTGCCCAGGCTAGAGTGAGTGCCGTGGCAACAGCCTAGCTCACAGCAACCTCAAACTCCTGGGCTCAAGCAATCCTGCTGCCTCAGCCTCCCAAGTAGCTGGGCCTACAGGCATGCGCCACCATGCCCAGCTAATTTTTTCTATATATATTACTTGGCCAATTAATTTCTTTCTATTTATAGTAGAGACGGGGTCTCACTCTTGCTCAGGATGGTTTCAAACTCCTGACCTCGAGCAATCCGCCCCCCTCGGCCTCCCAGGCCTCCCAGAGTGCTAGGATTACAGGCGTGAGCCACTGAGCCCGGCCTATAGCTAAATGTTAATAGCAATTTTATTCATAATCACCAAAAACTAGAAATAACACAAATGTCTTTCAACTGATGAATGAATAAACAAACTGCAATACATCCATACTATAAACTATTAGCAAGATGCATGCAACTACTCAGATGAATCTCAAATGCATAATACTAAATGAAAAAAGCCAAACTCAAAAGGCTACACACTGTGTGATATGATTTATACAATCTTCTGAAAAGGAAAAACTACAGAAGAGAAAACAGATCATGGGTTGCTAGGGGCCAGAAGTGGGGGGACAGCTGGCTATAAAGGGGCGTGAAGGAATTTGGGAGGTGATAAAAATGTACTGTGCCTTAATTAGGTTCTAGTTACATCACTGTATACATTTGTCATCAAACCTTATAGAACTGTACAATAAAAGGGTGAATTTTACTCTTTATAAGTAATACCTCAATACACCTTATTTCAAATATATTTTTCACATACTTTGAAGCCGTAATTTCTCTTCTAGGAAACGAGAACTACAGACAAAAATTACACATCATAGTTTGGTTTAACGTCCTTTTTTTAAATAACAGCTTATTGAGATATAATTCACATGCCATATATCTGATCAATTTAAAGTGCACAATTCAATAGTTTTTAGTACATTCACAGAATTGTGCAATCATTACCACAAATTTAAAACAGTTTCATCCATCCAAAAAGAAATCCTATACCCTTTGGCGATCATTCTTCTGTCCCAACATTCCCAACAGTTTAGCCCCATTTTTTTTTTTTTTTTAAGACAGAGCCTTGCTCTGTTGCCAGAACTAGAGTGCCATGGCATAAATCAGCACACAGCAACCTCAAACTCCTGGGCTCAAGCAGTCCTCCTGCCTCAGCCTCCCCAGTTGCTAGGACTACAGGCCTGCGCCACCACGCCCAGCAATTTTTCCTGCTTTCAGTTATCCAGCTAATTTCTTTCTATTTATAGTAGGGACAGAGTCTCGCTCTTGCTCAGGCTGGTCTCGAACTCCTGAGCCCAAGCAATCATCCCACCTTGACCTCCCAGAGTGCTAGGATTACAGGTGAGAGCCACCACGTCCGGCCTAGCCCCATTTTTAATAGGGAAAAAATTTTAAACCTAAGAAAGGAAGAAATTTTCCTATATTATGGTATATCCAAGCCACAGAATATTTAATCAGTCATTAAACTTACATTTACAAGTAGGTTTTTAATAAAAGAGGAAAAGTGCTTAGGATTCAAATTTAGGTTAAAAAACTCAGGAAATAAAATTGTACATATGATGTTAGTCATGTAAAAATATACCCATGTATAGAAATGCCCTGGAAAGAAATATGCTAAGTATAAGTAGTAGTTGTAGTTGTAGCTGAATAAAATATTACAATTTCTAAAAAGACATGGATTTAAGAAAACTGGCAAGTCAATCAGTATGCTGTATTATCAGAAATTATATAACAGAATGGTATGAAAAGCAAGTACTGTACACAGAAGAGAACAATTTGGAAAGGTTTCTAGGAGATGTGATTAAAAATACCTAGACCAGTGATATTCAACCAGGAGTAATTTTGTCCCCCAGAAGATCTCTGGCACTGTCTGAAGATATTTTTAGTTGCCACAACTAGGAGATAGTGCTACTGGCATCTTAGTTGATAGAGAGTAAGTATGCTAATAAAAATCTCACAATGCACAGGGCAATTCCCCACAACAGAGAATTACCTGATCCAAAATGTCAATAGTACCAAGGTTGAGAAACCCTGATCCAGACTCCACTGTCATTGTTAGGTAATAATCAACAATTTTTAAATCACTATAATGATCTAAAGCAGCAGTCCCTAACTTTTGGCACTAGGGACCAGTTTCATGGAAGACAATTTTTCCATGGACAGGGTTAGGGCATTGGGGTGGAGGAGGGGAATGGTTTCAAGATGATTCAAGGGCATTACATTTATTATTCAATTAAACCTCTCTGCTAATGACAATCTGTGTTTGCAGCCGCTCCCCAGAGCTAGCATCACCAACTCAGCTCCATCTCAGATCATCAGGCATTAGATTCTCAAAAGGAGCTCACAACCTAGATCCCTCACATGCACAGTTTACAGTAGGGTTCATTTCCTTATGAGAATCTAATGCTGCCACTGATCTAACAAGAGGCATCACTTAAGGGAAGTAGGCTATAAATACAGATGAGGCTTCCCTGGCTTGCTTGCAAGCCACTCACCTTCTCCTACTGTGGGGTGGGGGGAATGTTTGGGGACCACAGATCTAAAGTAAGGAAATAATAGCTTCTTCCTTCATCTCCATTACTATGTGTATCCTTTCCCCAGTCTTCTCATCTCAGTTAATGGTGCCACCAACTATCTAGGGTTTTTTTGTTTTTGTTTTTTTTAACTTTTTTTTTTTTTTTTTTTTTTTTTTTTTGAGACAGAGTCTCGCTTTGTTGCCTGGGCTAGAGTGCTGTGGCATCAGCCTCGCTCACAGTAACCTCCAACTCCTGGGCTCAAGAGATCCTGCTGCCTCAGCCTCCCAAGTGGCGCATGCCTGGGACTACAGGCATGCGCCACCATGCCTGGCTAATTTTATATCTATATTAGTTGGCCCAATTAATTTCTTTCTATTTATAGTAGAGACGGGGTCTCACTCTTGCTCAAGCTGATTTCGAACTCCTGACCTTGAGCAATCCGGCCCCCCTCAGCCTCCCAGAGTGCTAGGAACAAGCGTGAGCCACCATGCCCGGCCAACTATCTAGTTTTTCAAGGGGTCGGCAGTCTTCTTCATTTTCCTACACTCATAACAAACCCTATTTACTCTTTCTCCAAAATATATCCCAACCAATTCTCATCATGTCCACCCTATTCCCATGATTACTTTCACACAGGAATTATATCAATAGCCTCCTAATTGACCCTCTGTTTTCCCATCCTGCTCCCTGAAGTTCATCCCATGCACAGGAGCCAAGGGAATCTTTTAAAGAGATCATACTTAAAAACCACCAAAGGACTCAGAGAAATATATAATACTGTTTCTTCCCGTCCCAATCACTATCATATTATCCTACACTATATATTATTTTCTTCACTGCCTGAAATTATTTTATGTATTTCTTATTTATTTTCTATCTTTCTCCCCAATCACTAGCACAAACTTTGTCTTATTCATTACTATTTATCCAGCACTTGGAGCCATGCCTGACACATGTCCTAAATATTTGTTGAATGAACAAATCTCTCCTATACTAATAGTCTGTTTGCTCTACCCAGGCCAAAGAGTAACAATACATCTCTGCAGGAAGGGAACTGAATCTCCCAAAGTGAACTGACATTTCCAAAGTTAGTCAGCCAAGATACAAATTACAGGACATGAAGTAAGGTCCTTGGAAGGAGGGATGGGAATGAGTCCCCCCCACCCCCGT